>NC_073380.1:32507251-32845465 GCF_028641065.1 Leucoraja erinaceus | reverse complement strand
ACCCAAGTTGGCTCAGGACCCAGTACCCAGTACAGCTCTCGGTACTGAGTTTGTACGTTCTCCCTGAGACCACATGGCTTTTAGAAAATAGGTGCAGGAGAAGGCTATTCAAGCCAGCACCGCCATTCAATATGATCACAGATCATCATCCAAAATCAATACCCCGCTCTGGCTTTTTCCCCACATCCCTTGATTCCCTTAGCCCTAAGAGCTAAAACTAACTCTCTCTTGAAAACATCCAGTGAATTGGCCTCTACTGCCTTCTGTGGCAGAGAATTCCACAGATTCATAACTCTCTGGGTGAAAATGTTTTTCCTCATCTCATTCCTAAATGGCCTATCTATATTCTTAATCTGTGACCCCTGGTTCTGGACTCCCCCAACATTGTGAACATTTTACCTGCATCTATCCTATCCAATCCAAGAATTTTATATGTTTCTATAAGATCCCATCTCATCCTTCTAAATTCCAGCGAATTTTCTCTGGGTGACAATAGATTATAGACTATTGTGCAGTAAGCCATTCGACCCTTCAAGCCAGCATCTCCATTCACTGTGATCATGGCTGATCATCCACAATTAGTACCCCATTCCTGCCTTCTCACCATATCCCCTGACTCCACTATCTTCAAGAGCCCCATCTAGCTCTCTCTTGAAAGCAAAGATCAAATAGTGGATCAAGATACTCCACTGGGCGGAAAAAGCGTTGCATGTCATGTGTGATTTGTCATACCATTTTGACAGTAGTCGAGGCAGCCACATCTACATCTACATCTACATCTCACTGTTCTGCTATAAGTTGCTGTAATCGACAATGTAGATGACCCAACCTGTCTTTCTTCTGGTTCCCCAATAACAAAGCAAGGTGAGAAAATATTATTGCTTTTTGTCGATATTATTCTGTCCTGAAAATGTTATTTTCTGTTCTCCCATCAACGGTCATTGGGAAACTAGGTTTGTCAGTACATTAGAAAGTTATTAGAATTTTTTTTCATAGATCTAGACTTACCACAATAATAAAATCATCAATTTTTACACGTTTGTACATTTTTGATTGTGTTCTTGTAAGGCAGGGTTCTCCAAAATATGGCCGGCGGGCCACATCAGGCCCACCACGAGATTTTTCAAGCTCAGCATCAAGTCGATTCGAGTCAGGGAGTGCGGCAGCCCGGGACTGCTCTTAGTGCTGTTACCAGTTAGGTCTCTCGAATTGTCAGAGCCAAGACATCACAGAGCTGCCGTGAAGATGGGGGAAATGGTGGGGGGGGGAGACGTGGCAGTCAAAATGGGTCGGCGGTGTATTATAACGTGCCATCGTTCCTCTCTGCTGTCTCTCTCTCCCCTCTATGCCCTCTCTCTCTGCCCTCTCTCTCTCTGCCTGCCCTCACTCTGCTCTCTTTCTCTCTGCCGTGTCACTTTCTCTGTGCCCTCTCTCTCTCTCTCTCTCTCTCTCTCTCTGCCTCTCTCTCTCTCTGACCTTTCTCTCTGTCTCTGCCCTCTCTCTGGCTCTGCCCTCTCTCTCTGTCTCTGCCCTCTCTCTGCCCTATCTGTCTCTCTCTCTCTCTGCGTGAGAGTTGACAGCCCTGCTAATGTCTTATGTCCAAAAGAGGATAGAAAGAAAATACTTAAAGGGTCTATGTAAGAACATTGTAATAAGCTCTTCTACATTTAAGGTAAATTGACATATTAGAGGCAAAATGCATCTTCAATATACAGGTCTCCCCACAACTGAAAACAATTGCACTGAAGTGGTATATCATCCATTCTGCAGTTATAATCATTGTTTTCTTATTAGTTAATCATATATATTTTCTGTAATTTCAGATGTCGACAGTGAGTCCAGAATACTCGTTGACAAGATCTTCTACACTGCAATTTTACATCACTTTCATTGGTTAGCTGATATACGAAACACTGCAACCCTGTATACCTCGCACACAAAATGATGTAAATTATGTAAATATCACCATGAATGACGGAAATAATGTGTTTTCCTTGTTAATGAAGTTCAATTTAGAATTATTTCAAATTGAGGGGGTTGGTTTAATATACTGCTGACTAACAAATGTGTCGTTATGAGACATTCACATTTTAAAAATCCATGTCTCAAAAAAAGCAAGAAGGTCCCCATGTTATTTGACCAACTTATCAGCTGAATTTAAATATGTAAGTATGTATTCACTACATTGTATTACACTAATATCGAATGGAAGAATGGAAAAATAACTTGACATGTATTCATGGATATTTTATTCACAATATTAGGATTTCGTATATGTGTGTGTGTGTGTGTGTGTGTGTGTGTGTGTGTGTGTGTGTGTGTGTGTGTGTGTGTGTGTGTGTGTGTGTGTGTGTGTGTGTGTGTGTGTGTGTGTGTGTGCGTTTACACACACACACACGTCTATATCACATATATATATATTTTTGACATAAATTGGTCATTTATGAAACTTTTAAAAATCTATCCCCTGCACGGAGAACCCGACCTTTTCTCTGTCGGGTTTCTGTTGTCGTTGGGGCCTAGCACCGTGGAGCGGCCTCCAGCAGGAACGACCTGGCGCTCCAGTCACGGAGCTGCAGACCTACTCACCATCGTGGAGCTGGCCGAGTCCGGAGCGGGAGGAGCGATGGTGGCGCTCGGCTGTGACCCGACCCCGGGGATTCGGAGGCTTACCGCAGGTCTGGCAGACAGGAACACCGGGAGCCCGCGGGTCCCTGCTGGGAGACCGCTTTTCGGGGCTTCCGCAACGGCGACTTCACCCGCCCGAGTTGCGGGGTTGAAGAGTACCTGGAGCGGGGCCTTACATCACCGCCCCGCGCGGCTTGGAATGGCTGCGGGACTTTGCTAGCGCCCACCGGGGGCTCCACCAACAAGACCCGGAGTGTGGCCTTGCATCACCCGGCGCGGCGTAAATGGCCGCGGGACAATTACCATTGCCCACTGGGGGCTTTAACTTTGACTTTGACTCTGACATCGGGAGGGGAATGGGAAGTGCAGGGGAGAGATAAGTCTTTGCCTTCCATCACAGCGAAGAGGAGATGCGCTGTGATGGATGTTTGTGTAAATTGTGTGTCTTGGTTCTTTTTTGTGTGTATGACTGTAGAAACAACATTTCGTTTGAACCTCAAGGGGTTCAAATGACAAATAAATTGTATTGTATTGTATTGTATTGTATTGTATTGTATCAAAACCAAGAAACTGAGCCAATCTTCAATTTGGCAACACACTGAATCTTGTTTAACTTTTGTACGGACCAAGTCGCTAACTTCATTCCTTCGTGTTAACTTCGGGAAGCTCCACAACGACTGTTACGGAGACATTTCACTTACCAAACTTACAGCCCAAATCAAATCTATGGCGCTCAGATCCATAAGGTAATGTACCGTTTAGATCACATCAGTGAAAATGCTTGGGTTTCGCTAATAACGTAACGTTCATTTTCTGGGCCACCAAAACAGACATTTTTTTTAGTGTGCACCGCAACATACATTTGTGTGTATGATGTGCAACGCGCGTTGCGGTGTCCACTCAGATGGATGCAGTATTCAGATGAATGAAGTGAAAATGGTGTTTGCAATTGTAATGTTCCATGTGGTATTCATAAACATGGAAAGGAATAAGAAATATGTGCACATACTGTGCCAACCAGGCAGGCACGTGCCGTCAGGATAGGCAAGGTAGGTACTGCCTACCCTGATTAAAATTATAATATGGTAATTACTAAATATAAATAGTAAAGGCATGGGAGAATTATGCCTATCTAAGAGATCGATCTCTTAAGTAGGCATAATTCTCCGTGCCTTTCATCCGCAGCACTTGCAACACGCGAAGGTCTGTGCAGCCCACGTGCCGTCAGCGCTGCTAGAAGCCATCAATGGCAAGCGGGGCTGAAGGCAGCTGAAATTGTGCCTTTGCTGTACTGTGCAGGCGCAGCAGCCTACTGCGCATGTGCAGCACTAGTTTCTTGGCGGGTTTTTCCAAATATGGATTGCCATTAACTTAAGCGTATTTTAAGAAACAAAGAGAGAAGAATGGAGTTTGTGTACCGATAATGTGGTAAGTACATTTCTTGGTGCTGTATGTTTTAAAACACCGTATTTCCCGGGGTGGGGCCCAGAAAGGGAGAGTTCCTTTCACAGCGTTTGGGGAGTCTGACCCGGGGTAAAGTTGCGGGGAGGGCAGGAGCGTTGTGAAGGACGGGATCAGAATGCCAGTAGCCCACTTGTGAAGCTCCTTGCATGGAGCCACTGCATTGTGGTCGGGAGGGAAGCAGCTTGGGTGGCTGCGAGCAGCCGTCGGGCTGGACAGCGGAACCGACTGCCACCTCAGCTCCTTCTGCCGTCCCCCGCTCACCTCTGGCATATCTCCGTCTGAAAACCTCTCTCCTGCTGCTCGCTGGACTCACTCATGTCAGCAGCTTCCCGCAATTCTTTAAATTCAGGCAGCGCGATTGAGGTTACTCGGCTGTGGGAATTTAAGGATTTGCGGGAAGCGGCTGACATGAGCGAAGCCGACGAGCGGCAGGTGACAGGTTTTCAAACGGAGAGCACTGCCAAAGGTGAGCGGGCCGGCAGAAGGCGCTGAAGTGGCGGCTAGTTCTGCTGTCGGGTCCCGGCGGCCGCTCGCAGCCACCCAAGCTGCTTCCCTCCCCGGCCACTATGCGGTGGCTCCTTGCCTGGAGTGAGTAAGTTACTGGCATTATCCCTGACCCCCTGCTTCTCAACACTCCTGCCCTCCCCGCAACTTTACCCCTGGTCAGACTCTCCACATGCTGTGAACAGAACTCTCCCCCCAATTGGTCACTAGGACAAGTGTTGTCATTCAATAAGATGACAACTGTGTGCTCCCGTTTTTCCCACCATCTCTCCACCTGCCATCACCCTTCACCCCCCGTCCATTCAGTAATTCAGAATCAAGGAGTCTTGGAAGCCTTGGGCAAATTGAATTGTTACTGTCTTTATTTTTTATTTTTACGGAGAGAACAATCTGCGCATACGCAGTTTAAGTTATTTTTTAAAAAGCCGACTGACTATCTATCCTGAGTAATTACTCACGGCACATGCTTGCAACCAGGTCACTGGTGGACACCACGTGACAACCATTACACAAAATGTATTTGTGTATTCTGATGAAATTTTCAGAAACTTGCCATCAATATGCTATCTTTTCTTATTTGCTGTTGATACTATGTTAGTCATGAACCCATTAAAGCGCTTGTCAACTTTTTTTAAGGAATTTGAAATTTGCCCCCATTGTGAATTAATATATTTATATATATGCATATATTTATATGTATATATTTATAAATATAAATGTCTTTATGGTTTATGCACATCATCTGACAAACAAGATAAATAGAGAAATAGAGTGTTGCTTTAAATCAAAGTTGCTTCTGATGCATGAGAAGGAACTTTGAGATCTATTTATCTCTATCTTGCCTCTCACACACAGGCACACACAGGCACACACACAAACACACATTCATTCATATGCTGGGGCAGAAGGATGGGAGGGAAATGGGCAGAAACAGATAGATTAAGCAGTGGGGAAAACATTTGAAAATAAAATTAACTAAAATATGTGAATTGATAGATGAGCAATATCACACACACTGTTCCACTACATTACTGATGTCACTGCGGGAGGCATAACGGAAGTCGGGTTGAGCATTCCAAGATGGCAGCGTTTATGCTCCGTTACGAACTACAGCTTAGTGCATTGGATTACGCAGGAGAGGAGTATCTTGCTCCGCTCTATGATCTTTGCTTGAAAGTATCCAGAGAACCGGCCTCCGCCACCCTCTGAGGCAGAGAATTCCACAGACTCACAACTCTCTGTGTGATAAAGTGTTTCCTCATCTCCATTCTAAATTGCTTACCCCTTATTATTAAACTGTGGCCCCTGGCTAGTAACCGGTTGCTCCGGTTTTCTCCCACACTCTAAAGACCTAGAGGTTTGTCGGTTAATTGGCTTCTATAAATTGTCCCTTGTGTGTAGGACAGTGATAGTGTATGGTTGATCACTGGGTGGAGCGGACTAGGCGGACTAACGGCCTGTATCCACACTGTATCTCTAAAGTCTAAAGTCAAAGTTGTTATAAATGTAGTCTTAACTTGGGAATGAAGGCCCGTTGTCCTGACCTGGTCAGGATATGTTGATGTCCTCCATTGCTGTTCCGTCTCTCCGTGCCATTGCAGGCTGGATCTGATCTGTGTGCTCAGCCTCTTGGAGCAGCACCTGATCCATTCGAGTTCCAGGCTGCTGCAGGGCCTCTAACGGCCCACTCCACTGACACCTCGCTCCCGACATATCGACCCGCGAAGACCGTCCCTTGCCTTACACGGCCACCACTCAATCTCTGTGCCTGGGACATCTCTTGCAGCCGACCACGGAACAGCCAGAGTGCCACACTGGGCGTGGGAGGTAAGACCCCATCACAGCTGCTGAAATGTATTTTCAACTCAGCTATATCACCAATGACAAACTAGAAATTAATATTTCAAATTGGTAGGCTCTAAGTACAGATAAAACAAGTCCTCAATGTGAATGACTTCATGTTAAGATTAATTCGCCAGCTAACAGATGTTAAAAATGTATAACTTTTACAAATTCCTGATGTGAATTTAAAAATAAATAATTTGCTACATAGTGCCGGTTCCGATTAGTTTCAGAAATTTAGTTTAAGCAGCACGGAGTCAAACTATTGGAATATGCTTTAATCCTGGCCTAGGAAATGCTATACTATTGTGGATTTCATTAGAAATGAACTAAGCCTATTTGCACAATCCACTGTTTTACTTACCCAGTAACATGCAGTAGAAATTTTAATCTAATGATACTCAGAAGGGTTTACTGACTTCAAGTCTGTTGTCAAGTTCTCACTAACAGGGGTAATTTAAATTTAATGAAGGAACGAGAATAGAAAGACATCGATGGGCGAGGAATTTAGTGTACATACTGCTGTCACCTGTCAAGTCTGTTTTTATTGCAGAATAAAAGATTGTCTCCTCACATGTTTTTGATGTTACAATTAATACACAACCCAAAAACGTCATAATTAACAATTATGTACTTACTGAAATAAAATAAATTACAAAATGCTGTTTGCAGTATTTGAAAATATAGACAGACACAATTTTCCTGCAGGTGGGATTAATATTGGCTTTAGAAATGCACACTGAAATTAGGGCCACATTTCAGGCTAAGTTAATGATTAGTAAGATTGATTGTTTCCTTAATTTGTCATCTTGTAATCAAATATTAGTGGCTATGTTTATGTATTTCGATGAAAGAAATCAATGCTTTACATTACTGACATTCACACAGAAAAATACCTGCAGGGAAGAAGATATTCCACAGCAAAGCAAATTCATGACAATCATTTGCAATTCTAGAACAGGTTTTCCTCATCTTTTCTTTGTAGTTTCCCATATATCTGTCATATCATATCTATATACTTTTAAAACTGTGTGTGCGTGTGTGTGTGATTTTGTGTGTGTGTGTGTGTGTGATTGTTTTGCCTGCTGGCCAGCGACCATAACAGCTGCTGCCGCCCGGCTCTCCTCCAAAAACGTTGAAGTTTTTCCCATTTCACTAGCGATTTCACTTCCTCCACTCCCGCCACCCCGGCCCAGCTCTGTCATGCTGGCTGAAGCCAAAGATGGCCTGCTCCCCTGCTGCTTTTCGCCGTCCTCGCTGGCTTGCACTCTCCGAAAATCCCGCGGGTCACTAACATTTCTTAACATTAACTTTTCATTTCAAAGACAGTTTTTTTAAATTGATAGTTCCAAGGGGGGTAGTTAGCGTGTGTGTGGGGGGTAGTTAGTGTGTGTGTGACGCCGCATGCCGCCTCCCCCAGCCCCCCCTCCCGCAACCGCACATTGGGGGAACAGACCCAACGGGTCTGCACTTGGTCTAGTATACTTATAAAACTCTGATCTGATCTTTTGTTTGTTCGTTTGTGAATCACACCTTCTCGAAAACCTGACGCGCTAATGGTTAAATGTTTACATATTCCGGTAGAGATTTACCTCATGATGTCGAAAATCTCTGAAATGTCTGAAAATTTGGTTCATTATTTCCCAAGATTTTTTACTAAAATTGTTCACCAATCTGAGAACTTTTTAAAAATCTAACGCGCTGAAGCGAGCTGAATGATGTCACAATTCCTCTGCTCCTCGTGCACAGCTACGCAGTCTGCTGGGCACTGTCTTCCACAAGCTGCAAGTTAGTGGCCCAGCCGCCCTCCTGCTGGAGTGAAGCCACAAAACACGTGCTCAAGTCGTGCTGTGCGCTCCGCTGAGCTCCTTGAAGTTCTACAACATGGCGGCGGCGGTCATTATCGCAGTGCGCCCTCGGAGAAGTGCAGTGGAAAAGTGGCCGTGGCGGCCATCACAGGATACGACCTCCTCTCCGTCTCCCCCGCCTGGCCGTCTGTCACGCTGGTGCGTCGGCTTCCCCTCACGGAAGCCATGATTGGCCGGCCCTCTGCTGCTTTTGATCGAGGGGGGGGGAGAGAGGGGGGGGGGAGATAAGGGGGGGGGAGGGAGGGGGTGAGAGAGGGGTGGGGGAGAGGGAGTGGAGAGGGGGGGGGGGAGAGAGGAGAGGGGGCAGAGAGGGAGGGGCAGAGAAGGAGAGGGGAAGGAGAGAGGGGGAGCAGAGGGAGAGAGAGGGAAGGGGGAGGGGAGAGGGAGACGGAGGGGGAGGGAGGGAGGGGGGAGAGAGGGGGGGGAGGGGGGGAGGGGGGGGAGGGGGGGGGATGAGGAGAGGGGGTGAGGAGAGGGGGGTCTAGGGGGCCCTCCCTCTCTGCCCCCCTTCCTCTCTGCCACTCCCTCCCTCTCTGCCCCCCCCCCCCCCTCGGGAGTGGTGGATATTGGGACCTATGGGTGAGTGGTGGAGTATTGCGTTCGGGAACCAGCCCTCCCCTGTGACGCCGTGCCCCCAAACCCACAATCTCTACCCACTTCCTCTCCCTCTCTACCCCCCATCCCCCTCCCTCTCCACCCCCACCCCGCTCAAGCTGCGCCTGCACAGTTGGGGGTTATGCGTGAGTGGATAGGGCGGGGGATGGAGGAAAAGGAGTGAATGAATAATATTAATATAATATCAAGGAGGGGGGGTGTTAGTGTGTGTGTGGGGGGTGGTTAGTATGTGTGTGTGACGCCGAAGGCCGCCCCCCCCCCCCCCCCCCCCCCCCCCCCACATCCGGGCGTTGAGGAGACAGGACCCAACGGGTCCCCCAGGGTCCACTAAGCCATAGAAGCAAATATATTTGCCTTTTTTTTTGCCAATAAGATATAAGAAGGAGCATGAGCCATAAAGCCAAATATATTGGCCTATATTTATATATTATAAACACGTATATATTTATATTATATATACACACGTATATAAATGTGATATAGATGTATATAATTATATAACACACATATATATTTCACTAGTTTCTTATATATATAAACACATATATATTCATCTATATTACTAAAAGTCTGATCTTGATCACTTTTGGCCCACTGTGCTGCGATTTCCGAGAGAACAGCGCCGTATATTGCGGGCGGGGGCAGGCTGTGTTTGCATGTGGGGGCTGTTAGTGCGACAGGCACTGGGGACGGGAGTCACTGAGCGACTCCGGAGCCGGGTTCTGGAGCCAGTGAGTGCGGTTGGAGATACGGGGCCGGGAACCGGTGAGCCCACACAACTCCCTCCCACATACCCCTTCCCCTCCACACACACCCCTCCCCCACACACTCTTCCTCCCCCAAGCACCCCCCTCAAAGTTTATCCTAATTTCTGTTCTAAATGGCTAACCCCTTATTCTTAAACTGTGGCCCCGGTTCAGGATTCCCCAACATCGGGAACATATTTCCTGCCTCTAGCATGTCCAATCCCTTAATAATCTTATATGTTTCAATATGATAAAGTCCAGAGTATACAAGCCCAGCTACCCCATTCTATCAACATATGACAGTTCCCCCACATCCCCCCAACCTCCACACACACACTGATAGCAAGAATGTCCTTCACCAAATTTGAGACCAAAACGCTCCGCAATACTGCTAGGGGGTCTCAGTAGTGCCCTGCACAATTGCATTGGGGAATGGGTATACAATACAATTGGGTCACTTGAACCTCCCGTGAGACTGGGATCCAATGGGTCTGCAGTCATCTATAAAAGATTAAAAATGGACATTTTTCGTTCAAATTTACACAGACAAGCCATCACATGCATTCTTTGGGATGTAAGGCACAAAAAACCGTTTCTCTTCTCTCCACAACTTCATCCTTAATCACTCGTGCATAATACATATATGCAAGAATTCAGAGTAAAGTCTGATACCAAAAGATCCGACTTATTTTCCAAGAGATATATGTACAACATTTTCCACCTATTTCAAAATAGTTTATCCACTGCACTTGAAATAAATTATAGCAGAATTTAAATAATAAACTGCAGAATGGATCTTTTATTTCTGGAATGCTTGCTCATACAGCTAGGAATAGGTCAAAGTTTGGAACAAATTAATAAAACCGCACACAAATTGATTTGTGAATAATACACAATGGCAGCAGTAGACCATAGACAATAAGTGCAGGAGTAGGCCCTTCGGCCCTTTGAGCCAGCACCGCCATTCAATATGATCATGGCTGATTATCCACAATCAGTACCCCGTTCCTGCCTTCTCACAATATCCCCCAACTGCTGTCTTTAAGAGCTATATCTCTCTTTTGAAAGCATCCAGAGAATTGGCTTCCATTGACTTCTGAGGCAGAGAATTCCACACACTCACAACTCTCTGGGTGAAAAAGTTTATCCTCATTTCTGTTCTAAATGGCTAACCCCTTATTCTTAAAGGGAAAGGTCACGGTTCAGGATGCAGGGGACATCGGGAAAATTTTCCCCACCCCCTGCCTCTAGCATGTCCACACACCACAACAATCACACATACACACACACAACACACACACAAACACCACACACATACAACACACCAGCACAACCCCATTCTATCAACACACACAGTTCAGCCATCCACACACAACCACGCTGCACACCCTCAATAGCAAGCATGTCCTTCCTCAAGTCTAGGTGAACAAAACTGCACTCAGTACTCTAGGTGTGGTCTCAGTAGGGCCCTGTACAACTGCAGAAGGACCTCTTTGCTCCTATACTCAACTCCTCTCTTTATGAAGGCCAACATACCATTAGCTTTCTTCACTGCCTGCTGTACCTGCATGCTCACTTTCAGTGACTGATGAACAAGGACCCCCAGATCTTGTTGTTCTTCCCCTTTTCCCAACTTGACACCATTCAGATAATAATCTGCCTTTCTGTTTTTGCCACTATATTGGATAACCTCACATTTATCCACATTAAACTGCATTTGCCATGTATCTGCCCACTCACTCAACCTGTTCAAATTATCCTGCATCCTCATAGCAGTTATCCAATGGTCCATTTACAACAGTAGAGACCAAGTCAAGAGATATATTTAAGGCAGAGATAGATTCTTGATTAATCCGGGTGCAAAATTCTTGGAGATTATTGGAAACCTATTATAAAGCCACGAATGAGTGGAAATTTGAGCAGCAATGGTACAGGGAGTGGGTTCCACGGTGCAGGACAAACAGACTGTGATATATAAAGCAGATTGCACGCAGAGTACCTGGGCTCATGAAGAGGCCAAATAAAACTTTGCCTATTTCTTTCGCTCCAAAGATGCTGTTGCGCCCGCTGAGTTTCTCCAGCACTTTGGTCTAGGCCAAATAAAAAACTATTTCATCTTGCAGATACTCTTAGAATTAATGCAAGTCAGGAAAATCCTACGCTGGAAACAACAGAAAAGGATCTCTCGTGGGGAAAGGTGGCAGTGATATCAAATGCATCCTCTCTCATTCCCAAGGTGATAGGCTTCAGGTTGGGAACAAAGTCACCTGATGAAGGCAGATAAACAAAAGTCTCTTCCTTCGATACCATAGTCACAAAAAGATTCTTTACAATCTAAAGTCGATAACTTGCCCTTTAATGTAAATAAAGTACAGGTGCACAACCTTTTATCCGGTGTTCCGGAAACCGAAAAACTCCGAAAACCGGCCATTTCTTTTGTCTGTAAAGAGTTCCACTGCAAGTTATTGATGGAACAGCTTGTTCTTAAAATCCATGGCTGTTCTCAACTTTGTCGGACTTCAGGGTGTGATTCTGGCTGTTGAGCCCTTCAGTATTCAGAAATTCTTTACCTCAGATGAGCATACATTTACTTCCCTCGTAGCAATACCACTTCCTACCAGATGCTCCACAGCGAGCAGCACCGGAAATTGGAGGAACAGCACCTCATATTCCGTTTGGGGAGTCTGCATCCCGGGGGCATGAACATCGAATTCTCCCAATTTTGTTAGTCCTTGCTGTCTCCTCCCCTTCCTCAGCCCCCCTGCTGTCTCCTCCCATCCCCCAGCCTTCGGGCTCCTCCTCCTTTTCCCTTTCTTGTCCCCAGACTTTTCCGCCCCCCCTAAAAATATTCCATTCGGAAATCCGAAAATGTCCGAAATCCGACAAGTGTCTGGTCCCCCGATCAGTTGTCTGAAGAAGGGTTTCGGTTCCACCAAGTTATTGATGGAACTTGTTGCCTATGGCTGTTCGCTTTGTCCATAGATGCTGCTGTTGAGCCCTTCAGTATTGAAATTCTTTACCTCAGATGAGCATACATTTACTTCCCTCGTAGCAATACCACTTCCTACCAGATACGTTGAGTTTGCTATTGAAGCCGGTAAAAGGTAGGATTGCACAGGTACATTAATTATGGGAATTCAATTATTTCTGAGGCAAGGCATAACCATTGCTCTTCAGGAATGCACCAGGTCTACATTCCTCGATTTGTTTGATGATACACAGACACGTACTTTCTTTCCTTCCCCTAACCTGCGATCAGAAAGGCAATAGCCTGCCCTTTGCAGATATAGTCAGCTAACTCAGCAAGACCAGTGAATCAAAGTGCAGGCTGCATTCCTAGTGCTAAAATCAACTGACAAATCTTCCCACTAAGCTTTGGGGAAGTCCAGTTTCATTTTAAATGCTAATTTGGACACGCAATTTAAATTCGTAATTAACAAAGGTCCCATTATCAAATAGCAACAAAAATGTTATCTAACATAGCCAATTATGATTTAGGTAAGACCAGAAATATATTTTCTGTGCTTGTTCATTCGTTCTCATTCACTGGAGCCAATAAGCTAGTTCTGATGCAATTGGAATCACAGAGGACATGGTGCAGGATTTTCTGCATCAGTAGTTTATCTTCAGGGCTGTGTATAATACAATGCTATGACCAGATTGAGTGGAGCGCATTGGGTAATTCCTATGCCAATCAAGCTTTAAGTGACTGATAATGATTTTATGCATAACTTATGCGTTGCTGACACATAATGGTTGTTGCTGAAGAAGTCGAAGATACTCACAAAAAGCTGGAGTAATTCAGCGGGACAGGCAGCATCTCTAGAGAGAAGGAATGGGTGGCGTTTTGGGTCGAGACCCTTCTTCAGACTCGTCAAGGGAAAGGGAAATGAGATATATAGACGATGATGAAGAGAGATATAGAACAATGAATGAAAGATATGCAAAAAAGTAAGGATCATAAAGGAAACAGGCGATTGTTAGCTGTTTGTCACTGTTTTAATTGGGACAATTTGCTCCATTTTCCGTTTCACCTGTACTTTAAATAACTGCTCTTTGCGCAGAATTTACTTTGTTTGCCGAACAATTGACTGTTCACTGCGAATTAGTTGCCTCTCCCCGCCCCTCACTCATTGACTCAATAATTACTCAATTCCTGGAGAGCAGCAAGCTGCTCACAGATGACAACTCACTGTCCTTTCAAGACAGCAACCTGCTCCGAGGCTTCAATCTGCAGCAATTTAATGGGGTCAATCAGAGACTAGGCAGTGATGTGAACATTTTGATTGACCTCAGTCTGCCATATCAAGAAAGCCAAAACAAAAGCCACTTCCCGTTGTAAAATGGAATTGTTGCCAGATCCTTGAATGGGAAAATGTGTTTGCTCCAGGATTGATGTGACTCTCTTCTGCCTTTATACTTTCCCCTGCAAGAGGTTAGAAATGGCGTTTCCATCTTCCTTGCTACCTTGTGCATTTGGTCAAGCAATGGACAATGTGCTATCTATCTTGATTTACATCCATGCAAGCCTTCATGTGAGTAGTTTATTTCTTAGTCCTTAACAGAGTTCTCCTGCTCTTGTGTTACCAGTATGTGAACTTTTATATGCACAGTTACATGTAGCAGAATGGTCAATTCATTAGGAGATAGGGAGTGATGAGGATTCCCAATCTAGATGGTTAGGACAATGGCCAACAGCTTCTTCCACTATATTCTTAGCATGGGCCTGGGTTATCCATGTGCCCATAAGGGAATCCTCCCTATCAACCTGGCAAGACTCTGACTCAGAGAGAGACCCCATTCTATTCGAAGAGAAAGCCAATGATTCCTCTCAAACTCCCCCCCCCCCACACAAAAACAAAGAAGAAGCATTTTATTGGTTTATCAACAACATTATTGTTCATTGCTAGATAGATGTATGCCTGATCGCAATCCAATTTACCAACTTTCACAACAATCATCTGTATTGCCAAGCTAATATTAAAGGGAAACAATAGTCCTTTAAAGGACAAGCTACTAAGATATTTGGAGAACTCTCACCAGGGTCTCCTCTATATCCCGTAACTGCTCTCACTCCCCATCCCCCCACTCGTAACAAGGGCAGAGTCCCCCTTGTCCTCACCTTCCAGCCTACCAGCCGTCACATACAACAGATAACCCTCCGACATTTTCGCCACCTCCAATGGGATCCCTTCACTGGCCACATCTTCCCATCTCCTCCCCTTTCGGCTTTCTGCAGAGACCGCTCCCTCTGTAACTCCCTGGTCAATTTGTCCCTTCCCATCCAAACCACGCCCTCTCCTGGTCCTTTCCCTTGCAACCGCAGGAAGTGCTACACTTGTCACTTTACCTCCCCCCTTGGCTCCATCCAAGGACCTAAGCAGTCTTTCCAGGTGTGGCAGAGGTTCACCTACACCTCCTCCAACCTCATCTATTGCATCCGCTGCTCTATGTGTCAGCTGCTCTGCATCAGTGAGACCAAGAGTAGGCTTGGTGATCGCTTCACCCAACACCTCCGTTCGGTTCGCAATAACCCAACCTGATCTCCCGGTCCTCAGCACTTCATCTCCCCCTCCCATTCCGAATCCGATCTTTCTGTCCTGGGCCTCCTCCATGGCCAGAGTGATGCCCACTGTAAATTGGAAGAGCAGCACCTCATATTTCGCTTGGTTAGTTTACATCCTAGAACATTCTGAGGTATGAACATTCACTTCTCCAATTTCAGGTAGTCCCTGCTTTCTCCCTCTTTTCCCTCTCCTTCCCAGCTCTTCCACAGCCCACTGTCTCCGCATCTTCCTTTCTTCTTCCAGCCCCCACCCCCACATCAGTCTGAAGAAGGGTCTCGACCTGAAACGTCGCCTATTTTCTTTGCTCCATAGATGCTGCCTCACCTGCTGAGTTTCGCCAGCATTTTTGTCTACCCATGATATTTGGAAATGTGTTGTATATTTGTTTCCACAACTTTTAAAAACTCAGAAATGGCCATTTATACCTACTCTCAGATTCATCACTCAATTGCTTGAATCTTTGTCTCCTGTAGAGTATTGTATCCTGTAGAGTCCAAAGAAGGGTCTTGACCCAAAACATCACCCATTCCTTCTCTCCAGAGATGTTGCCTCTCCCGCTGAGTTACTCCACCATTTTGTGTCTATCTTCAGAGTATTTGAGGAGGTCAAGCAAAATCATGGTACTGTTTGTGGCATTGCCACACATTTCTCAGGGTTTCAATCCTGTTGAAGTTCTCAAGCCTCATCTCCAGCCCAACTTTCATGTTTTTGATAACATCCTGGGGCCCAGGCAAATAATGCTATTATCATAGTGTCATCTTCTTGACTCCTATCTCAACTTCTATGCCAACCTGTCAATTTTCTGCTGATGGAGATTCCTTTGTGTGTTCAAAGATAATCTACAGCACACTAACTACCATGCCGAGGCTTAACATGGTCTTGTTCTCCACATGTGTACCACCAAAGCTGTTGATTAGAGCCTATCTATATTTCCCTAGTTAGAGCATCCCCGATCATCTTAACCAATAGCATCTACAGTGGAGAACACTGCAGATTGGGTTAATAATCTAAAACGTTTTGCCTCATAATTCTGTGAACTTGACAGTGGATTGAGAGAATTTGAACTGGATTTAGAAACAGGGAATTCAGATCAACCCTTTGTGCCAGTTCACCTGAGGAAATGTCTTGGCAAAACAGAGGGTGGTGAAGCCAAACGTGGTGGGAATAGAAAGGAAGAAGGGCAATTTGAAGAAAAGTATGATAATGTTCAAATCAATGGACTGAAAGTTAGCTGGACTCATAGTCAAATGTGGTTTGGTGCCACTTACAATGAGAAGGCAGAATTTTGGAAATTGTACTCTGGAAAGTGGAAGGGATGAGTACTGGGGAAATAATGTCGAGCCGAGGCAGAACTCCATAGCTTGGAGGATTTAAAGCAAGAGCAGAAAGAAAGAACTGCAGATGCTGGTTAATACACAAAAGTACACAAGGTGCTGGAGTAACTCAGCAGGTCAGGCATCATGCCCTGGAGAACATGGAAAGGTGATGTTTCCGGCCAAGATCTTTCTTCAGACTGATGAAGGGTCTTGACCCGAAATGTCACCTATCCATGTTCTCCAGGGATGAAGCCTGATCTGCTGAGTTACTCCAGCACTTTGTGGCCAGGGGGTAAATTAACCTTTATTCTGAAATTGAAAACTGCAGGTTCAGGAAGCCTCATTTCGGAGATTCGAGCACATGATGCTGGGTGACATTTCTGTGCAGAAATCAGAGCACGCTGAACTGTCAAATAAGCTGCCCTTAACAGTCATTCCAACTGCGCTCTCTCAGGAAGATGCAAGAGATTCTATAAATACAGCTCAATTTTTAACTCTCAACAAATAGCTAAAAGAAATGATCTGGCACTTATTTTACTGTTATTTGTTGGAGCATCTTGTGTATAAATTAGTTGTTTCCTCTTCTAGACCAGTCAATATATTAAAAAAATAGGATGTACAGAACTTTTTGATACCCAGTGCAAAAGGCACCATATAAATATATATTTTTAAATACCTCTTTTTTCATTTTCTTTTAATTTTCCATTTTCTTTTAATTTTCTTCCTTTGTAAAATCAGTAATTCCTTGGAAGTCAGAATTTTGAAGGTGTGTGAGAATCCAAAGGATTAACATCCACAGTTATTATTGATAAACTATTTATTGACAGACTAGGAAAACAGCATGCTTTTACAGATGTGCTCAAATTCTGTCAAAAGTTAAGGGCACTGTCATTCTCTCTGAAATTCTTGAATTAGATGAAGACAAATGAGATGGAAGGCAATGGTCTCAGGAAACATTTACTAGTCCTTTCCACCGAATCCAACACAAAAAAAGTATTTACAAAACATTTTGACTAACTAACTGTTCCTTCTATTAGAAAAGCTAAAAGAAGATATGAGGTTGCTTTGCAAGTAAGGTGAAAGTAAATCCAAAGGGTTTCTACAGCTATATTAATAGCAAAAGGATAACGAGGGATAAAATTGGCCCATTAGAGTCAGGGTGGACAGCTATCTGCAGAGCCAAAAGAGATGGGGGAGATATTTAACAATTTATTTTCTTCCATATTCACCAAGGAGAAGGATATTGAATCATGTGAGGTAAGGGAAACAAGTAGAGTAGCTATGGAAACTATGAGATTCAAAGAAGAGGAAGTACTGACACTTTTGAAAAATATAAAAGTGGATAAGTCTCCAAGTCCCGACAGGATATTCCCTAGGACATTGAGGGAAGTTAGTGGTACATGGTAAATGGTAGGGAATTGAGGAATGCAGTTGAACAGAGGGATCTAGGAATAACTGTGCACAGTTCCTTGAAGGTAGAATCTCATGTAGATAGGGTGGTAAAGAAAGCTTTTGGTGCTGGCCTTTATAAATCAGAGCATTGAGTATAGAAGTTGGGATGTAATGTTAAAATTGTACAAGGCATTGGTGAGGCCAATTCTGGAATATGTTGTACAATTTGGTCGCCTAATTATAGGAAGGATGTCAACAAAATAGAGAGAGTACAGAGGAGATTTACTAGAATGTTGCATGGGTTTCAGCAACTAAGTTACAGAGAAAGGCTGAACAATTTAGGTCTTTATTCCTTGGAGCGCAGAAGATTAAGGGGAGACTTGATAGAGGTCTTTAAAATGATGAGAGGGATAGACAGAGTTGACGTGGATAAGCTTTTCGTACTGAAAGTAGGGAAGATTCAAACAAGAGGACATGACTTGAGAATTAAGGGACAGAAGTTTAGGGGTAACATGAAGGGGAACGTCTTTATTCAGAGAGTGGTAGCTGTGTGGAATGAGCTTCCAGTGAAGGTGGTGGAGGCAGGTTCGATTTTATCATTTAAAAATAAATTGGATAGTTATATGGACGGGAAAGGAGTGGAGGGTTATGGTCTGAGTGCAGGTAGATGGGACTAGGGGAGAATACGTGTTCGGCACGGACTAGAAGGGCCGAGATGGCCTGTTTCCGTGCTGTAATTGTTATATGGTTATATGGTTATAACAACTTGGACTTGGAAATGGCATAAAAATCTGGAAAATCTTGTATAATGTCTCAGTGTACTATTCCTATACACTTGTACTTAATATAGTAAGTATAGGAATACATTTACCGAACTGCATGCAAAAAAGAATTTCACAGTACCTCAGTACATGTGACAACAAGGTATCATTGAGAGCACAAACTCCCCAGGTTTCTAGCTTCTGTTTACACTGTACTACACTGCAATCGCAAATATATAGTGCATCCTTTCTGTTTGAAATAATTTTATTGGCCAATTACTATGTTTTCGTTGTGTTTGTTTCTCTACACTGCAAAGAATTTGAAGTATGACATAATTAACCAAAACACTAGTTTGCAAAGGTGCTGTTAACATCTGACTTTCGATCAATGGAAATGGAAGTAATAATCATTGCTGAGGTATCAAGGAAATGACAAAACCTGATTTAAATAGAAAACCTGTTCCAGGAACACAAGGCATGAAATCAGTGGACATCATTACTGCAAGTAAACTCAGTTAATGTGATAATACAATTAAGCACAATTTATATCAAGATGTTCACTCATTATTAATCAGCAGCATTATCAAATTACACTTCACACTCCTAAGACAGACACATTCAACAAGTTTGGAATATGCAGTCATTTGTGTCAATTGCGAAAATCTAATAAACTGATGAATTGCTCAAATACATTTGTGCTAAATAGCTCCAGATATCTGGCAACCATGAAAATAAAATCTCAGCAACAGCACTCGTCACTCCCTCTTTTCCCCTTCCCCTCAGGCTAGAGGTGCAGAAGTGTGAAAACGCACACATCCAGATTCACGGACAATTTCTTCCCAGTTGTCATTAAACAATTGAACCACCAACTAGAGAACGGTTCTGAACTACCATCTATGTCATTGAAGACCCTCGGACTATCTTTAAGCAGACTTTACTGGAATTTATCTTACACTATACGTTACTCCCTTTATCATGCATACACTGTGGACAGCCCAATTATAATCATGTATAGTCTTTCCACTGACTGGATAGCACGCGCCAAAAAGCCTTTCACTGTACCTCGGTACACATGACAATAAACTAAACTGAACTAAACAAAAAATCATTAGCTTACTTCAACTGCTTTTAGTTAACTGAAGATGTTACGTTTCCAATATGTGAGATTATATGAAACAGAAACTCGGGAAGTTTTATTATCTGGTATTAAGGAAAGCACAGCAAACTATGAGTGTGTGTCCAATTTTGTACGGTAGGGAAAAAATTATAGTATATTTGATTTTTGCCGTAGCGATCTTTGACATTTCTCAAAAGTATAATAAACTGCTTCTGTAAAGTGTACTGCCTGGGGGTAGTGATGCAAGCCCTGTGCCAGGAATTTTGGAACATTGTGTTGCAATTCTGAGTACTTTAGAGTCCATGATAAAATAAGATAAAGTTATACACTGTACAGTTGGACAACCTGCTTTTGACAATCATATCCAATGAGAACCACAACTACTCACTTGGGCCTCACCTACATTGGTTTTTTTGTTGGCTGCAAGCCAATTCCAGCACCCCTCTCCCAGCTTTTCCCTGCTACATCGACAATTGCATCAGTGCTGCTTCCTGCATTCACGCAGACCATGGCAATGTCAAAACCCCTTTTACTTCCACAGATGCTGCTTGACCCACTGAGTTCTACCAGCGTTCTGTTGCTTGTTCCAGATGCCAGCAGCCGCTGTCTCTTTTGTGTTCACAGCAATGGCCATAATAGGCACTCTGAAACTATCCCTCACAAAACTGTCTAATAGTCATACAGTGTGCAAACAGGCCCTTCGGCCCAATTTGCCAATGTCCCATGAACACCAGGCACCTGCCTGTGTTTGGCCCATCTATCTATCTATCTGTTGTGTTTGTTTCTCTCTGGTCTGTCTGTCTGAAGTATGTCTGTCTGTCAAACACTCTGTGCAAAGGTGTCTGTCTGTCTGACTTTCGATCTATCTATCTATCTATCTATCTAGATATCAATCTATCTATCTATCTATCTAAACCTGCCTGTCGGCATTCGTCCATGGCTGCCGGCTGCCATTTCTTCCTTTGATTCCTTGCTACGCACAAGCACTTGGTGAACGTTCTATCGTGTGATGTCACAATGCCCATTGCTCAAATACATTGTTGTCATAGAGGGAGTACAGAGAAGGTTCACCAGACAGATTCCTGGGATGTCAGGACTTTCATATGAAGAAAGACTGGATATTGCTCAAATACATTTGTACTCGCTAGATTTTAGAAGATTATCTTATAGAAACCCTGATAAAATTTCGTCGTGTTTATGTACACATTTTTAATCAAATCCTTCTCCCCTCCCCCCCCCCCCCCCCCCCCCACAATATTTAAAAACAAACTGTGTGAAAAACCCATAGAACATCCCCATTCCCTGGACAATTTCTTCCATCGTGTGATGTCACAATTGAACCCGCTGCTAGAGAATGGTGAACTACCATCTATGGATTCAAGACCCTCGGACTTTCTTTAAGCAGACAGCCCTGGTTTAACGTTCCATACGTGTGATGTTTACAATGCCCACTGCTGGACAGCCCAATTATAATCATAGAGGTCTTTACACTGACTGGATAGCACGCGCCAAAAAGAAGAAAACTGTACCTCTGATACACATGACAATAAACTAAACTGAACTAAACAAAAAATCATTAGCTTACTTCAACTGCTTTTTATTTAACTGAAGATGTTATTTTTTCCAATATGTGAGATTATATGAAACAGAAACTGGGGAAGTTTTATTATCTGGTATTAAGGAAAGCACAACAAAATATGAGTGTGTGTCCAATCTTGTACGGTAGGGAAAAAATTATAGTCTATTTGATTTTTGCCGTAGCGATCTTTGACATTTCTCAAAAGTATAATAAACTGCTTCTGTAAAGTGTACTGCCTGGGGGTAGTGATGCAAGCCCTGTGCCAGGGATTTGGGAACATTATGTTGCAATTCTGAGTACTTTAGAGTCCATGATAAAATAAGACAAAGTTATACACTGTACAGTTGGACAACCTGCTTTTGACAATCATATCCAATGAGAACCACAACTACTCACTTGGGCCTCACCTACATTGGTTTTTTTGTTGGCTGCAAGCCAATTCCAGCACCCCTCTCCCAGCTTTTCCCTGCTACATCGATAATTGCAACAATGCTGCTTCCTGCATTCACGCAGACCATGGCAATGTCAAAACCCCTTTTACTTCCACAGATGCTGCTTGACCCACTGAGTTCTACCAGCGTTCTGTTGCTTGTTCCAGATGCCAGCAGCCGCTGTCTCTTTTGTGTTCACAGCAATGGCCATAATAGGCACTCTGAAACTATCCCTCACAAAACTGTCTAATAGTCATACTGTATGCAAACAGGCCCTTCGGCCCAATTTGCCAACATGTCCCATCAACACCAGTTGCACCTGCCTGTGTTTGGTCTATCTATCTATCTATCTATCTATCTATCTATCTATCTATCTATCTATCTATCTATCTATCTATCTATCTATCTATCTATCTATCTATCTGCCTGCCGGCGTTCGTCCGTCTGGCTGCCGGCTGCCTTTCTTCCTTTGATTCCTTGCTACGCCGAAACCAGACGCACAAGCACTTGGTGAACGTTCTATCGTGTGATGTTACAATGCCCAATGCTCAAATACATTGTTGCCATAGAGGGAGTACAGAGAAGGATCACCAGACTGATTTGTGGGATGTCAGGACTTCCACATGAAGAAAGACTGGATAGACTCGGCTTGTACTCGCTAGATTTTAGAAGATTGAGGGAGGATCTTATAGAAACTCCTGATTACATTTTGTCGTGTTTATGTACACATTTTAATTCAAATCCTTCTCCCCCCCCCATCCACCCCAATATTTCAAAAAATAAACTGGCTTCTCACCCATAGAAGCAGCCCCAGCCCCTGGTGAACGTTCCATCGTGTGATGTCACAATGCCCGCTGCTCACAGATGTCCAATCGGAATGGATTCATTTACATATGCCTTTGCAGGAGCCCCAGCCCATGGTGAACGTTCCATCGTGTGATGTCACAATGCCCAATGCTCAAAGACATTCTTGCCATAGAGGGAGTACAGAGAAGGTTCACCAGACTGATTCCTGGGATGTCAGGACTTTCATATGAAGAAAGACTGGATAGACTCGGCTTGTACACACGCTAGAATTTAGAAGATTGAGGGGGGATCTTATAGAAACGTACAAAATTCTTAAGAGGTTGGACAGGCTAGATGCAGGAAGATTGTTCCAGATGTTGGGGAAGTCCAGAACAAGGGGTCACAGTTTAAAGATAAGGGGGAAATCCTTTAGGACAGAGATTAGAAAAATAAAATTCACACAGAGAGTGGTGAATCTCTGGAATTCTCTGCCACAGAAGGTAGTTGAGGCCAGTTCATTGGCTATATTTAAGAGGGAGTTAGATGTAGCCCTTGTGGCTAAAGGGATCAGGGGGTATGGAGAGAAGGCAGGTACAGGATACTGAGTTGGATGATCAGCCATGATCATATTGAATGGTGGTGCAGGCTTGAAGGGCCGAATGGCCTACTCCTGCACTTAATTTCTGTTTTTACGTTTCCCTCTCCTCACCCCTCTCCCTCCCACCGATCCCTCTCTCCCCCCCCCCCCCCCTTCCCCTCTCTACACCCCACCCTCCCCCTACCCCCCTACCCCTCTGTCCCTCTTCCACCACTCCCCCCCTCCATCCCTCCCCACTCTTCCACTTCTCTCTCCCCCTTCTGTCCTCCCCCCTCCCTCCTCCTCACCCCTCTCCCTCTCCCATCCCTCTCTCCCCCCCACCCCCTTCCCTCTCTCCCCCACCCCCCTTCCATCTCTCCCCCGCCCCTTCCCCCTATCCCTCTGTCCCTCTTCCATCACTCCCCCTACCCCTCTCCTCCTCCCTCCCTATTTCCCCTCCACTCTCCCTCCCCACTCTTTCCCCCCTCTCTCCCCCCCCTCTCCCCCTCTCTCCCTCCTCCCCTCCCCTCCCCATCCCCCCCTCCCCCACATCTCTCTCCCCATCTCTCACCCCCTACCCCGCTCTCCTTTCCCTCCAAATCTGTCCCGTTTCCTCCTCCTCCTCTCCCCTCCCTCCCCCCTTTTCTCACCCCCCCTCCCCCCACCTGTGTGTTTGGGGGGTGGTTAATGTGAGTGTGATGCCGCAACCCCCCCCCCCCAAACGCCGTTGAGGAAACAGACCCAACGGGTCTGCACTTGGTCTAGTATCCCTCTAAAACTGTCCTATCCACGTACCTGTCTAGATGTTTCATAAACGTTGTGATAGTACCTGAAATGTTTCATTTAAAAAATATTCAATTGAAAAAGGGGCACCAACCTGTTAACAAAGAGATTGAGTGCATCTTACCTTCCTTTACATGGAATACAGTCACATAAGACATTTCTGATAAAATGTATGATTATGCCCTTAATTTAATATTTTGCTTGCAATACCTAAAGAGTTAGTTTCTATATTTGTTTTCATTTACTGATGAAACTTTTAGGTGTTAAAAACAAGTTGTTTTTTACACACCTTCCCCTTGCTAAGCTAAGTATGAGCTAGTAAATAGCTAAAAGTTAGTTTGATCTTTCAATCTGTGAAACAATAGTTATTCCGCATCAGTAGGAACTTACCATTGATGACAGATTGAATTTGTTTTAAATATTTAAAATTTGGTGTTGGAACAACACATCTGCAGCAACTGTAATCTGCTGCAATATTAATATTCCGTGGAGTAACCCAGATGCAACAAGATAATGTTTTACTGCAGTGCTGCAGATGGCATCATTGGAATAATAGACTTTGGTGCACAAATGGCCACCAATGGTTTATAGTCCATGATCCGAGTGAAATGCATGTAAACTAGAAACATCTGCTCATGTGTCTTGACCCATTTTTGAACAGACCATGGCCTTGTCAGCAACCATCTTTACAGAGCGATCATTTATTACAATCACTATCATGTGGCAGGCTCATCTGCTGGTGCCAAGAAACCACTGCTTGCAGCATCGCAGTTTCTGGAGATCCTTCCATGACTATTCTCCACAATACTTTTCCCTATCATTCCTGCCTTGAGACCATGTAGCCTAATGCCCCTGTCCCACTTAGGAAACCTGAACGGAAACCTCTTGAGACTTTGAGCCCCACCAAAGGTTTCCGTGCGGTTCCCGGAGGTTGCAGGTGGTTGCCGGAGGTTGCAGGTAGTGGAAGCAGGTAGGGAGACTGACAAAAATGTTTCCCACTGTGAGGGAAGGCAATAAAGTTCAGTCCTCTTCCTCTTTGTTCACCCGTGGTCGGGGCCTTTGAGCTCTCCGCAGTTGCTGCTATGGGCGGCCAGATGTTCAGGCCCTCTCGCCGGGATGATCGGAGCACTGGCGTCGGAATGGAGAACACTCTCAGCGACTTGGAGTTTCCGAATCGGCCACTTCCTACCGGAGACAGCGGATCCCGAAGTCCACAGGCCGAACTGGACGGTGATTCAACGCTGGCGACCCTCGGCAAAAGATCCCAGGACTCCGCGATGTTAAAGTCAACACCGCCCGTGGCTAGAACCTCCACAAAACACAGCTCCACGGTGTTGATCAGCTGGCCCAACTCTCCGGAGCTCCGGCGATCCCCAATAAGGCATTGATCCACTCCGCGATGGAATCCAGTGCTGCGCAGCCGCTGAAGCTCTGGCCGATCTCCGGCAGGAAAGGTCGCGCCCGATGCAGATGGGGGGGGGGGGGGGGGTGGGGCGCAAAGACGCTACTCGGAGAAACATCCTCGACCAGGAAGTGACTGTGAAACCGGGTTCCCCCTTCCCCCACCCCCACATAAAAAAGATTAAGAAACATTAAAAACAATACTTTTGACACACTAAAAATAACAAAAGGGTGAAATGACCCGATGTCCCTTTCCAAATATTAAGGCCTCTGCATCAAATAGATTCTTCTGCGCATCAATCAGTGTTGGCTGGCCCTAAAAGGCCTGTCAATAGACAATCGACAATAGATCCAGGAGTAGGCCATTCAGCCCTTCGAGCCAGCACTGCCATTCAATGTGATCATGCCTGATCATTGCCATTCAGTACCCCATTCCTGCCTTCTCCCCATATCCCCTGACTCTGCTATCTATAAGAACCCTATCTAGCTCTCTCTTGAAAGTATCCAGAGAATCGGCCTCCAGCAGAAAATTCCACAGACTCGCAACTCTCTGTCCGACTTAGGGGAATTTTTTTTCGGCGACTGTCAACGACAGTCACAGTCATAGCAGGTTGCCGTAAACCGGCGACTGGACCCCCCGAACGACAATGTCTAGGATAACCTACCACCTAGTCAACATCAAGCTACGGCAAGCTACCAACAACCGGCGACCCATTAGGACGTCCACCTACGACCACACCTGCGACGACCTACGACAACCGAAGTCAACCTACGTCCACCCGCAACAAGCTACGACCCTGTCTGCGACAACTGAAGACAATTCAGTCGCCGGTACCTGCCGCCGGTTGATGTAGGTAGTCGCCAATGGAATTCAGTGAAGTCATCACTTGGCGCCAACCTGCGTCATCCTGGCAATAACCTACGACAGCACATACAACAAAAGATAAGCTACGTCAAACCTACAATTGCCGAAACATTTTTTTTTTCATTTCAAAATCCAGCGGCGACAAGAAAAAAGTTACGACTCTTTAGGCGACTTGAGGAGAAACCTCACGAACATAGAGGCATCACCCCGCAACCATGTGGCAACAGCCTAGTTGCCTGTAGTCACCGAAAAAAATCGCCTATGTGGGACAGGCCCTTAACTCTTTCTTCTGGTCTTGTTATAAATACTGTATAAGGCCCTTTGCTCTCCGTTCTGTGAAGGAACTGTGTTGAGAGTCTTCATGCATTGCTTGCTCTGCTGGCAAATTCACTGATGGCTTATATGTCTCCAGCCCTACAGCCAGTAACATCGCCTTCCTCGTGCTGCAGATCGTTCCATCTTCTCTTGGGACCTAGATCGTGTTTTCAAGACAGTCACGAATGTCAAGGAAGGAGTGCTTGACAAATCTGTTTTAAAGGCAAGAGGTCACATTGCAAATTGTGTTGATATATGTAAGCAGGTAATGTCTCAATAACAATATTCCAGTTTTCCCCACTTCCCAGACAAAAAATATTCTTGTAAATGTAAATAGCATTTGCTTAAATGTTTATATAATTTGATTGCCATTATATTTTCTAGTTTTAATTTTGTTTTTCATATGAAAACCTGGGTATATTGTGTTGCAAGGACAGCAGTACCTCCCAAAATAATTTGGCCCTCTCCAGGGATTAATTGATAATAGCTTATTTTGTTAACCTGTTACTCACTAGAGTAAAACAACTACTTAACTCATTCCTTGTGCTCATCATAAATACATTCTGAAGTTTGACTGTTAGCATGTCAAATGTAATAGAAGCTTATTTTTACTGTCAAAGTAATCAAAGGGAGGTTGAGAATGGGACCTCTGAACAGATGCTGTCCAATCAAAAACCTTAAAGGACAAGACTGTGTGGCCAGATGTTGAAATGACCTTCGGACTGAGGAACATGCTGACATGGCATTGATTTAGATGGTAGTTGGCAGGGGGTTTTATTCCAGCAACAGGAAAAGCAGAAGGTAAAGAAAAAAACCTTTCCCGGTATTCCCTTCAAACAAAATTTAGAAGTACTGGTCGACAGGGCTGATGTCTGTCAAAGATGTAGAACTCACCATGAAATCCTGCCAGTAGTTATCACATCACAAAGAATTACTTGACTGAACACAAACATCTTGAGGCTGTGCCAAGCTGCACCCCCTCTCAACTTTGTAACAGCTGTATTTGTTAGAATACAGATTTGAAATAATTAAAGCTAAGTCAATTCTCAAAGGTGTTGCATTCTTTTAAGATACAGTAGATATGTGTAAATAGTTGTACAATTACTAGTCATATTTTAATCAATTGTTCTGAATAATACACCTAATCATATCCAAAACTGCATTATATTTCAATATCAGCTGAAATGTCTGATGGATACCACATAATAATGTCAGAAGCAAAGGTCTTTACACAAAGCTCTATGCAGTGAAGTCAATTCATTTCATTGTGTTTTTCAATGGTAACCAGCATTACGAAATAGCATTAGCCTGGGCACTAATTTTTTTCTGAATGTGACAATCACATTTCACATGTATGCCAAACACTATAAATTTTGAACAATGAAAAATCCTTGAACTGACCAGTTTACAATACCTCTTACCTTGTACAATATCCCATGCACATCTTGTCCTCCTTTACTCCAAGAACAATCCCATCATCTCCAGTCTAACCTTAAAGCTCATCCCTGGAACCAATCTAATAAATATCTTCTGAACCCTTTCTAGGACCTTCATCACCCTCCAAAAATCTGGAGACAATAATGAAATACACCAGTTGTAGATCAGGTAATGTGTAGGAAGGAACTGCAGGTGCTGGTTAACACCGAGAATAGACACAAAATGTTGGAGTAACTCAGTATGACAGGCAGAATATTGAGAGAAGGAATGGGTGACGTTTCAGGTCGAGACCCTTCTTCAGACTGTCTAAGGTCTTCAGGTCTGAAGAAGGGTTTCGACCCGAAATATCACCCATTCCTTCTCCCCAGACATGCTTATGTTTATCTTCCATGTAGACCAGACAATGTTTCAGTTAGTTCAGAAGATACAGTTTTCTAAAATGGCGGCGGCGCGGGCACACCGCGACGCCCTGTGTCTCCCTAGAATGGGAAAAATAGCAACGATCCCCTCGTTTGCTATGTCGCTCTTCAAGGGAGATGCTAAATGCATTTCGTTGTCTCTGTACTGTACACTGACAATGACAATTAAATTGAATCTGAATCTGAATCTGAATCTGAAGGTGTAGGAAGGAACTGCAGTTGCAGATTTACACCAAAGAGAGACACAAAATGCTGGAGTAACTCAGCAGGCCAGGCAGCATCGCTGGAGAGAAGGAATGGGTGACATTTCGGGTCAAGAAGAATGGTCTTGACCACGAAGAAGGAACTCGACCTAAAACATCACACATTCCTTCTCTCCAGAGATGCTGCCTGTCCTGCTGAGTTACTCCAATGTTTGAAAGGGGTTCAATAAACCACCCTGCTTTTTGGTTTATGTTTATTATTCTCACGTGTAACAAGGTGCAGTGAAAAGCTATGTTGGATATGCTAGCTAATTGTCAGATAATTCTATACATAAATGCAATTAAGCCAAACTAAAGTACATTTGGAGCGGCAAAGGGGAAGATACACAGTGAAGCTTGTAGTTCACAGCATTGTAGTGCGCCAGTTCCAGAGACAATGTCCGCATTGTACTCAATCTCCTTATTACTAAACTGATCAAAGCTTATACTGTACTAACTGCTCGTAACATCTATAGGAAGGAACTGCAGATGCTGGTTTAAACCGAAGGTAGACACAAAATGCTGCAGTAACTCAGCGGACCAGGCAGCATCTGTGGAGAGAAGGATTGGGTGATACAGGTGCACAACCTTTTATCCGAAAGCCTTGGGACCAGACACTTTTCGTAATTCAGAATTTTTCGGCTTTCGGAATGGAAGATTTTTAGCGTAGATTTTAACGGCTGGCTCAGTGGTAGAGTGCTCGGCTCATATCCGCAAGGTCGCGAGTTTGCGCCTCGATCCCGGCAGTTACTCGATCGCGAGTTTGAGTCTTCAATGGAGTTTTTTCTTGCAGAATAGGAGAGAATAGGGAGGGTTAGGCTGGGATCATTCTCTGCGAGATGATCTTAGTGCGGGAGACAAGTGTAGGAGAGGTGTACTGACTGTGTGGGCAGAACTTTGGAAGTGATTGCCCACCATTCTCAAAAGCCGCTGTGTCTCCCTGTCCCTCCAACTCCAGAGGAATCCGCTTCCCCGATGGGCCGCTACGGCGACAAGTGGCAGTTCGCCCACAGCCCGAGCTGCGCCCCCTCATCCGCAACCCGAGTTGGAGCGGGGCTGGGCTAGAGTTGTAGCTGGCTGTGAGTCTCTGGGATCTCCGGGCTTGCAGTGGGCCTGGGGGTCGTTGTCCCGATGGGGGGTGGGGGGGCGCAGCTCGGGCTGTGGGCGAACTGCCACTTGTCGCTGTAGCGGCCCATCGGGGAGCGGCTTCTGGTGGTCCTGACGTCTCTCAGCTCCTGTCCAGGGGGATGGCCGGAGACGTCAGGACCAACAGGAACCCGCTCCCCGATGCGCCGCTACAGCGACAAGTGGCAGTTCGCCCACAGCGCGAGCTGCGCCCCCTCATCCGCGACCCGGGTTCCTCTGGAGTTGGAGCGGGGCTGGGCTAGAGTTGCTGCTGGCTGTGAGTCTCTGGGATCTCCGTGCTTGCAGTCGGTGTCCCATTGGTCCTGACATCTCCGGCCACCCCCCTGGAATGGAGCTGAGACTGGGAACTGTACCGCCCTTGCCCTCTCCCTCTGCAACTGCAAACAACCTCACAGTTCCCAGTCTCAGCTCCTGTATAGGGGGGTGGCCGGAGACGTCACGGCCCGAGCTGCGCCCCCTCATCCGCAACCTCAAGACCAAGACGCACCTTGCACCATCAGCTTCGGTCCCTACGGGAAGTGTGTTCCTCTGGAATTGGAACGGGGCTGGGCTGCTGCTGGCTGTGGGTCTCTGGGATCTCCATGCTTACAGTGGGCCTGGGGGCCGGTGTCCCGTTGGTCCTGACGTCTCCGGTGACTGGCACTAGCTCCGACGTGAAGACAGCGCAAAACCCCCGCGCCGGTGCAATGGGCGGGGAGCTGGAGAGGGGAGGGAAGGGGTCACACACATGGCCTGGAAGCAGAGGGGTGTAGGTGGGGTGAAACTTAAGGGAGCGACAATTTGCTGCTGCCTGCCCGCTGAGTTTAAAAGTTCTCATGCAAGACTCACGATACACTGTGTATCGTGAGTCTACCGTGGGAACTTTAACTCAGCGGGCAGGCAGCAGCAGATTGTCAATTATTAACCCTCCCGCGCAATATACCCTCACCTTCTCTTTTATGAATGGGGATTTAGTTCCCCTTTCTTCGAGGACCGACCGGAGGTTCCGCTGTCACCTCTGCGGGCTGCCCTCGGTGAACGTTTTCAAGGACCTTTCTTCAAGGACTGAAAAAATGTCGCTATTCGGAGGTTTTCGTTATTTGGAACTTCGGATAAAAGGTTGTGCACCTGTATTTCGGGTCGAGACCCTACTTCAGACTAGTCAGGGGAAAGGGGAAACAAACGATATAGACGGTGCTGTAGAGAGATGTAGAAAAAATGAATGAAAGATATGCAAAAATGTAACAATGATAAAAAAGGAAACATTGGCTTGTTTCCAATAGCTTGTTCCCTTTATCATTGTAATTTTTTTGCACATCTTTCATTCGTTTGTTTTATATTTCTCTACAACACTATCTATATCTCTCATTTCCCTTTCCCCTGACTAGTCTGAAGAAGGGTCTCGACCTGAAACGTCACCCATTTCTCTCCAGAGATGGCCTTGTAACATGTTGTGTCAGTGGCCAGAACTGCTGGTACTCAAAAGTAGTAAAATACACCAGGAAATGTCCAATCATGTTTTCAAATTAGTAACAACTAGTCGCATCCGTGTCTACCCTGTAACATGTGCTTTTGTTAATATGATCGATGTTATATATTATTGCCTTCACTTGCAACTGGCAATAGAGCTGGTAAGTTGTTAGTGCAGAGCATGTAAATAGATTTTAAAGCAACCCATTCTATGCCTGTATGGTAATTTATAGTTTCAATTTTACAACTTAGTACAAAATAGGTTAATTTTGTACTGAATTAGCTGAGATGATGGATTTGCCTCGTGAGGAAGTGAATCTCGGGAATTTCCTGCTCCAGAAGATGGTGGAGGACAAAATATTAAATACATAGTAAGATAAAGATAGATAAACATTTGAGAACATGAGGAATTGAAGGTTATGGGGAACTGGCACAGAAGAAGAGCTGAAGCTAGCAAAATAGGGGCATGAGATGTTAGTAGCTGAGAGGTCATCTTCCCTCATGGCATTACATTAAAAAAACTAGGGATCAGTTTTAGATGAGGGGTCTACCTTTTAAGATAAAGATGGAGGAAATTCTTCGCTCAGAGTGCTGTGAATCTTTGGCATTATCTACACCAGAGAGCTGAAGACATTGAATTACTTTGCTGTTAGCAGAGGTTTTTATTATACTTGAGTATTCTGCATACAGCAGTCATGCCTGAGATAAAACTGATTTTTGGTCGATTTGGGGAATCATAGGAACCAGCGGAAGAGTAGAGCTGGGGCAATGATCTCATTGAACAGCCAAGCAGACTCAAAGAACTGTACAGCCTACTCATGCTCTCATTCCTTGTTCTTAGTGCCTGCTATCTAAGGAGCATGTTGGAGGATTGGAGTTTCTCTGCAGGCTTGTAAATTGACAGGCTCAATCAATGCTGAGGAATTGCATTGCCTCCAAAGGATACAATTACATCACATAAGGTTTGCATAGACTGTCTTCACTTTAAATCAGTATTATAGTCAAAAACTTGACAATGCCATGAGGTTTGTAGACAGGAAGGACATACAAACTCAAGGTTAATACATTAAGTTTTGACATATCTCGGTGTTCTTGTTATCCAACTTCCTCTCTGACTTTGCCATGTTCTGTCTGACTGCAACAACAGTCATTAATAAAGGAAATGACCAATACCATAACTTGCAGTCTGAGTTTTCTATGTGTCGCAATTAGCCACAAATACAAACATTTCTTTCTCCTGATACACCAGCTATGCCAAAAACGATGTAGTTTAAAATCAGCAAAGTAAATGTACATTTATTGAGGCAAATCATTGTCATTCTGGTTATTCTGTTCTTGAATTATTGCTTTGCTGACAACCATTTCTAGTGCTAGACATCTAATCCAGAAAATAGTCATTAGAAAACACATCCTAATTAAAGTACACACTATATATTCATATACTATAGAGTATTGCCTTCCATCACAGTGAAGAGGAGATTCACTGTGATGGATGTTTGTGTAAATTGTGTTGTGTCTTGGTTCTTTTTCTTGTGTGTATGACTGCAGAAACCAAATTTTGTTTGAACCTCAAGAGGTTCAAATGATAACAAATAAATTGTATTGTATTGTATTGTATACACACAGAAATGTAGATGCTGGTTTATACCAAGGATACCCTTCTTCAGACTGGAAACCTGACTGAAAGGCCACCCATCCTTTTTCTCCAGAGATGCTGCCTGACCCATTGAGTTGCTCCAGCACTTTGTGTCTATCTGTGCTGTTAACTATAACACGTTAGGATTCACAACGTTTTATCCATAATAACTACCTCAGCGAATACAGAGTATCATTTTCCAACAGGATGCTAAGTATGCAGTACATAGTTTGTTTTTCTGAATAAAGATCAGAAGTACCGCCATTTACAGCATAAACATTGCGGATGCTGGATATCTGAAATAAAAAAAGTCTAGAACCACAAATTGATGACTCTACTCTCGCCACACATGATATCTGACCTTCTGAATATTTCTGATATTTATAACAATGGCCTTCCACAGTCCATCTCGGACAGTAATAAAACAATACTGAACTATTTTTGCTGCTCTGCGAAACCTACCCTACATTCCTATGAGTCAAATATTTACATTACTCAGGCCCCGCACAGAAAATCCAATCCTCTGTAGATTTTCTATGAATTTATGATAACTTTCACTGTGAAAAATTCCTTGTTGGGATCCATGCAAGGGAAATTAGACCGTGTTGCCCTGGGAGCAGCCACGACTGGTCATACTTGGAGCTCAGTTAACATAACATGACTGGATTTGGATTTGTAAGATGTATCATACTTCCCTCTGATCCTTTAAGGCTTTCTTCGATGTACTGAGATCTTCCTGACACAAGCCCAAGACTTCCATTATTGATCTCGTCCTCAAACGACCAGCTACCTCCACCCCGACCGGCAGTTCTGCCCAGGCTCCCTCTCCAGTAATCCTCGGTCATCTTATTCCAAGCTCCAATTATTCCGGCAACCTGACCCTCTAGCCACTCGTTGCACTTACCTTATTCCCAGTCTGATCCAGTCCCTGATGCCCACAGCTAACAATGGACCAATTAGTGCGGGTGTCAGGGGTTATGGGGAGAAGGCAGGTGAATGGGGTTTTTTGAGAATTTGTTCCATCACAGTCAAATCCATCCCGCTCCCTGACACCTGAATGGAAATGAACCAGGTTGTTCACAACCTTGATGTCATACTTCATCCAGAGATGAACATACAGTATATTTGAACAGATGTGAATATACAGTATTTAACGCAGAGATAGGTTGATTCTTGATTAGTACGGATGTCAGATGATCTGGGGAGAAGGCAGGAGAATGGTGTTAGGAGGGCGAGGTAGATCAGCCATGATTGAATGGCAGAGTAGACTTGATGGGCCGAAAGGACTAATTCTGCACCTATCACTTATGACCTTATGACTGTTTCATTTATCAATGTTACTTTTTTTACATATCTTTCATTTATTCGTTCCTTATCACCATATCTCTTGTTTCCCTTTCCCCTAATTTTCTGTCTGAAGTAGGGCCTCGACCCAAAACATCACCTATTCCTTTTCTCCAGAGATGCTATCTGACCTCGCTGAGTTACTCCAGCTTTTTGTGTCTGTCCCTGATTTAGGCCGCTGGTTGCCCGCCCGCCCCCTTCCCAACGTTTTGAGTTACTCCACCGTTTTGCGTCTATCTTTGGTGTCATGTTTTATAAGCTGTAGGGAGGAACACTAAAGATAGACATAAAATGCTGGAGTAACTCAGCCAGATAGGCAGCATCTCTGGAGTCGAGAAGAAGGGTCTCGACCTGAAATTTCGCATTCTTCTTTTCTAGAGGTCTTGCCTGCCCCAATGAGTTACTAATAAATAATAATATAATACAATAAACCACCCTAATTTTTGGTTTTTATTTATATAGCATCTCTCTTTATAGTTTGTTAGCAGCTGACAGCCAAAGTGCTCCCCTCTGTTTAAAAATCTAGATTTCCATGTGTAAGCATAAAGATGGGGGATGCTCAGCAACAAAATAAAAAAATATCAGTCTAAATGTCGCAGACTGGTGACAACATGTAGACATAAACATTTAAATAGATTCATCACTGTGGAAAAAAAGCAAAAAAAATTTTGATGTTCCAAAATACATCGGAACAACATCATGTCAGAACAGGGGAAAAACAGTTATTTTAGGTCATTGTGTGTGGACTCCGAAGGTGATGAAGCTAAATTAATCAGTATAATCTACAAATTAATCTAATTAGGGCCCTGGAAAATGTTCGTGAAAATTGTACGGTGTAATTAACATGTGCCCAATTGACCATTTGATGTAGTGCAGGAAACACATGACATACAGTACATTCAGTCTGCTCCTGACCATGACTTCTGCAATCAGCCCCTGCTAACAACACGGCGCATTGGGCATCAGCACAGGGTTCGATTCCACAGGTGGCCTACTACCATTCAAGTGGTTTAAGCCAGTCTGTACCCTCTTAAAGGGCTGATGCACTATAGCCGGAACTAGTGGTGAAAGTCTTTCCAGAGGATACCAATCATGCTAAAGGGTCCAGATCCAAAACACTGACTGTCCATTTCCCTTACTGATGCTGCTCAACTTGCTGAGTTCCTCTTCCAACACTCTTTGTTTTAGCATCAGATTCCAGCTGCCTCAGTCACTCGTACCTCATATCCAGAGGTCTTAGTGGCTTTCTAAGACATGGTAAAACATGGTCATGAATTGGCACTCAGATTTTCAAGTGCAACATTCCACACATTGGTAGATGCAGTATCGAACAGGGAATTTTATTAAGGTTTGTGGAAAATTCGTGAAAATTGTGCGTGTGTGTAAGGAAACATGTGCCCAAGTGACCAAGTGAGGCAGTGCAATAAATAAATGACTTACAGTACATTGCATGGGGCTCCTGACCATTGAGATATCAGCCCCCATGAAGATAAATACAGCCCATCTACATCAGCACAGGCACCTTATTCCAGAAGCTTGGATAGTACTGCATTCAACTGTTTCACCTGCACTTCCATGGTCTGTAGCCCCCACTTAAAGGGCATGATGCACTGATATAGCCCTTTTTAGTGGTAAAGTCTTTCCAGAGTTCTACCAACTTTGCTAAAGGGTCCAGATCCAAAACACTGACTGTCCATTTCCCCATACAGGATGCTGCTCAGCTCTTCCTGAGGTTCCTCTTCCAACACTCTTTATTTTAGCATCAGATTCTCAGCTAGGCCACAGTCGCTCGTACCTCATATCCAGAGGTCCTTAGTGGCTTTCTAAGACATGAACCAAAATGTTGACTGTCCATGAATTTCCACTCTGATTTTCTCCTGATGCAACTTGTTGCCACAACAACTAGTAGACTGCATTTAACTGAGAGGGATTTTTATTAAGGTTTCTCCGGGAATTTTTTGAGCCACATGCGTGAATCAAGGAAACCCTATGTGGAAAGAATAAAATCTAGGCTTGCTCTACCAAATAAATTAATGCTCTTCAACTAGTTTGCATGGGGAGTCTGATGATTGAGATCCCCATTACACTGTCTATTTAAATAAATTTAGACCCATCTATATCCTCTGACTAAAAAAATTATTCTCAGAATTTATGATAGTCTGCATTGATACTGTGTACTTCGCCAACACTTCCAATGGTTATGCAGCCCCACACTTCAGGACCATGATAGCTAACTGATCATATAGCAAAGTGGAATGGAATGCTGCTGTATTTTATAATTCATTTGCATATCTGTTTCAAGCACTCAGGAATCCACACTCTACATGAGAATACCAAGGAGTGTCATTGTAGACTTCAGGAAATCCAGAGGCTGCACGCACACCCCCATCCACAATAACTGGACGGAGCCCTTCCAGGTGAGGCATAGCTTCATCCTCTCCTATTGTCAACATCTCCGTGACCTCTCTTGGACCCACAATACTCTCGCACTCTGATCAAGAAGGCTCATCTTTCTCTCTCTCGGCCCTGAACCAAAATGTTGAAGGTCCATCTGTCTCCACTCACTGATCCTGATGAACTTCTGTTGCTGCACCATCGAGAGTCCTACTTACTTCATGACAGTATTCTATATGCTCTCTGCTGCTTTTTTTCACTACCGGAAGGCATTGCAGACCCTATGAAAATTGCCCAACGAATCACATCTTGCCACGCTCCCTCCATTGAGTCTGTCAAACGCAAGCGCTGTCTGCGGAGGGCGCTCAGCCCGCCAAGGACTGCTCTCACCCCATTACATGGACTGTCTATTTCACGTGGACCATCCGGGACCGCTACAGGTCTCTCCTTGACGAAAAGCAGGTCGAGGAACATCTAAAATTCCGGCGGCTTTTACTTTATCAACTGTGTACCTTGGCAACAAGAGCAATCAACCCCCCCCCCCCGTACAAAAGGAATTTTAACTTATTCAAATCGTTTGCTATAGTCGCTCTTCCAGGGAGATGCTAAATGCATTTCGTTGTCTCTGTACTGTACACTGACAATGACAATTAAAATTGAATCTGAATCTGAATCTGAATATGGATAAACTGAAGTACAGATAGAGCACAATTCTGCATTGTAATGCCAATAGTAAAATGCATGCTCTCTAGTTTTACTGGCATTAATAGCTCAATCCCAAAGGAATGTTAATAAAAAACCCCAAAAGAAATGGCGAATTCAGTTATATGGCCAGTCAATAGGGTTCCAATTATCTGAGAATGTTACTGTTGTTGTAAGTATATGACAGCTTGTCATATATTCTAGAGACAAAAAGTATCAAAAAGAGCTGGTCTCCTTAGCAATCCTCTACTTTTCACAATGTTTCCGAGATTCTTGGTTTCAGAGTCCCTGGTTAACTCCTCAGAGTTTCAGGTAATTTTTTTCTTATTTTTTGACATTTAGTTACTCTTTTGAGATTTTTAGAATTTTATTCAAGTCCTGTTGTCTGCCTCAATTATCTATTTGGTTATGTTTATTTAATGTTCGGTACACCAGTCATACTCCAAGAATGGATCTAAATCAGTTATTGAATTAATATCATAAACATCATATTGTAGTCAAGTAATTTCATAATCTTAAAATCATAAGTGATAGGAGCAGAATTAGGCCATTTTGCCCATCAGGTCTACTTCACCATTCAATCATGGCTGATCTATCTCTCTCTCCTAACCCCATTCTCCTGCCTTCTCCCCATAACCCCTGAATTTCATTACGTGTTTATTCATAACTTTATCACGATTAACTTTTTATTTGCACGGACCTGGGATGAACCCAGCCCACAGAGAGAAGATATGGAAATCATGGGGCCCATGATTAACCTCCTGTTAAAACCATTGCAACTGCACACTTCAGTATGTTGAATCATTTTATTTAAAATGATGGCATGAAGGTACTGAGCCCAATAATGCAATGGATAGAAAGACCTACAGTCTCAAGCTTTCAGTCTCAATATGCCCATTTTTTTCTTCTTCTGCTCTATTTACACAGAGGGTGGATGTCGGGAACAAGTTGCCAGAGGAAGTAGTTGTGGCAGGTAGAATGACAACATGTAAAATTGAATTGAATTGAATTGAATCCTTTATTTGTCATTCAGACCTTTCCGTCTGAACGAAATGTCGTTGCCTGCAGCCATACATGTAATAATAAACAACACACAATAAACACAAATTAACATCCACCAGTGAGTTCACCAAGCACCTCCTCACTGTGATGGAGGCAAAAGTCTTAGGGTTGCTGTCTCTTCCTTCCTCTTCTCCGTCTGCGCTGAGACGATACCCCACCGGGCGATGGTAAGTCAGTCCCGCGGTTCAAGCTCCGCTGCCCGGGGGTGGTCGAAGCTGCCGCCCTCCAGTCCAGTGGACGCAGTTGTTGCCACGGGAGCTCCGGAAAACAGGCATCAACCTGCGACCCGCGAGCTCCCGACGATGTCATCCACTGGCCCGCGGCCGAGCCCCGGATTCGGGTCGCCGCCGCCAGAACGCCGCCTCAGCCGACGGAGCACCGTCTCCGCCCCGCACCGGGCCGCCCACACGGGAGCGTCTCAGCGCTGCACCGGGCCGCCCACACGGGAGCGTCTCAGCCCCGCACCGGGTTGCCCCCACGGGAGCGCCTTCCAGCCGGAAGCTGGGCCGCCCACATGGGAGCGCCTTCCAGCCGGGAGCCGGGCCAACCACACGGGAGCGCCTTCCAGCCCCGCACCGGGCCGCCCTCACGGGAGCGTCCCAGCGCCACACCGGGCTGCCCGAATGCCGCCGCAGCTCGAAGACGGCCAGCCTCGCGTTGGTAATTCCTGGCTGGGTCTACCTCCGGATCCTCGAGGTCGGTCGCAGGTTGGAGGCCGCCAGCTCTGCCATTAGGCCTCAGCTCAGACGGGGGGAAGAGAAGGGGGATACGACAAGAAAGTCACATTCCCCCGAAGGGAGAGACAGAAAGCCCTTTTTCACCCCCCCCCCCCCCAAATGCATTTAGACAGGCACATGGATAGGAAAGGTTAAGAGGGACGGGAACCAATGTGGGCAAATGAGACCAGGTAAGATGGGGCATTTGGATGGCACGGACGAGTTGGGCTGAAGGGCCTGTTTCTGTGCTGTATGACTCCATCCAACACGCCAGACCCTACCCCAAAGAACACATCAGCATTTCACTGAGTCACAGACAGATGCAGCATGGAAACAGGCCGCTTGGCCCACAGAGCCTACACCGATCGTTAACCACCCATTTAAACTAACCTCACACTGATCCCAATTTAATTCTTCCCACATTCCCATCGATTGTACCACTCACCTACAAGCTGGGACAATCTACAGTGGCCAAGCAGGTTATTAACCTACGTATCTTTGCAACGTGGGAGGAAACTGGTGCACCCGGAGGAAACCCATGCAGTCACAGGAAGAACATGTGAACCTCACGCAGACAGTGCCAGAAGTCAGGATTGAACCCTGGTTGCTGCATAAGCTCTTGCATTTGCCAGAGGTAGCAAGTGGAGCTGGCTAGTTGCCGGGGAAGATGTGGGTGGTGCGGGCAGCTGTCGGTACGTCTGTCCGCTACAACCGAAATCCATTATAAAGAGGGCCATTAAAACATGGGTTCATGTAGAGTGCCATGGAGTGCTGTATCGTATTCTTTTCCTCAACTAAAACCTATTCTTTTCCATCTCATCAGAGAAGGAAATAATTGTTTATTTTCTCACCTCTTATTTTCTCACAAGCTAAAAACAAAGAAATAATTGAAATGATATTCCAGCAGTAGTTAAGGTATGAGATGAATTTCACCATTCATCAGGTTATTCCTGCATTTATAAAAATGCAGCAGTCATGCTAAATGTAGCACAATGTCGTTCTACATTGAATAAGCATTCAAAAACTACTGGTCATGCTTAGTTAGCCATAATGTTTGATGTGTTTGTACAGCTAGTCAGTAGATATCGCATATGATCCCTTGATTTCCTGAAAAGGAACCCAAGCAAAACAAAACAAAATGATGGAGAAGGTAATACTGACCGCTACTGGTAGCACAGTCACAAGGGAAATAGCATGCTTGCATCAGAAGCATGCATCTGCAACTAATCCCATCCTGATGTGAAGGCTTTAAGGGACTGTCCCACTTTCACGAGGTAATTCACGAATTCTCCCGAGTTTTCCTCTTGATTCAAACTCACAGAATGTTCGTAACGAGTTCGTAGGAGGCCGTAGGAGTTCGTAGATATATCGTAGCGGCTTGTTATGCTATCCGTAGGTACTTGTGGCATCAGGTAAGTTGGGACATTTTTTCCAGCCCGATAAAAAATGTCCACGAGTAAACTAATTGTCGGGATGAAAGAAATTGCAACTTTTTACTCGTAAGGAGGGCATCGAAATAGTCGTGTGAATTCGTAGACATACTCGTATGAGTTTGTGAACATAGTCGTGGAAGGTCGTAGGAGTTCATAGATTACCACGATCTTGATTTTTTTTTAGGTCCTTTAAACACGGCAGAGGTTTTGAATTAAGTCGTGAAAGTGGGACAGGCCCTTTACAAGTCAAATCCCATGCAGTCCTTACTGGATAAGTACAACCAAGCACATGGATAAGTTAGCCAGTTATGTCCGATTTTCCGGGCCTTAAATTTTCACCTTAAACTCGCGATCTAGCGGATATGAGCCGAGCACTCTACCACTGAGCCAGCCGTTAAAATCTACGCTAAAAATCTTCCATTCCGAAAGCCGAAAAATTCTGAATTACGAAAAGTGTCTGGTCCCAAGGCTTTCGGATAAAAGGTTGTGCACCTGTACCACAATGACATGCAGCAAAATTATAATACGGTATCTCAACTCTTTTTACACATTGCATTTAATGCAATTTTTATTATTTCTTTCCACTTCCAAACAAAAATGTGGTTGGATTATTCAGCGTATGATCAACTTGTGTCAATAAATCCTGGACCTTGATAACATATATGCTTAACCATGCACACTGCAGATTGATGCAAGCATGTTTTCTGTGAAGGACCGAAAATTATCATGACATGGCCATAACATGGGTCACTATTGCTATTGGTACAGAAACACTCTCGCTTCCCACATAATTTATCCACAACAAAATATACAGGATGCAAGGAATTTTCTAAAGGTATTTTATGATAATAGCTGACAAAACTGACTATACCTATCTGGCAGGTTAAACATTACACTAACTAACAAGAGATGGCCAAAGGACATAAATGCAGCAAATGTTTGGTAATATATTTAAAGGTGTCAAGACGCCACATTACCAGACATTCAGATTAGATGTATGTGGCAATGAAGATCCCCAGTTTGTAAGCACCATTTAAAAATAAATTGTTGATAAATGCTTTTTCCATCATTCCCACTTCAGAATTAACGTTAAAATTTCAACTGAAATATCTCCTGACCAAAGTTGTGATGTATATGACTGACTGTAGAAGTAAACCCTGGATAAATCCAGCGTATAGTTGTGAATGTTGCTCATTAAATAACTACAGTACTGATACTCCATATTAACATCATTGATTTGCCATTAAAATTTATTCTGTAATAACGTGTCAGTGACAATCGAACACTGCGGTTTTAATGTTTCACGTGTTCAAAATTTAATTAATCCATCTTTATGGATTAAAACAAATAATAACATTGGGAATTAAAACATATTTGATTGCATTCCATTATCAAACATAGTCAATGTTAGCTCTGAAGACATTTCCAGCACAATAATCCTCTGGTTCTTGATTCCCCTACTCTGGGTAAAAGACTGCAACAATTCAAGGATAGACACAAAAGCTGGAGTAACTCAGCGAGACAGGCAACATCTCCAGAGAGAAGGAATGGGTCGAGCCCCTATTTGTGTCTATCTTCGATGTAACCAGCATCTGCAGTTCCTTCCTACACATTCAGTGCAACTACTCGATCTAGCCCCCTCAAATCTTATACACCTCTATAAGATCACCCCTCATCCTTCTGGGCTCCAAGGAATAAAGTCCTGGCCTGCCAAACCTCTCTCTATGGTTTAGGCCCTTCAAGTCCTGGCAAATCTTCTCTACATTCTTTCCAGTGTAACAACGTCTTTCTTATAGCAGGCTGGCCATAACTGAACACAATAAACCAAATGGGACCTACCAACATCTTGTACAATTGTAACATAACATCCCAACTTCTATACTCAATACTCAAGGGTGTCAGGGGTTATGGGGCAAAGGTAGGAAAATGAGATTGAGAAGGAAAGATAGATCAGCCATGGTTGAATGGCAGAGTGGACACGATGGGCTGAATGGTCTAATTCTGCCCCTAGAACTTATGAACTACTCTGACTGATGAAGGCCAATGTGCAGAAATCATGTTCCCGATGTTGGGGGAGTCCAGAACCAGGGGCCACTGTTTAAGAATAAGGGGTAAGCCATTTAGAACGGAGACGAGGAAACACTTTTTCACACACAGTGAGTTGTGAGTGTGGAATTTTCTGCCTCAGAGGGCGGTGGAGGCCGTTTCTCTGGATACTTTCAAGAGAGAGCTAGAAAGGGCTCTTAAAGATAGCGGAGTCAGGGGATATGGGGAGAAGGCAGGAACGGGGTACTGATTGGGGATGATCAGCCATGATCACATTGAATGGCAGTGCTGGATCGAAGGGCCGAATGGCGTACTACTGCATCTACTTTTTTACTTATTTTTAACTTTATTAATTTATTGAACATGTTAAAAAATACAAACACAAATAAACTTGTAAGCAATAAAAAAAGAAAATAAAACACAAAGGAAAACAAACAAATAAGTAACTCAAATAATACAAATAATATCGTTCATGTTCAAAAGGGGAGAAGAAGTTCGAAAACTTTTCTGATCCTACCCCCTCTTATTTTCTATACATTTTCATGGAAAAACAAAATAATGGGAACAAATGGACCCACAATCTGTTGAACAGTCAACACACAAGAAATAACCAAACAGAAAAGAAAAGAAAATCACTGGTCCAGCTCATAACCATTCAATCTTTTGTTTCTGAAGAGTGTTTTTAGTTTGAATAGAGTCTTACATTTTTTCAGCTCATCATGGCAGTTATTCCAGAGACTAACACCCTTTGCTGTAACACAATGGAGTTTTGCATTAGTTCTTATTGCCGTTTTTTCGAATATATAGGTTCCTCTCAGGTTTTGTTTGCTTTCTCTCCGTTGGAACAACCCCTGGATATTACAAGGCAATTGCTGATTAGCTGCTTTGAACATAATTTGGATAGTTTTATAATCTGTCAGATCTTGAAATTTTAATGTTTTTAGTCTGATAAATATGGTTTTGTTGATTGTCTGTAGGTGGTTTTATGTATAATTTGTATTGCTCTTTTTTGGAGGATGAAGATTGGATGTGTATTTGTTTTGTATGTGTTCCCCCATACCTCCACACAGTAGATCATGTATGGGAGTATGAGGGAGCAGTACAACATATACAGGGAGGCTTGATTTAGTAGGTCTCTGGCTTTATTCAGTATTGCAATTGGTTTGGATATTTTGGCTTTAATATAATTTATGTGAGGTTTCCAAGTTAATTTGTTGTCAATTAATACTCCAAGAAATTTTATTTCAGATACTCTTTCTATTTCTGTGCCATTTATCATGAGCTTTTTCTCTGTGTTGGTTGATCGATTTCCAAATATTATGAATTTTGTTTTACTTAAATTCAATGTGAGTTTATTTTCGTCAAACCAGATCTTCATCCTGCTCAATTCCTTTTCCATACTATCCAGGAGCTGTTCCAAGTTGTCTCCACAGCAGAGTAAGTTAGTATCATCAGCGAAGAGAATAGTTTCAAGAGTTTTTGACACTTCACATATATTATTGATATACAAAATGAATAATAATGGCCCTAACACTGAGCCCTGGGGCACCCCACACGTAACCTGCAGTAATTGTGATTTATGGTTTTGTATTTCGACATATTGTTCCCGGTTCTGTAGGTAGCTGGATAGCCATGATAGTGCGATGCCTCTAATGCCATATCTTTGTAGTTTCCTTATCTTTATTAATAACTCGTGGTCTACGGTGTCAAATGCTTTTTTTAAGTCCAAAAAAATCCCTACTGCATACTGCATTTTCTATTGCCTTAGTAATTTTTTCTATAAATTCAATAATTGCAAATGAAGTTGTTCTGTTAGCTCTAAAACCATATTGTTGTTCGTACAGTATGTTATGTTTGGTGATAAATTCGTCCAGTCTTGTGCAAAATATTTTTTCCAGTATTTTGGAGAACTGTGGAAGCAATGAAATGGGTCTGTAATTTGAAAGTACATGTTTGTCTCCAGTTTTATATATTGGTATGACTTTAGCTGTTTTCATTTTGTTGGGAAATACACCGGTTTGAAGGGACTGATTACAAATGTGAGTCAGAGGTCTTGCTATGCATTCTATAATGTTTTTAACTGTAAACATGTCAATATCATGACAATCTGTGGATTTCTTACTCTTGAGTTTTTTTAGTGCCAATAATTAGTCCAAAGATAATTGTGACACCATGTATGAATTAAGAAAATCCATTGAGAAAGGTTTAGTAGTTAAGTTTAGTGTAGTTTATTGTCACATGTACCGAGGTACAGTGAAAAGCTTTTGTTGTATGCTAACCAGCCAGCAGAAAACAACACATGATTACAATCGAGTAATTCACAGTGTACAGATACATGATAAGGTTTAGTGCAAGACTGACTAGTTCAAAAGAGAGTTGTTAATAGCTCAGGAAAATATTGAGTTAATGCAAATGGTAGAGAAGATACCAAGATCGTTGCTAACATTATAGAACAGAACAAAGACAGAGAATATAAATAAAGAGCCAATGAGGTTCCAAATCAAGCTCATCTTATGCAACATTATTGAATTAATGGGCTAAGAAACAGAAAACCAGGTGAGATCTGTGTAACATTGAGATTTTTCAAATGTCACAGTAAAGAAATGAAACAAATGGAGATTCAGTGGCCAGTTGGTTAAATTAATTCAATGACAACAAAACAGAAAACATGTTTAAGAAGGAACTGCAGATGCTGGGAAATTGAAGGTAGACAAAAATGCTGGAGAAACTCAGAGAGTGAGGCAGCATCAAAGGAGCGAAGGAAATACGCAACTTTCGGGTCAAAACCCTTTTTAATGGGGGCCTAGAAAACGGAAGTCCTAGAGTAAATGAAGAGCGTGTGAGGTGTCTTGAACATAGGTAGGGAGGGATTTAACCAGGGGGGGTAGGATGGAGTCGAGGTATGTGGAAATAATTTCGGTAGGACACGAACAGGCAGAAACAATGGGTCTGCCAGGACAGTCAGGTTTGAGGATTTTGGGGAGAGGGTAAAATCAGTCCGTGCGGGGCTGGGGAATGATGAGGTTGGAGGCTTGGGAGGGCAGGGAGCCAGAGTTGATGAAGTCAGTGATGGTGCTAGAGGTAGTGGCCTGGTGTTCGTCTGTGGGGTCATGGTCCAAGGATAAGTAGGAGGAGGTGTCTGAGAGTTGTCGCATGGCCTCAGCCTTGTAGAGATCAGCGCGCCAGACTACCACGGCATCTCCCTTGTCGGCAGATTTCGACCCGAAACGTTGCCTATTTCCTTCGCTCCATAGATGCTGCCTCACCCGCTGCGTTTCTCCAGCATTTTTGTCTAAAACAGAAAACATGGAGTGGTAACTAAAGCATGGTGTGCCAGACCTTTGCACTTTACCATATAAATAAATGATTTGAAATTGGGAACCGGCAGCAATCTGCTAAAATTTTCAATCATTATCAGATGACAAATAATATGCAAAATGTATTAGCAGTATATAAATAGGCTAAAAGAGGAGCAAAGCAGCTATATGTATTTAGCAACATTTTATCATGACGCGCCTTTCTAAAAAAAAAGTATAAATATATTTTTCTTTAAACCCCAACATTTACAAATAGTTTGCATCAACAGTTGAATCAACATTGCAGAATTCTGCCTAATTTTTACAAAGAACCCCTGAGGAAACTAAATGATGTGCTTCACTTCTTTGTTTTACATTATATTTTATAAATGACAAACCATAATCCAAGAAGCTTGCTCTTCTGTCACTCACCTTTTTCGCTACAAAATAGTTATTCTAATTTGCAATCAGATCCACATTGAAAAACAACTGAATGACAAACATGTAAATATTATTTCACACTGCGGTGGACTATTGACATTCAAATCTATCATGGTGTCCAAATTATTTTGGTTGGGAATTTTGGTTTGAACTTTAGGTTTCTTTGAGCTGAACAGAAGGAGTTATGCCAAAGATATTTCAAAATATTTATTGATAGTTAAAACCTCGGTTTACAATGTGAGTATAAACATATCTTGTTGGGTTTTATCCTAAGTTGATGTCTTTGTCAAAACATTATTGCTGCTTAAATGAAAGATGCTTCGTTCTCATATTTCTGTCCAGTTTCATCTCCACTCATCTTTGAACTACAAGTTTACGAGTCTGCATGTCATTGTGAACTGTCAGCTCAACTGGACGCAATGCTATTTTATCTTGTAGCACTTGATTTCATGTCCCAAGGCAAAAAATCTCACTAATACATAGATGATACCTTGATCTAAGCCAATGATGGTCCTGAACTAACTTATTTCTTTACAGAAATTGAACAACAAAAAGGAGACTTTTAGTCTGTGATAATGCGAGACTTTATCAGTCAGTGAAAACAGGATAAAGAGAGTAGTTTTAATTGTAATAAAGTTAATGCAGTTTTGTCGGCCGACCAGAAATGTACAGATGTCAACTGTTCACGTGACAATGACTTAAGAAATTTAGAGCAAGATGGACCGAGGAAGCAACATAATGGACAGAAGTGGGTGTTTTCATACACACAATGGACAATGTTAAATCAATTTTGATGTTGTGCTTAATGTCCTTGAATGTGCTGCATTATTTTCAAAAATACAAGGCAGAAAAAACTCTTTCAGGAATGAGATCCCGTTGCAAAAAAGGAGCACATACAAATTGACGCGGAAGGCAGCCTCAAATTATGATTGTATTATTTAATCAATTGATTCAAAAGTACAATGCTTTTACTACATTTGAGTAAGTTGATGCAGAAATGAACAATAGTCAGAATTGCACCACCATCTGCAGATTCCTAAATTGTGGAATTTAGTCAATGGTGGAGTTAGACACAAAAAGTTAGAGCAACTCAGCGAGTCAGGCAGCATTGCTGGAGAAATGGAATAGGTGACGTTTCGGCTCAGGACCCATTTTTAGACTCATGTTTCAGGTCAACTCACACTGTCACCTATTCCTTTTCTCAGAGATGTTGCCTGACCCGCTGAGTTACTTCAGCTATTTGTGTCTATCTTTGGTGTAAACCGCCATTTGCCGTTCCTTCCTGCACACAAATGGGCATGGAGATTAATTCAGATTTTTCAGCACTGGGAAAGTGGGTTCTTAATCACAGCATTTCTTTATTCTCCAAAACCTGCAACTCATCAAGCTTCAAGCTCACAACATAACTGTGTTCTGGGAGAAACATTTTTATTGGTATTCTTGAACAGTGTTCTCAGATTAAAAATCAAAAGCCCCTGAGGGGAGCATAGTTGCAGCCATTCCTATCCACTGACCAAAATTTCAAAAGGCATTTTGAAACCCATATGGAAGTCAAAAACTTAAAAACAGAAACATAGTAAATAGGTGCAGGAGTAGGCCATTCAGCCCTTCGAGCCAGCACTGTCATCCAATATGATCATGGCTGATCATCTAAAATCAGTACCCCGTTCTTGCTTTTTCCGCATATCCCATGATTCCTTTAGCCCTAAGAGCTAAATCTAACTCTCTCTTGAAAGAGTTTAGTTTAGTTTAGTTTAGTTTAGTTTAGTTTAGAGACAAAACGTGGAAACAGGCCCTTCAGCCACCAAGTCCAAGCCGACCATTGATCCCCCATTCACACTAGTTCTGTTTTCCCACCATTGCATCCTACACATAATTGACAATTTACTGAAGCCAATTAACCTACAAAACTGTGCGTCTTTGGAATGTGAGAGGAAACCGGATCACTTCGAGAAATTCCTCCTGGTCGAGGGGAGAACATACAAACTCCACACAGACAGCACCCGTAGTCAGGATTGTACGTGGGTCTCTGGCGCTGTGAAGCAGCAACTCTATCACTCCACCACTGTGCTTCCCGTCAGAGAACTTGTCTAAGAATTAGTTATATTTCCCAAATACAAAGCACAATGCAAAATTAATTTTTTGTACACTTTTCAAATTTAACTATAGCGAAGACATCTCAAAAAAGTTAAAAACATTTCTAGCTATAAATGGAATGGAGCAGGTGTCCCATGCAATTTTTCGTCAATGTGACAAAACACCCATGTTACTGTCAGAATTACTCTATAGTCATTTATAAACAATGCTCCCAAATGATTGTATTCATGAATACTTAGTTCCTCTCAAATTCTAACAAAACAAAGATCATCAAAAATAAAGTTGATCGGCATATATTTTTCCCTTAAGTTCTAATTTAATAGGCTGCCAAACAGTATGAACTGAGATTTATTGTGTCTTTTCTCCAGCAACATCCAGCACACCATTAGTTATTCCCAAACAAAGAGGTCAGGCCCACAACCTGTCTACAGAATTATAATCTAACCAACGCCATATCTGTTATCAGCTGTTAGTATGTACATGTGAATAATCCATTTTTTTCTCCCAGTAGGAAGCACCTCCCTCCTCCATCTTGCCCTCTTCATCATCAGTCATCCTGGGCATATATATATCAGAGGATCTTTCCTGGATCCAGCACACCGATGCAATTGTAAAGAAGGCACCATCAGTGACTCTACTTCCTGAGAAGATTACGGAGATTCGGCATGTTGCAGAGGATTCTCCTAAACCTCTACAGGTGCACGGTAGAGAGCATTCTGACTGGTTGCATCGTGGCGTGGTTCGGCAACTTGAACGTCCAGGAGCGAAAAAGACTACAAAAAGTTGTGACCACTGCCCAGTCCATCACCAGCTTTGACCTCCCCACCGTCGAAGTGCTCTATCGTACTCGCTGCCTCAAAAAGGCAGCAAAAATCATCAAGGACCCACACCAACCTAGCCACACACTTATATCACTGCCATCAGGAAGAAGGTATAGGAGCCTGACGATTGTAACGTCCAGGTTCAGGAACAGTTTCTTCCCCACAGCCATCAGGCTATTAAACACAATGAATAAGCTATGAGCTCTGAACTGCAAAAGACTATATTATTGTTTGTCATTTGCACTATATTTGTTATTTATTGAACGTTTTATTTTTTTCCCATTATATACAATATTTACATATTCATATATTCTGTTGTGCTGCAGCAAGTAAATATTTCATTGTCCTGTCTGGGACATATGACAATAAAACACTCTTGATTTATCAACAATATGGAAAATAAATAAAATATTTAAAATTAGTGGAAGTCTTGCAACACTTAGATTATTGCAAACAAAAATGTTTTAATGTAAATTGTGGTGAAGATTACTCTTATCAAGGAAACAATGGAAGTATGCGGTACTGTTTTTTTTGCACGATTGGGAGCACAAAAAAAAATCTCTGAAGAACTAATGAAAAGCTAAGATGTGGGAATGGAAATTTCTTATTTTTTTTATACCTCTTACTTCCATGAATGTCATATACTCAATTAAACGTAAACTTACACGCAAGTAAGTTGCACATTCAATGTGTAGCACAATAAATAGCAAATAGTTAATCGGTGCCAGGAGTCCTGGGACACCAAAGGTTCAATAATAACAAATGGATACTCCAACTTGTTATGTTATCGCATTTGCAATGTCAGGAATATTTCCACCACTTCACAAAAAAAATATTCCAATACAAGTTACCATTAAAGACATTAAATCCCTTTTGTTCTAGCAACAATTCCTTCACAATTTTACTGATCTTTCATGCAATGCTGTTTTGTTCCAATGGCTAACTCAATTTCTTCTGTTACTGTAACATTACTTACCTGTGTTTGTAGTTAGAAAATTAAAAAAGTTAAAAGATACATAAAGCACCAAACAAACACAAGTATACGGTTTGAAACATTTGTTGGAATGCCAAATTTATCACAAAAATAAATCTCCTCTAATATAAAATAATGTTTGATCTTTTATGTTGTTGAATGTTGGATTAAAGTCCAATGGAATGGTATCATAGCACAAATAGATATGGTTAATAAGTTGTCTGTCATGTCCACTTAACTGTACATCTGCAAAAAGCACATATTTTATGCTTCAAAAATAATGAAGTGTATATGGGTTTTCACTAGGAGGCAATTGAAAATGTTGCCAGAATAAACACATAACCATAGCAAAATCTTGATAGGAACACCTGTTCTACTTCTGCAAAATTCAACGTCCGTAAGTACAGAGGTCTCAAATTTGTTTACCTGGCTACAGGAATTTGGTTACATTTGTGTTAAATCGATATTTAACTGTTTTCCATTAATGTTAAGATGAGTTTTAATGCTGTTGACACCCTCCTACTATGACCCTAAGAGTAATGAAAACCTCACACATGCATGAAGCTCCAATAATTATTTTACACAACCTTCTGTTGTCCCTTGAGGAACTGTGTGGTATTTGTTTGACGCAGTTTAATTAGTGTCATGGTAATTAATGCTATGCTAAATACAGGAACTAATAAAAATGTTGCTGGGTTAAAATATGGTTACAAAACCACCAGAATATTTTCAAAATATCCCCTGACGCAAATTGTGAAGAACCATATGCAAGACAATTCCAGTGTGTGCTATTTGTGAAGACAACAAATGTGGTAAATTATAAGTTTATATCTTGTAAAAATATCTTTATGATGCAAAGCTACAAGATAAATATCTATAATGATTACCAAAAAATATCAAAATAGTAGTCTGATTCACAAGAGGGTGAGCAAGTGCATTTGTTCTTATAATCATCTTATAATTTAGAGTCGAGGAAAAATAAAATATTATTTTCTAACCCTCAAACAGCAATATCATCAACATAAAAATGACAACAACTGAGGAAGGCACAAGAACCGGCAAAAGCGAAAATTCAGAAGTTATTGAGAATGAATTTCGGCTCGCTCACTGTGCCATTTATTTCAGAATAACCGAGGGAAATCAGGTATCAGGTTTTAATGAACTATGCTCCTGGTAAAATGTCCTGAAAAAGTTATGCCTGGTTGCATGCGGTGTGAAGTGAGTTCCCAATGTTATTCTAAAATACTAATGCTTGGCTGTTCATCAGAAGAACAAAAACAAATCTTATATATGTGAATTTATAACTTTCTCAGATAAATGTTTCAAAATATAGTAAATTTAAAAATAATTTAAAGCATTTTAAATTGCTTTTACATAGAAACATAGAAAATAGGTGCAGGATGAGGCCATTCGTCCCTTCGATCCAGCACCGCCATTCATTGTGATCATGGCTGATCATCCCCAATCAATAACCCGTGCCTGCCTTCTCCCCATATCCCTTGATTCCAAGAATCTTAACTTGATATTTAAGTTTCTAGTATGATGTTGTGCTGCAATCTTTAATTTGGCATTTTGTAAAACATTAAAAATGCCATTTAAAACTTTAGTTTTTACTTTCTGGCTTGCTGTTTGTGTAAATCATGCATTGTGTTGGCTAGTCTGTAAACTTCAACCAGTCGATGCCAGTTTTGCTGGATACCAGAAAATATCTGTGAGCCAATGCCTGCATCACAAAGGAGTGCACATTTATGTCAAAGCAATCACTAAATCCCTCCAGGTTGCTTACTACAATGCCACAAACAGCCATCATCCAGATCTATATTATTCTTGTGTGTCCAATCAATACTGTTACAGTGTGATATTTACATTGATAAAGAATGTGAAAACTCGGAGCATTTGAAGCATTAGAGTAGATATTAATTCACGCTATTTAATAGGCTGCATGCTCAGCCCCCTGCTGTACTCACTCTATACTCATGACTGCGTAGCCAGACATAGTACGAACTCCATCATCAAGTTCGCTGATGACACCACTTTTATGGGACGTATGACTGATGGGGATGAGTCAGAGTATAAAAGTGAGATCGACTGATTGACCAAATGGTGCAGCACAATAACCTGGCTCTCAACACCAGCAAAACCAAGGAACTGATTGTGGATTTCGGAAGGGGTAGGTTGGGGACCCACAATCCCGTTTATATCAACGGGTCGATGGTGGAAAGGGTCAAGAACTTCAAATTCCTGGGCGTGCATATTTACGAGGCTTTCTCCTGATCCCAGAACACTGATGCAATCATAAAATAAGCACATCAGTGCCTCTACTTTCTGAGAAGATTACGGAAAGTTGGTATGTCAAGGAGGACTCTCTCTAACTTCTACAGGTGCACAGTAGAGAGCATGCTGACCGGTTGCATTGTGGCTTGGTACGGCACCATGAGCGTCCAGGAGCGGAAAAGGCTGCAAAAAGTTGTAAACACTGCCCAGTCCATCATCGGCTCTGACCTTCCTACCATCAAGGGGATCTATCGCAGTTGCTGCCTCAAAAAGGCTGCCTGCATCATCAATGACCCACACCATCCTGGTCTCATCTCACCGCTGCTATTAGGTAGAAGGTACTGGAGCCTGAAATCTGCAACATCCAGGTTCAGGAACAGCTTCTTTCCCACAGCCATAAGACTATTATACACAACTTCAAACAAACTCTGAACTATAACAGCACTTTATCTGTTTATATATGTGTGTATATATATATATTCTATGGTATATGTACACACTGATCTGATCTGTATTTATGCCTAAAATATTCTGTTGTGCTGCAGCAAGCAAGAATTTCATTGTCCTATCTGGGACACATGACAATAAACTCTCTTGACTGGACTAATTTTAACCTGGGTTTTCAAAAAACTGAACAGTAACGTTTGATCATGGGCAGCAGGCGAACTTAGCAACATCAGAAATTAAGACATCCAGCAGTGAGTATGGACAATTGCCAGCACTCTGAGCTGACCCAAAAGGTGGAACAAAGTCATGGCAGGGCACATAAAACAGCAGGTTAAAAAACTGTTTAAGGGCCAGATATTTACAGTAGATGAAACAGCTAAATTTATCTTTGAAATCTGTGCTTATAAAGTTACCTTTTTATTATGCGGAATTTGTCTTAAATAAAGGAATGTACAAACAATAGACAATAGGTGCAGGAGTAGGCCATTCGGCCCTTCAAGCCAGCACCGCATGGCTTGGCTGCATGGCTGATCGTCCCCAATCAGTACCCCGTTCCTGCCTTCTCCCCATATCCCCTGACTCCGCTAACTTTAAGAGCCCTATCTAGCTCTCTCTTGAAAGTATCCAGATAATCGGCCTCCATCGCCCTCTGAGGCAGAGAATTCCACAGACTTACAACTCTCTTTGTGATAAAGTGTTTCCTCGTCTCCGTTCTAAATGGCTTATCCCTTATTCTTAAACTGTGCCCCCTGGTTCTGGACTCCCCCAACATCGGGAACATGTTTCCTGCCTCTAGCATGTCCAAACCCTTAATTATTCTTGTGTGTTTCAATAAGATACCCTCTCATCCTTCTAAACTCCAGAGTGTACAAGCCCAGCCGCTCCATTCTCTCAGCATATGACAGTCCCGCCATCCTGGGAATTAACCTTGTAAACCTACGCTTAACTCCCTCAATAGCAAGAATGCCCTTCCTCAAATTAGGGGACCAAAACTGCACACAATACTCCAGATGTGGTCTCACTAGGGCCCTGCACAACTGGAAAAATAAAAAGGATTGGGAAATATTGGAATTAATTTGCTTTTGTTCCTGAATTTGACATTACAAAAATTAAACTAAAAGTTAAATTTGCACCAACAATAAAGGCTACAAAGTTACTTTGTAAACAATCCTTTTAATTATAACTCATTAACTCATTTAGAGGTTAGAGATGCTTGTCATTTATATAAGACGTGCTTTTATTCTAATTATGTCTTTGCATTAATATATTTGTTTTTTACAGTCTTTCTTTTAGAAATATTATGGGTAATTGATGTGTAATTTATTTAGTGTATTTGTCTGAGTCTATGTGCGTGATCCTGCTGCAAGCAAGATTTTTCTGAAGAAGGGTCTCGACCCGAAACATCGCCTATTCCTTCTCTGCATAGATGCTGCCTCACCTGCTGAGTTTCTCCAGCATTTTATGTCTACCTTCGATTGTTCCAGCATCTGCAGTTATTTCTTAAAGATTTGTCATTGTACTTGTGCACATGACAACAAACTCAACCCGAGCTGATTTAAATCATTAATAAGTTATCATCAATGCACTCGGTAATGTCACTGAATTGTCAGATTGTTAAACTGACATCCATGAATGAGGTTGAGCAAAATATTCCTGCAATTAAATTTTGGGAAAATTTGAGATAACTTTTTTGTTCCATCGAAACCTTTGTCAAATCTATCCCACACCCTGACTCCAGAATGGAAATGAACCATCCTTGATGTCATACTTCACCCAGAGGTGAACATCCAAATATGTATCAACAATATCTATGTTAATTTCCAGCTCAATTACATGGCCTGACTTCACTCTGCCTCATCATATCAGCTGCTGAAGCCCTCATACATGTCTTTGATACTTCTAGATTTAGCCATCCTAATTCACTCGCAGTCATCCTTCCTCATTTTATATTTGATAAACCTAAAATTGTCCAAAACTGTAATCAGTACAGAGATAAATCAGTGGCTTGATAGGAAAATCCTGAACAGTATTTGATTTCAAATTTCACTGGGGCCTTGCCCTTCCCTCCCTCTGCAAGATCCCACCTTATGAACCTGAAATTATAGTGATTCAGGCCACAGTGGCAATGTGATGATGTTATGTTAAGCTGTGGCCTGGACCATCAACATGAACACACAAGTTCAAATCCTCTCATAGCAACTAGAGATTTTTAAAATTTGAATTATTAATTGAATCCATACTTAGAAACTTAGAAATCTGTTTGCGAAATCATCTAGCTAGCAGATCCTCACTCAATCTATTTCCTTCGCTCAATAGATGCTGCTGCACCCGCTGAGTTTCTCCAGCTTTTCTGTGTAACCTGGTTCACCTGCTGTTACAATCCATAGCAATGTGAGAGACTCTTAAATATCTTCCAAGCAAATTACGCAAATTATATATGGAAACAAAACAATGCCACTGTAGGAGTCTTGTCACCTCATTGCCAGCAATAATTCAAGCAATAAATCCATTTTCTTCAGAGTTGCTGCCTGACCCGCTGAGTTACTCCAGCACTGTGTGTCTATCTACGGTATATACCAGTGTTTGCAGTTCCTTTCTACACATAACTCAAGGAGATATCTACTCGAGGACAGTCATGGATGGTCAATCAATGCTGGCCTTCTCAGTGAAATCTTCATATAATGAATGAAATATAAATTCATGACATTATGTTTCTGGCTCAGTAATGATCTAAAAATTCAGCCTATCATTAGTGACTAATTTCTGGATTTCTTTCCCTAAACCTTTTAAATCTTTCTACCGCATTTATTTAGGATGCTTCTTGAAAACCTAACTATTGGCAATCGTTATCAACTCTTAGTTATCAACTCTCATAAAACCGTAGCATTTTCTTTGATAATGCTCTGTGAATACTATGGTATGTTCTAGTATTTTCAAGATGCAATAAATATTATCTTGTCTTTTAATGACCTGACTGATAAAAGTACAACAACAGAGATATAAAAAAACACTTGCTCTTCAGTCCTGTGGGTTTACGTACAAATAAAATTTGTCTTTAAATAGAATAGTTTTACATTAATACCAGTGCAAGAATTTAACTTTACATTGCAGATGTAATTCAGCGGATCAGCCTGAAGAATGGTCTTGACCCGAAACGTCACCTAATTAATTTCTCCAGAGATGCTGCCTGACCCATTGAGTTACTCTTCGGTTTCAACCAACATCTCCAGTTCCTTCCTACGCAGATTGCAATATAGGTTCTGTACACACTCAGATTAAAAGTGCATCTTTTCTCACTTGCATTCCAATTTAATAATTAATGTGGAGAATGCAAAGCTGGTGACCCTCTGTCATGACAATGTGGATTATAATACTGTAACCTCCAGTACCCTGAAACAACAAATGTGAGCAGAGTTCAGCAACTGTGAAAGAACTATTAAAGGAGGACACACAATGTGTGACCTTGACTGACAACCACACTTCATTTCAGCAATAAACAGCAGTCTCCTGATAAGTGTTCATTGGTGCACAGAGTAATTACCTATCTGTCAGCGTTACTGGTGTGTGCGAAGTAGTATAAATGAAACATACATAATGTTCAGCAATAATACTGCACATGCAGAACCTAATGTATTATCTCAGATGTGGGTTTATGCAACTGTTTCCACTCAGTAAATGCCTTCAAGCCATGATAATTTCATTCTAATCTCAGTTCCATATTATAATTTCCATAGCTGGACGATACTAGCGAGCAATACGTTTCAATCAAGGATTAAATGGAACAGAACCCGTGGCTGGATATTTTATGAAGCTATATTTTTGTCTTTCTAAAAATGAGATACAGAAGTCAAGAATAAGCTGTAAATTCATGGATGACAAAGTCTGTCTGCACCAATGTCACAGAATCTGCAGACAAGTGGTACATACCCTGTAGAAGGGATTCTACCCTTGTCTAATCGGCACCCCTAATAGAACTCATACCCTGCAGCAGTTACTGTTCAGTCCTGTTTCTCATTTGACAGATTTCCATTCAATTCTTCTAATCTTTGAAACAGACGGAAAAAAAACTGGAAGACATCACTAATTTATTGATGCAAGGAAAAAAAATAACAGGATAAAAATTGTAATTTAAAATTTTAAATGAATTGATCACAGAAAGCACTGGCACCTACAATTAAGTTTTTTTGACACACTGGGTGGCATGATTGCTGGGTCAGCCATATAGAACCAGCAGTAAGGCACAAAAGAGTCTTCAAATGCAGACATGACAGTCTCCTCAACAGAGGTCAGATGTAACATGGCAGGTTGGTGTCAGTCAGGACTGACAGCCTGGAGAAATGTAATGTCAGGCAAACAGAGAGAAAGACAAACAACTCGAATTATAACCTAATAAAACCTGGCTAGTGGAAATTCGAAGTCTGGAAATTATTGCCTGTGATGTTCCTGCATAATTGCTAACAATCGGTTCAAACTTCTGTTACATTAACTGAGGGAAGAGGTGCACCGCTCCACTAAAACAACAAAGAAAAAATGAATACAATTGATTTATATGCGTCAGAATTTCATAAACAGCTGTATTATATTTTATATCAAACTATTCCATACTGCCTCACAAGTGTTCCATCAAATAAAATTGTACACAGAGCTACAGAAAGTAATTTTACGAGGCGATGAGCAAAAACCTGGCCAAAAATGTTTTAAGAAACTTCTGAGAAAACAAACAGAGAGATTTAGTGAAAGAATTACACAGGTTGGGGCTTTAATAGCTGAAAAAATAACCATCAAGGATGATGAGATAAAAATTGGGCACAGTCAAGAGGCCCAGTGGGCAGCATATAAAGTGCAAGGGTCATTCGGCATAGGGGATCATAGAAATACAAGAGGCATGATAATTGAAGACTTTGAAATGGGTATAATTGTATGTAATAGAATTACGGTGATCTTATAGAGGTGATCTTACAGCATTATAAAATCGTGAGGGGTTTATCTTATAGAGGTGTATGAAATCATGAGAGGAATAGCTAGGGTGAATGCCGTGTTTCCTATGTCTAGGATAGAAAAAATAAGAACCAGAGGAGATGATTTAAGGTGAGAGGGGAAGATTTAATAGAAAGCCGAAAGGCAACATTTTCACACAGAATATGGAACAATTTGCCAGAGGAGGTAGTTGGCGAAGCTACCATAACACCATTTAAAAGACATTTGGGCAGGTCCATGATAGGAAAGGTTTAGAGTGCCTGAACGCCAGCAAATAGGACGAGCATCTTGATAAGCATGGATGAGTTGGGCCAGGGCATTTTTCCATGCTGTATGACTCTATGTTCACGATGTTGGGGGAGTCCAGAACCAGGGGCCACAGTTTAAGAATAAGGGGTAAGGCATTTAGAACAGAGAGACGAGGAAACAATTTTTCACACAGAGAGTTGTGAGTTTGTGGAATTCTCTGCCTCAGAGGACGGTGGAGGCTGGTTCTCTGGATACTTTCAAGAGAGAGTTAGATAGTGCTCTTAAAGTTAGCGAAGTCAGGGGATATGGGGAGAAGGCAGGAACGGGATACTAATTGGGGACGATCAGCCATGATCACATTGAATGGCAGTGCTGGCTCGAAGGGCTGAATGGCCTACTCCTGCACCTATTGTCTATTGTTCTGTGACTGTAATTCCCAATGGACCAAATGTAATGGACAAAAAAACTATTGTATGAATAGTTTAACTATACACTCACATAAATTTTACATTTTTCCAAGATACACTATTATATACTGACTATAAGATAAAAGGACTTGCATATATCATAGAAGAGTTAACAAATTAGAAAAGACTTCCGAAAATGTTCCTTAGGAAAAATCTATTTGTTGGAGGTACTCAGCAGGTCAGGGGACCTTTGTGGAGGGAAATGGATTTTCCCTCCAAATGTCTGTTTTGTGTCATGATCCTTCTCTTGTGACTTCAGAAAAATGTCATTATCATGGAGGCCTTGGAAAGTTACCATTGGCATAACATCAGACTACATTATTTCTATATTGTAATGTTAATGAATCCCAAAACAATCACACATGAATAGGAAAACCAAAACAGAATCCAAACTACTGCCAAATAACCTTGTTTGTTCTTGTCCCATCGAACTTATTTCCACATTCCTCAACTCCATCCTATCCCCCCAGTCAAATCCCTCCCTACCTATGTCCAAATCACCTCACACGCTCTTCGTCTCCTCCATGACTTCCGTTTTCCAGGCCCCCCACTCCATCATCTTCACCATGGATATCCAGTCACTCTAGACCATGTCCAGTTAAAGCCCTCAGGTTTCTTCCTCAACCGCAGAACCAACCAATCTCCATCTACTAATACTCTCCTCCGCCATGCGGAGCTGGTCCTTACCCTCACCAAATTTTCCATTGACTCCTCCCATTTCTTCCAAATCCAAGGCATAGCTAAGGGCACGTACATGGGCCCCAGCTATGCCTGCCTCTTTGTAGGGTACGTCGAATAATCCTTGTTCGAGGTATACCGTGGCCCTATCCCTGAACTCTACCTACGCTACATTGACAACTGCATTTGTGTCACCTCCTGCACCCATGCAGAACTCACTGATTTCATCTATTTCATCACTAATTTCCATCCAGCACGCAAATTTACCTGGATAATTTCTGACATCTCCCGACCATTTCTCGACCTCACTACCTCCATCGCAGATAACAGACTACAGATCGATATCTACTATAATCCCATGCCCATCAGGACAACACTTCTTCCCGCCCTGCTTCCTCTAAGGACTATATCAGTATGAGGTGTTCCAAACCAGGGCACAGCCATCACACACAACAGATAATCCTCCAACATTTTTGCCACTTCCAACAGAATCCCACCACTTCCCATCTCCCCCCCTTTCGGCTTTCTGCAGAGATCGCTCCCTCTGTAACTCCCTGGTCAATTTGTCCCTTCCCACCCAAACCACCCCCTCCCCTAGTACTTTCCCTTGCAACCACAGGAAATGTTACACTTGGCGCTTTACCTCCCCCCTCGATCAATCCAAGGACCCAAGCAGTCTTTCCAGGTGAGGCAGAGGTTCATCTGCACCTCCTCCAACCTCATCTATTGCATCCGCTGCTCTAGCTGTCAACTGCTCTATATCGGTAAGACCAAGCATAGGCTTGGTGACCGCTTCGCCCAACACCTCCACACAATTCGCATTAACCAACCTGATCTTATAGAATTTTTCGAAGATGTAACTAGTAGAGTGGATAAGGGAGAACCGTTATATCTGGACTTTCAGAAGGCTTTCGACAAGCTCTCACATAAGAGATTAGTATACAAACTTAAAGCACAGGGTATTGGGGGTTCAGTATTGATGTGGATAGAGAACTGGCTGGCAGACAGGAAGCAAAGAGTAGGAGTAAACAGGTCCTTTTCACAATGGCAGGCAGTGACTAGTGGGGTACCACAAGGTTCAGTGCTGGGACCCCAGCTATTTACGATATATATTAATGATTTGGATGAGGGAATTGAATGCAACATCTCCAAGTTTGCGGATGACACGAAGCTGGGGGGCAGTGTTAGCGGTGAGGAGGATGCTAGGAGGCTGCAAGGTGACTTGGATAGACTGGGTGAGTGGGCAGATGCATGGCAGATGCAGTATAATGTGGATAAATGTGAGGTTATCCACTTTGGTGGCAAAAACAGGATAGTAGACTATTATCTGAATGGTGGCCGATTAGGAAAGGGGGAGATGCAATGAGGCCTGGGTGTCATGGTACACCAGTCATTAAAAGTAGGCATGCAGGTGCAGCAGGCAGTGAAGAAGGCGAATGGTATGTTAGCATTCATAGCAAAAGGATTTGAGTATAGGAGCAGGGAGGTTCTACTGCAGTTGTACAGGGTCTTGGTGAGACCACACCTGGAGTATTGCGTACAGTTTTGGTCTCCTAATCTGAGGAAATACATTCTTGCCATAGAGGGAGTACAGAGAAGGTTCACCAGACTGATTCCTGCGATGTCAGGACTTTCATACGAAGACAGACTGGATGGACTCGGTTTGTACTCGCTAGAATTTAGAAAATTGAGGGGGGATCTTATAGAAACTTACAAAATTCTTAAGGGGTTGGACAGGCTAGATGCAGGAACATTGTTTCCGATGTTGGGGAAGTCCAGAACAAGGGGTCACAGTTTAAGGATAAGGGGGAAATCTTTTAGGACCGAGATGAGGAAAACATTTTTCACACAGAGAGTGGTGAATCTCTGGAATTCTCTACCGCAGAAGGTAGTTGAGGCCAGTTTGTTGGCTATATTTAAGAGGAAGTTAGATGTGGCCCTTGTGGCTAAAGGGATCAGTGGGTATGGAGAGAAGGCAGGTACAGGATACTGAGTTGGATGATCAGCCATGATCATATTGAATGATGGTGCAGGCTCGAAGGGCCGAATGGCCTACTGCTGCACCTATTTTCTATGTTTCTATCTCCCAGTGGCTCAGCACTTCAACTCCCCCTCCCATTCCGAATCCGACCTTTCTGTCCTCGGCCTCCTCCATGGACAGAGTGAGTCCCACCGCAAATTGGAGCAGCAGCACCTGATATTTTGCTTGGGCAGTTTACACCCCAACGGTATGAACATTTACTTCTCAAATTTCAGGTCGTCCTTGCTTCCTCCCTCCTTCCCCACCCCTTCCCAGCTCTCCCACAGCCTACTGTCTCCACATCTACCTTTCCTCTTCCCGCCCAACCCCACATCAGTCTGAAAAAGGGTCTTGACCCAAAACGTCGCCTATTCGTTTGCTCCATAGAGGCTGCCTCACCTGCTGAGTTTCTCTGGCATTTTTGTCTGCCAAATAACCGTATTGGAATGATTCAACTTCAGTCTTTCTTAGCTTTATTTATAAAGTAAATATGGATGGCTCACACAGATAAATAGCTATTGTAAAGGTGATTGCAAAATGGCGTCATTGTTTGCTAGATATCTTGTCATGCCTTAGGCATTGATTATCAGGAATGCAAGTACTACACTGGTACATTCCACTTGGACAAATAAGTCCAGGTGGCAGAACAAGCAGATAATATCATAAACTTCGATAAGCCCTGCAAGGAACAAAGAAAATAGCAGAGTACAGTAAATAGCAGAGATAGACACAAAATGCTGGAGTAACTCAGCGGGTCAGGCAGTATCTCTGGAGAAAATGGATGTGACCTTTTGGGTCGGGACCCTTCACTTTCTTTCAGTTCACTTCGCTTTTGGGTTGAAATGTCACCTATCCATTTTCTCCAGAGGTGCTGCCTGACCCACTGATTTACTCCAGCACTTTGTGTCTATTTTGGCATAAACCAGCATCTGTCATCCCTTTTCATTACATTCAGTAAATAACAGGATTTGGGTGTGGGAGGCAGGAGTCATACTGAGACATGCATGAATTGCTTATGTCAAGGTTGACCTGTGCATGTATGGTTAAGAGCCAATACAGAAATTGGCACAGTTACATCAAAAGAACTGAAAAGCCCTGAATTCAGCAATGACTGTGAAGATCAACCATCGCACATATAGCGACAGTCCCATGGGACGAGGCGATGGGAAAACTCTTCTTGAGGATCTGGCCAGTTTGGAAATGCCCAGGTAGATATTAATCCGGAGGAAGGTAGCTATTGCGATGAGGAGTGAAGTGTTAAAGAGAAAGTGTAGTGTATTGTTATCTGTTCAAAGGAACAGGCCAAATAAAATAATTATGGAGATCTAATTCAGCATGCATCAAGGGGTGGCTTTGATGGAGAGTTGACATTGCAATGCTGTGCAGTTATATCTCAGCCCAAGCTTTGTAGAAGTATGTTTTTAATTTAAAATGCCATTTATGGGGCCTTAAAACATGATTGAAAATATTTCTAGTTGCTAGTTCCATAGTCATGAATTAAAATCAAACAGAAACCAAGCTGGCGACATAAAAACCAACCTGTTCATACTGTTGTGTCCAATGATCATAGCCCAAAGAGGCTGAGGCAAGGATGGGACAAGAGACACGGAGGGCATCTATTATATTAAATGAATAATTACAGCATTTTAACCTGGGGTCTGAATATCCCAGCGGGCCAAACTGACCAGCAGGCCCAGGTCGCCCGCCACTGACCGAGGACTAGCTCACCAAGGACGGCTCAGCAGACACGGCACACCCAGTGCGGACTCCAAACCCAATCCCAAGCCACCGGAGTCGACGGGAACCCGCGCCACCAAAAGCGATTAGGGGGACCATCAAGAGTGAGGTGGACCATCGAGAGCTTAGGGCAAGGGTTCCAAACCAGGGGTAAATTTGTTCTCATTGACTCACTGTGTTTGGCTCTGGTATACTGGTATCTGTTCATCATTAGCTGTTCATAAATAAGTGAAATAACATTGTTATGTGCTATTAAAGTTGCCAGCGGTAAACGGGACAAAAAAGGTTGGGAAGCCCTGGCTTTGGGGGACTGTCGAGTGTGAGGTTGACTATCGAGAGTGAGGTGGACCATCCAGAGCATGGTGGACTGCCCAAGGCGCTGGGGCACCCACGCCACCGAGAGCTACTCAACGGGGAGTCACCAAGAATGATGGGGGAACCCAGCGGCTAGCCACTAAGAACAATGGGGTGAATTGGCAATTGAGCGCCGAGAAGGAAGGGGGACCCGGCAGGGGGCCACCTGCTGCCACATGCGGCGGTAGGCAGAAGGTGGGACCATTTGGTGGCCTTTTGTAACTTTGTTGTCTCCAAAAAAACGTGGCGACTCTTGTGTACTGCCTATGTGAGGTCCGCTATATGATTTTATGGCTGCTATTGTATATACAAAAAAAGACATTTCACTTTACCTAGGTACATGTGACAATAAATTATCATGGAATCATTGAATTTAGTGGGGAAATAGTTGCAGTTTTCCATCAAAACAGAACGCATTGTTATTACACTGAAAGTTAAAACAGATGCAATCGATAAATCAGAAGAGATTCATTTGTTGGTCAGGAAAAGCAGGAGGCTCCTCCCCAGGCATCACAGGTACATTTATCAACTCCCTTTTACTCAAATTCCTACACCATACATGGTGTTCCCAAATCATCTTTATCATCATTTAATTGTTAGATAGGGGTCAGGCCAATGTTGTGCATTCTTCAAATACATCCTGTTTGACCTGGAATGTGCAGCAAATAAACAGGGGCCATTTAACTGAGGTCAAGTTGTTACAATGTCTGGTAAACAGCTCTCCTCCAAATTGTGCCCGCTAATAGGCCTTTTTCACGGGGCGAATTGACGCAAGATGTAGCCAGAGTGAAGTGGTCGTGGTCTAGCACGATATCACACGATATAACAGGGGGGTAGACAAAGAGTTCCCACGGTACTCGGCATTTCTGTTATTTGTGTGAGTGACTTGTCCGTCTCCCGAGCTTTCCCGTTAAATCTTGAATGACATTGTAAACTGTCAAGTGTAATTAAATCATCACGTGGCACAAATTATGTCACTTTTTTTTCACACACTATAAATATCCTCCCTTGGTTGAATTGGTATATACACACACAAAACAGAGTTTTACAGTGTATGTGGGAGACACAGATGGTCTGAGCACAGTTACTCGATCTTTACTGTGTGTGGGAGAGGGGGAGAAACGTACACTCACAGAGGCAGAGTCTCTCAGCCTGTGTGAGAGGGAGGGAGGGAGAGAGAGAGAGGCACACACAAGGTGGATGTGAAATCTCACCTGCCTGTTTCAGTGACAGACACCCGCCGCCAGTAAATGAAGCCACCCCCATCTGTCTCCCCCTCCTCTCCCTCGACTCCCCCACCTTTCCCTCCCAACTCCAGTCCCATCCCGACCCCCTGGGAAACTGAAGGGAGCAACAATTAACTGCTGCCTGCCCGCTGAGTTAAAGAGTTCCCACGGTAGTAAGACGATGTTAGTTGCGCCCAAGTTTAAATTTCCAACGTGTGTTTCAGAGTAAATCAAAAACTGTCTGAATCAGCAAGTTAGACACAAAATGCTGGAGTAACTCAGCGGGCCAAGCAACATCTCTGGAGAAAAGGAATAGATTCCATTTTTGGTCGGGACCCTTCTTCGGGATGATTGTAGGGGGGAACTGGAAGCAAGAAAAGACCGGGACAAATCAGGGCCAACAACAGATTACCTCAGCAGGGCATTTTGAAGAGGGGTCCCGACCCGAAATGTCGCCTAGTTGCCAGAGGATCTGGGGTGACAGAGGAACTGATGGAAATCCACATTAGGCAGGAAATGGCATTGGATAGGCTGATGGGACTGAAGGCTGATAAATCCCCAGGGCCTGATGGTCTGCATCCCAGGGTACTTAAGGAAGTGGCTCTAAAAATCGTGGATGCATTGGTGATAATTTTCCAATGTACTATAGACTCAGGATCAGTTCCTGTGGATTGGAGGGTAGCTAATGTTATCCCACTTTTTAAGGAAGGTGGGAGAGAGAAAACAGGGAATTATAGACCAATTAGCCTGACATCGGTGGTGGGGAAGATGCTGGAGTCAATTATAAAAGATGAGATACCCGAACATTTGGATAGCAGTAACAGGATCGGTCCGAGTCTGCATGGATTTACTAAGGGGAAATCATGCTTGACTAATCTTCTGGAATTTTTTGAAGATGTAACTAGGAAAATGGACAAGGGAAAGCCAGTGGATGTAGTGTACCTGGACTTTTAGAGAGCATTTGATAAGGTCCCACATAGATTAGTGGGACACATGGTATTGGCGGTAGAGTGCTGACATGGATAGAGAAGTGGTTGGCAGACAGGAAACAAAGAGTAGGGATTAACGGGTCCCTTTCAGAATGGCAGGCAGTGACTAGTGGGGTACCGCAAGGCTCGGTTCTGGGACCGCAGCTATTTACAATATACATCAATGATTTGGATGAAGGGATTCAAAGTAACATTAGCAAATTTGCAGATGACACAAAGCTGCGTGGCAGGATGCTATGAGAATGCAGGGTGACTTGGACAGGTTGGGGGAGTGGGCAGATGCATGGCAGATGAAGTTTAATGCAGTTAAATGTGAGGTTATCCACTTTGGTAGCAAAAACTGGAAGGCAGATTACTATCTAAATGGCATCAAGTTGGGAAAAGGGGAAGTACAACAGGATCTGGGGGTCCTTGTACATCATTCTCAGATTCAGATTCAGATTCAACTTTAATTGTCATTGTCAGTGTACAGTACAGAGACAACACAATGCAGTTAGCATCTCCCTGGAAGAGCGACATAGAATATGAGCAATAAATACATCTATTTACATGCATACAGACATAGTGTTTTCCTGGTCGGAGGAGTGACGAGGGGGGGGTGATTGGCAATCACCGAGGTACATTGTTGAGTAGTGTGACAGCTGCAGGGAAGAAGCTGTTCCTGGACCTGCTGGTCCGGCAACGGAGAGACCTGTAGCGCCTCCCGGATGGTAGGAGGATAAACAGTCTATGGTTGGGGTGAGAGCAGTCCTTGGCGATGCTGAGCGCCCTTCGCAGACAACGCTTGCTTTGGACAGACTCAATGGAGGGGAGTGAAGAACCGGTGATGCATTGGGCAATTTTCACCACCCTCTGCAGTGCTTTCCGGTCGGAGACAGAGCAGTTGCCATACCATACTGTGATACAGTTGGTAAGGATGCTCTCGATGGTGCAGCGGTAGAAGTTCACCAGAATCTGGGGAGACAGATGGACCTTCTTCAGTCTCCTCAGGAGGAAGAGACGCTAGTGAGCCTTCTTGACCAGAGTTGAGGTATTGTGGGTCCAAGAGAGGTCATCGGAGATGTTGACCCCCAGGAACCTGAAGCTGGAAACACGTTCCACCTCCGTCCCGTTAATGTGGATGGGGGTGTGCGTGCCGCCCCTAGACTTCCTGAAGTCTACAATGAGCTCCTTGGTCTTCTTGGAGTTAAGGGCCAGGTTGTTGTCAGCGCACCATGCTGCTAGGAGCTGGACCTCCTCCCTATAGGCCGACTCATCGTTGTTGCTGATGAGGCCAATCACCGTTGTATAATCTGCATACTTGATGATGGTGTTAGTACCATGTACAGGTGTGCAGTCGTAGGTGAAGAGGGAGTAGAGGAGGGGGCTCAGCACACAGCCCTGTGGAACGCCGGTGTTCAGGGTGAGGGTTGAAGAGGTGTGCTTGTCTAACCTAACAGACTGGGGTCTGTTGGTTAGAAAGTTCAGTATCCAGTTGCAGAGGGAGGGGTCGATGCCCAGGTCACCGAGTTTGGTGATCAGTTTAGAGGGTATAATGGTGTTGAATGCTGAGCTGTAATCGATGAACAGCATTCTTACGTAAATGTCTCTGTTGTCGAGGTGGGAGAGGGCGGAGCAAAGTGCCGTTGAGATGGCATCCTCCGTACTCCTGTTCTTGCGGTAGGAAAACTGATAGGGATCCAGTGTGGGGGGTAGGCAGCCTTTGAGGTGTGCCAGGATCAGCCTCTTGAAGCACTTGGTGATGATGGGAGTAAGTGCAACTGGGCGGAAGTCGTTGAGGCTTGCCGCAGTGGAGTGTTTTGGCACTGGCACGATGGAGGTGGTTTTAAGGCACGTGGGCACAACTGCTTGGGCAAGTGACAGGTTGAAGATGTCAGTCCAGACGTCTGTCAGCTGCGCAGCACAGGCCCTGAGGACGCGCCCGGGGATGCCGTCGGGGCCAGCAGCCTTACGTGCATTAGTCCTACTCAGTGCCACGTACACGTCGTAGGGGGTGAGTGTGAGGGGTTGGTGATCGGCAGGTAGCACAGCCTTGATGGCTGTCTCTAGATTGTCCCTGTCGAAGCGGCCATAGAAGTGGTTAAGCTCCTCAAGGAAGGAGGCGTCGTTGGATGTGGGGGTGGTGTTGGTGGGTCTATAGTCCGTGATGGCCTGGATGCATTGCCACATGCGTCGTGGGTCGGAGTTGTTGTTGAAGTGCTCCTCAATCCTGAGCTTATGGCAGTGCTGGCCTTCTTGATGCCCCTCTTCAGGTTAGCCCTGGATGAACTGTAGGCTCGAGCATCGCCTGACCTGAAAGCGGTGTCCCGTGCTTTCAGCAGTAGCCTGACCTCGCTGTTCATCCATGGCTTCTGATTCAGGAATACGGTCACCCGTTTGAGGGAGGTGACACTGTTGATGGTGTAGTTTATAAAGTCCAGAGCAGAGGATGTATAGGAATCAATGTCTGTGTGGGAGTCAAGGGTGGCCTGGGCTGCAAACGCCTTCCAGTCAGTGTTTCCAAAACACTGCTGAAGTGTGAAGTCCGCTTCCTCTGACCAGACTTTAACTGTCCTCACAGTGGGTTTAACCCGTCTGATGAGTGGGGAGTACTTTGGGAGCAGGAACAATGAGAGGTGATCAGACTGACCAAGGTGGGGGAGGGGGACAGCTTTGTAAGCTTCAGCCATGTTAGTGTAGAGTTTGTCCAGTGTCTTGTCTACTCTAGTGGCGAAGGAGATATGTTGGTGGAATTTGGGGAGTACAGTCTTCAGGTTGGAGTGATTGAAGTCACCCGCAACAATGAAGGCTGCCTCGGGGTTGTGAGTCTGTTGTTTGCTAATGGCTGTATGCAGTTCTATCATTGCAAGCTTGGCATTAGCATCAGGAGGAATATAGGCTGCAGTCACAACAGTGGAGGTAAACTCTCTGGGCAGATAGAACGGTCTGCATCTAACCAAGAGGAACTCTAGATTAGCTGAGCAGTGACTCTCGCTGATGGTGGAGTCCGTGCACCATGCTTTATTTACATAAATGCACAGACCCCCACCTCTGGTCTTACCGGAGTCTGTTGTCCTGTCCGCTCGGAGCAAATGACGCCCCATTAGCTGGATGGCGCTGTCAGGAACGTCGATGTTGAGCCAAGTTTCCGTGAAGATCAGGATGTTGCAGTCTTTGATCCAGTTGTGGGAGGTGATCCTTAGCCGGAGTTCGTCCATTTTGTTTGCCAGTGAGCGCACGTTGGCGAGGAAAAGGCTAGGAATCGCTAGCCTGTGTGGGGCTAGCTCTAACCTGGCCTTTAACCCACTTCTGTGTCCCCGGCGGTGCTTTCGTACGCGTCGCCGTCTGTTGGTGCTTCCGGTCGGCCGAGCTGGCTTGGTAAGCGCTGGTGTTCTGCCGCTCCGCGGCTCCACTGGCGGTCTCCAGCCCCGCGGCTCTGCTGCCGTTCTCCAGCCCCGCGGCTCTGCTGGCGTTCTGCCTCTATGAAAGTTAGTATGCAGGTACAGCAGGCAGTGAAGAAAGCGAATGGCATGTTGGCCTTTATAACAAGAGGAATCGAATATAGGAGCAAAGAGGTCCTTCTGCAATTGTACAGAGCCCTATTGAGACCATACCTGGAGTATTGTGTGCAGTTTTGGTCCCCTAATTTGAGGAAGGACATTCTTGCTATTGAGGGAGTGCAGCGTAGATTTACAAGGTTAATTCCCGGGATGGCGGGACTGTCATATACTGAGAGAATGTAGCAGCTGGGTTTGTACACTCTGGAGTGTAGAAGGATGAGAGGAAGTCTCATTGAGACATATAAGATTTCTAAGGGTTTGGACACGCTAGAGGCAGGAAACATGTTCCCGATGTTGGGGGAGTCCAGAGCCAGGGGCCACAGTTTAAGAATAAGGAACAAGCTATTTAGAACGAAGACGAGAAAAACACTTTTTCTCACAGAGAGTGGTGAGTGTGTGGAATTCTCTGCCTCAGAGGGCGGTCGGTGGAGGCAGGTTCTCTGGATGCTTTCAAGAGAGAGCTAGACAGGGCTCTTAAAAATAGTGGAGTCAGAGGATATTGGGAGAAGGCAAACGGGGCACTGATTGGGGATGATCAGCTATGATCACATTGAATGGCGGTGCTGGCTTGATAGGCCGAATGGCCTCCTCCTGCATCTATTGTCTATTGTCTGTTGTCTATTGAGGCCTGAGGCAGGAATTCAACCCAAAACATCAACAATTCTTCCTCCACATACCCACAGATGCTGCTCGACCTGCCGAGTTCCTCCAGCAGATTGTTTGTTACTCCAGGTTCCAGCAGCTACAGTGTGATTTAAATCAATTTTCTTCAAATTCACTCATCATTCCATGATCTTTCCTTGGCATTTCACGTACCTCAGATGCCCTTGCTTGTGGTCAAAATGAACAGGCTCGTTCATTCCTATTTTTTTCAATGTGTGAAGAATAGGAAATTTAATTTCCAATGTGTCCCTATCATTTATATATTTTTGGTCACATTTTGCTCAGGTTACATTACTTACATCAAACAAGTTAGTGTGCATTCCGTCATACTTCACCGCCACTTAATTTTAGCTTTATGATTGTCAAATGTTCCAAGGTACAGTGGAAAGCATGTTATCCAAACAGATCAGATCAGATATCTTCAGTCCTCAGTCATTTCATGTTTAGCCAATTCCAAGTTGTGGATGATCACAATATCCTTCAATGAAAATATCAAATCCACCTTACTCTGCCGTAGATCCTGTATCCTTGCTTTCAGTGTTTCTGTGCTTTTCAGCAGTCTGAAGAAACATAGAAACATAGAAAATAGGTGCAGGAGTAGGACATTCGGCCCTTCGAGCCTGCACCGCCATTCAATATGATCATGGCTGATCATCCAACTCAGTATCCTGTACCTGTCTTCTCTCCATACCCCCTGATCCCTTTAGCCACAAGGGCCACATCTAACTCCCTCTTAAATATAGCCAATGAACTGGCCTCAACTACCCTCTGTGGCAGAGAATTCCACAGAAGATAGTACACATTCTAAATGGCAAACACTCCATTGGTCTCTCCCATCATTTCCAACACTTTCTGTCTAAATACACACTACAAAACATCTGGCTCAACCAACTCTGTGCCGGGCTAAGGCCTGTATTTCATCCCTGTATTATGATATCCATTAGTCCGTTTCCAACGTGACTAAAATTCACAATTGACACACTGTTCCATGGGGTTCATTCACCCTTCCGGTTTCGACTATTTTTATTTTTTTTAATTATGTGCAAAAGTATGTTTTATTGATTATCTGTATGTTTTGTGTGGGGGGGGTGTTGGTGGGGGGGGGGGGGGGGGGATAGGGGGAAACAATTTTCAGGCACCTACCTCAACGGTCCCGACCAGAGGATTTGAACATCGGGCCGTCCGTAGCGGTGACTACGGAGGGCCCCATTCACACACGTTCTGTTATCCCACATTCCTCACCCACTCCCTGCACATTAGGGGCAATTTTACAGAGACAAGTTAACCTACAAAGCCAATGTATCTTTGGGATGTGGGAGGAAACCTAGAAGAATTTGCAGGGCGAATGTGCAAATTCAACACAGACAGTGCCCGAGGACAGGATCGAACACAGATCCCTGGCGTGTTAGGCAGCAAGTCCACCAGCTGTGCCACTATATTTTATTTTCCAACACACAAAAAATTGATAACTTTGGTTACTTAAAAAAAAGAAGCTATCCATTTTCAGTCTTAAATCTCTAAGTCATGCTATAGACTATAGACTATATGTTATATACAGCTATATATATATATATATATATATGCTATATATATATGCTATGCTGTATATGCTATATACAGTCCCCCTTTACAGCTACTGTATGTTTTAATTCAGTTCAAGACTATGGGACAGTGCATTGGCCATAAAGTTGCTGCCTAAAATTGCCAGAGACCTGGAATTGATCCTGAATATGGGTGCTGTCTGTATGGAGTTTGCTCCTTTTCCCTTTGATCGCATGGGTTTTCTCCGGGTGCTCTTGTTTCCTTCCACATTCCAAAGGTGTGCAGGAACCTTTTTCAGACCCAACCCAAAACGTAATATTTTCCTTTTGACCAGAGATTCTGTCTGACCTGTTGAGTTACTCCAGCTTTTTGTGTCTATCTTCAGTTTAAACCAGCATCTGCAGTTCTTTCCTACACACACAATACTATACGATAGAACTTTATTAATCCCAGGAGGGAAATTGTGTGTGTGTGTGTGTGTGTATAGTTATATATTCATATATAAATATACACCGTTTTGTTTTCTCGTTTATAACATTGTTTACAGAGTACTATGTTTACATATTCTGTTGTGTTGCTGCAAGCAAGGATTTCATTGGGGCATGAGAGAATAAAACACTCTTGACTCTTGACTTAGTCGCTAATGTGTGGGATAGAATTAGTGTACGGGTGATCGGTGGTCAGCATGGACTCGGTGGGCCGAAGGGCCTGTTTCCACGCTGTATGTTTAAATTAAACTAAAACACTAAAACCAGAGGAAATCTAAAGAAAGGTCTCTACCCGAAACGTCACCCAATTTCTTCTATCCAGAGATGCTGGCTGCTCCATGGAGTTCCCCCGCACAATTAAAGCATGGAATAGTCTTCACCCTCCTATAGGTACCCAACCAGAAGCAATTAAATTGAAGGTAGCTCTTTCTTTCCCCAAGAACCCTTTTTTGTTTAAGTCAAGAGTCAAGAGAGTTTTATTGTCATGTGTCCCGGATAGGACAATGAAATTCTTGCTTGCTGCAGCACAACAGAATTTGTAAACATAATACAGAACAGGAGATAAAAGTTCACTGTGTTCATAGACCATATATAAACTGATAAAATGCAATAGGCTGTTACTTTTCCGAGTTTGGTGGTGGTGTATAAATTCTGTTCAGATTCCATTTCGAATAATTTTGGGGGACCAGGAAACCAAGAAGCAAGAGTTACTCCAGGGAGTTACCCCAGCTCCAGCGAATGAGTCTGCGTTGGTTTTCAGCGGTCGCGGTGAGTGGACAGCAATGGCAGCCAGATCCCCAACCATGCAAAGGGAGGGAGAAAGTGGCCGACGCCGACCCGTTGCAGTGGCAGTGCTCATGTGCAGGGCAGCACATGCACACAACCACGGCCAATGATGTGCTGGCCAAAGATCCTCGCAAAAGGATCTTTGGTGCTGGCCGTGGTTGTGCGCATGTGTGTGAAGCGGCCGGCCGTGCCAGTGGACGAGGAGTGGGCGGAGACCTGAGACACGGACAGCGGGCGGAGACCCGAGACATGGACACGAATAGCGGGCGGAGGGAGAGTGAGAGAGAGAGAGATAGAGAGAGGGCCCACTTAGAATTAAGCGAATTAAGCGCGCTTGCCAAGCACGGGAAAAATGGCATGGCGTTTACGTTGCCCGTCAGGGCTGTGGGTTACCATTGGCAACTGGGCAACCGCTAATTTGGAGCCCTGGATCCTTTTTTAATTGTAACGCTGCATGGTAAATTCATTTCACTGCACCTTATGGTGCATGTGACAAATAAATTTGAACTTGACCTTGAAGATCCCTACATCGAAGACCAGGTCCTCCAATCTGAACAAGTCTGCACCATTCCCCCTGGCCCCAATCTACAGCACTATCAACAATATGGCCTGCATAAATATATTGATGATAAATCATTTGGCTTGTTATTTCTCAAATTTAAAGTATCCATTTTGCACCATGCTATTGGTGTTCTCTTAAAAAGCTCAGTCTCAATCACGTCACAATGACGCAACTTTGCAGTATTCTAAATTTAAAAGCATTGTGAACTGAAAGCTTTATGGGCCTGTCCCACTTAGGCGACTGCAGGAGACTATGCAGTCGCCACATATTGCCACATGTTGGCGGGTAGTTGCCGGGAAGGTGCCTTCATGGTCGCGAGAAGTACCGGCATTCTGGGAACTAGTCACGGCCTCATTAAGTTCGCTGCAAATTTTTCAACATGTTGAAAAATTAGCGCCGACTAGAATGAAGCCGCCATGGAGAGTAGAGAGAATTCTCGTGCCATAGGTGGGTCGCCAGGAGGTCGAAGGTTGTCAGCGGTTCTGACCCGGGAATTCCATTGGCTCATTGGGGAAAAAAGGTAAGCAGTAGTTTTCAGAACAAAGGATAACCGACCAGTAATGTTAAATGTCCACCGAGCTTCACAGCCATGTATCTCTGGCTTATTAAAAGTTGGCTCCACTCCTTCTGCCCCTCTCTCTTTTAAAGGACTTACTGTACACTGTGCTTTAGCCGTCTTTTTACAGCGCCAACCTTTCTGTTCATCATGGTGTGTGTCTGTTTCACCTTGGCTTTGCACCATGTGAATTCTTTAGACAGCGCTCCCCCACCTGGCCCTTCCCCCCCCTCCTGCATAAAGGGCTGGTGAAGGATGGTAGGGTGTGTGTGTGTTCCACTCTGACAGTCGCCGTTCCAGTTGCCAGTTTTTCAGGCGACTGCCGGCAACTTCACAGTCGCCAGCAGTCCGCTGAAAAATTACCTAAGTGGCACAGGCCCACATTGCACATTGCTTCTCCACATTGCAGCGACATAAAGTAAAGCTTCTTTATTATTATCAAGTAAATAACCAAGTTGGTGCTGAGTTATTCAATCTCACTTCCTGCAATGCAGCTCATAAGGTCACAAGGAATAGGACTAGAATTAGGCCATTCGGCCCATCAAGTCTACTCCGCCATTCAATCATGGCTGAACTATCTCTCCCTCCTAACCCCATTCTCTTGCTTTCTACCCATAACCTCCGATACCTGTAATAATCAAGAATCTATCTACCTCTGCCTTAAAAATATACACTGACTTCTGTGGCAAAGAATTCCAAATATTCACCACCCTCTGACTAAAGAAATTTCTCCTCATCTCCGTCCTAAAAGAATGCCTTTTATTCTGAGTCCTAGACTCTCCCACAAGTGGAAATATTCTCTTCACGTCCACTCTATCCAAACCTTTCACTAGTCCGTATGTTTCAATCCCCCCTTGTTCTTCTAAACTCCAGCGAGTACAGGCTCAGTGCCGACAAACACTCATCACATGTTAACCTACTAATTCCTGGGATCTTTCTTGTAAACCTCCTCTGGACCTTCTCCAGAGCCAGCACATCCTTCTTCAGATATGGTGCGCAAAATTGCTCACAATATTCCAAATGCCGCCTTACCAGCGCCTTATAGAGCCTCCATGGATCGTCACCTTGTCGTGGTGGAGAAGCTTGTGTGGTCCTGAGATCCTGAGAGCGATGCCGTTTGGAGCTATGCTCCTAGTAAGGCCATCCATGGCGGTAAGGTTGAGGGGGAGGTCTCTGACAAAGAGCAATCCAATCAAAACCTCAACGGTGGAATAGGCAGAGGATGATGGCTGACTTTAGTGGAGTGTCACAACAGCTGGGTAGGCAGATGAAGGCTGCAGCAGAAAAGGGTCACCGGTCATCTTGGACTCCATGCCACTGGATCCTGGCCCAGATCCTGACCCAGATCATCATCAGCCGACTTAATTGGACAGTACAGCAAACAATCAAGTCTGGTCGTACTTGTGACTTTTTCATGGATGTCATTTATGTAAAGCAAAAACAGATGTGGGCCAAGTACTGTGCCCTGAGGTGTACCACTCAACACTGGATGCCAATCGGAGCTCTTTCCGTTCACACATACACGCTGAAGACGTTTTGTCAGGATACCGGAAATCCATAGTTTTGTGTTGGAACGAATACCATAGAAGTCAAGCTTCCGAAGCAGTCTCTGGTGTTGGATGACATCAAATGCTTTAGAAAAGTCTAGCACTATTAAATCCGTGATGACGTTGCTATCAAAATGTTTGGCCAGGTCATTTGTTGTCAGGATAAGCTGAGACTCACATGATCTATGCCTCCTAAATGCATGTTGGTTGTCAGCAAGAATGTTATGTTTGCTTAAGTGTCTCATCATGACTGACCATAGCAGCCGTTCCCATGCATCTATCTGCACTTGAACTCACGCTGGTGCCAACCAGCTATACTGTTGGGCCAGGAAACAGATACCAGAATTAAGCCCCAACATCTAAAGGGGCTTAGCCTAGGCTTTTGAGTTGGTAATCAACAATTGGATCTTAAAGTTCAAATCGGTCCAATGCTTTATTTAAAAAAAAATTATAGTCAGATGTGTACATTCCATTCGAGAAACAACATCTAAAAATACATTTACTGACAGAAGTTTATAAAACACAGACAAAGAAGCAAATTGGATTTGAAAATTATAATAACATTTCAAAATTAAGTGATCGGCATTTAAAATTTCATAGTATTGACGAATTCTTAAACCAAAAAAGTGTCACAAAGCAAATGTACACATTGGTTGACAATCACAGTGCAACAGAAGGTCCACTTGCCACAGGGCAAGATGGATAACGTCAGTTTTTCACCCCTCTGAGATAAGAAACTCTACTTCCATGGAGTGCCACATCTAGCAACTCAGCCAAGCACTGACAAACCTCATTACACACGTGGCTGGTGAATTTGAGCATAAGGCAGCCCTAGGGTCAAACCCTGTGAACCTAGGGATGTGAAGCAAACATTATAACCTTTTCACTAGCAAGCCACAAGCAAACGTACAACTTTCTGAATATATAGGTTGTCAATGGATCTTCAGAATGGATTCCTTAATGATCAGCTAAATAAAAGCTATCGTATTAATGGCACAAAATAAAAAATAAGCCTCATCTTTATTTGACATGTTCTTGGCATCAAAGATCCCTTCAAACCAAATGGAACTGTCTTTGCTTCTTAGCCTAAAGAATCAAGAGAAATTGTTTGTCAAATCAATGTCTACAGGGGGTGTTCCAAAGACATACTTCTGAACATGAGTGGAGTTACATGACTGCCAGGCAACCAATCCTGTGATGGACATGACATACAAAGGCAAAGCTGAGATCAAAGCAGTTACCCATTTATTTTCACTATTAACTATTCGAATACCAGTTGTCAATTGTCTTTCATAGCTTTTAGTTAGAATGGCTACTGCTTAAAAACAAAAGATTATGACATATAAAGTAAAGTATCATTTATTGTCATTCAGACCTTCTGGTCTGAACATAATTTCGTGTCTTGCAGTCATACATATAATAAAATAACAAAAACACACAATAAACACAAATTTAACATCCACCGCAGTGAGTTCACCAGACACCTCCTCACTGTGATGGAAGGCAAAAGTCTTAAAGTCTTTGTCTCTTCCCTCCTTGTTCTCCCTCTGCGCTGAGGCAATCCAGACGTCTGATGTTGTTACCCGGCCGGGTGATGGTAAGTAAGTCAGTCCCGCGGCTGGATCCGAGCTCCTCGAACGGGCCGGTTCAAACTCCGCAGCCGGGGGCGGTCGAAGCTGCCACCCTCCAGTCCAGCGGACGAAGCTGTTGTTGCGGGAGCTCTGGAAAAACAGGTCACCAACCTGTGACCTGCGAGCTGCCAACGATGTCGTCCACTAGCCCGCGGCCGAGCCTCCGAAGTCGGGTCGCCACCGCCGGAACGCTGCCCTAGCCCCAAAGTCGGGCCGCCGCCGGAACGCCGCCACAACCCCGAAGTCGGGCCGCCGCCGGAACGCCGCCCCAGCCCCAGTCGGGCCACCACCACCTGCAGCCCCGAAGTTGGCCAGCTTCGTGCTGGTAAGTCCTGGCTGGCCCTGCCTCCGGAGCCTCGAGGTCGGTCCCAGTTGGAGGCCACCGGCTCCGCCATTAGGCCTCAGTGCAGATGGAGACGGACACGGGGGATACGACAAGAAAAGGTTGCATTCCCCCGAAGGAAGAGACTAAAGCAAGTTTCTCCCCCCCCCCCCCCACACATACACACGCTAATAACTAAAATTAACTAACTAAAACAGGACAAGAAAACAACAAAAAAAGAAAAAACAGATGAACTGCAGGCAAGCCGCAGCTGCTAAGGTAGCGCCACCATTTCCGATATGTCAAATAATGACTAGCAAAGTCGCTCTAATCACAAAGAAAAGGATAACTGTGAGATCACAACTCCCATTGACATTCTTGATGAATTAACATACAACAGGAATGGTGCCCATTCAATGGCAGATAGACAACACAGGGGTACATGGATAGGTTCCAAAACGTATGTGTGAATGGCTCAACAAATGAAACAGGGAAGTGGGGGAGGAGAGGGGGGGAAGGGAATAGTTAGTGGGTTGAGGAAAATAGTCTCTGGGAATCTATAAGGTTGGAGCAATTCCACATCTCGCTCACAAGGAATGTTGAAATAAGCAATTTACTTTCAGAATCAGTTCTTTTGTTCTTGAGAAGAGACTGTGCTGGAGTAACTCAGTGGGTCAGGCAACATTTCAGGTCAGGACCCTTCCTCAGACTCATTATGAGGGTTGAGGGTGTGTTTGGGAGGGGGGGAGAAAGCTGGAAGAAAGGAGGCAGGACAAAGCCAGGCAGGATATAGGCTGACACAGGCTGGGAGGGTTATTTGATAGGCAGATGGTTGGACAAAGGCGAGAGATGAAAAGACAGAAGGACAGAAGGTGTGAGACAAAAGGATGGAAGAGTTGCAAATTGTGAAGCTAGAGGAAGGAAAATAGGTGGTCGGGAAGGGGAGAAATAGGTGTGAGTCCAGACAGGGGGGATGCTGGAGGATTAAGTAAGGTGGCGCTATATATGGGTGAAGAAAGGAGAGGAGTGGTGGTTATGTAGTGACCTAAATTTGGAGAGTTCGATGTCCATATCATTGGGCTGTAAACTACCCAAGTTGAATATGAGGTGGCAATGAGGAGACCCAGGTCAGTATGGGAATGGGAAGAGGAGTTAAAATGGATAGCAACCAAGTGATCCTGCAGGCCTTGACATACTGAGCATGTGTTCGGCGAAATGGTCGCCAAGTCTACGCTTGCTTTCACTGATGTCCAGGATCCACATCGGGAACAGTGGATGCAGTAGATGCGGTTAGATGAGACGTAAACCTCTGTCTCACCTGAAAGTATTGCTGGGTTATTTTGTCCTTCCTTTTGATGTATTTTTCAATCCTTGGGAAATCTGCACAGCAGTCAATTATAATTGGGTTCCCAGTTATTGCATGGGTGTATGGTTTGGGTCAATTCACTGCTGAATGCTTCAAAATGTACCCTTGCAACATCCGTCAAGAGACAGAAAGACATTAGGTGCAAATATAATGTTGCACTCCTTGCAGTAAACCTTTTCAATCGTCTTCCATGCCTTAAACCGCATTAATAATGAAAATCTTAACAACATTAACATAATCTACAAAAATCCTTAAAATCGTTGAATCTAAGAACAGTTTGAGGTATGAGTACAAAAATAAAAAGAGAAATCCATACGCCAAAAACAACTGTTAATGTTTTTCCTTTCACTAATCCACTTATGGATCACGACTACTTGATGCAGGTAAAAATTGCCTTGGATTTAAATAATTTGCAAAATGAATTTTTTCTCAACTATTTTCAGTTAGGAATACAAAGAGAGATAAAAATTCCATAAGGGTTCTCTTGATCGTTATATATATATCTATATAACTAAAAGTCTCATCTTGACCACTTCCTGTCTGCGCTGTATATTGATTTTAGAAAAAACTATATCGCTGTGATTTTTGGCCATCTTACTCACAGTCCTCCTCCGTTGAGGCAGCCCCGAGGATTTTTCCGATCGATGAAAAATAAAAAAGGTATGAGTGTTTAAAAAATCTTGAGATCAGCTGATTGGTCCCCTCGTCTGTCAATCACCATGATGAAGGTAACGCCCCTTCCAGGGGGGGGGGGGGGGGCAGGACTATAAAACCTCGGATGCCTGGACATGAGTCAGTCACCCTGTAAGATCGTGAGGGAGAGTCCACAACTGTGATTCTAAGTTGTGAATCTACTGAACTGTGAGTGCAATGTACTTGCAATAAATGATTTGTTAGCCCTTAATGACAATGCAATGAGTTGTTTGACAATTTGATGGCCTGCACTCTGCCTGAAATGCTATGAAATTGAGTTTGGCGGCCTGCACTGCCTGAAATGCAATGAAATTGAGTTTGGCGGCCTGCACTCTGCCTGAAATGCTATGAAATTCAGTTTGGCAGCCTGCACTCTGCCTGAAATGCAATGAAATTGGGTTTGATGGACTGCACTCTACCTGAAATGCTATGAAATTGAATTTGGTGGCCTGCACTCTGCTTGAAATGGAATTTCAAGGAATAGCAGTGAATGAACTGCCAGCCCACCAGTCCTGAGTGACTGAGCTCAAGAGTCAAGAGTCAAGAGTATATTTAATTGTCATTTGGACCCCTGGAGGTCCAAATGAAATGCCGTTTCTGCAGCCATACATTACACACAAATAGACCCCAGACACAACATAATTACATTTTACATAAACACCCATCACATTGTGATGGAAGGCCAAATAAACTTATCTCTCCACTGCACTCTCTCGATGTCAGAGTCAAAGTCAAAGCCCCGGCTGGCGATGGCGATTTCCCACGGCCAATAAAGCCATGCCGGGTGGTACGAGGTCGCACACCGGGCCCTGAGTTGAGCCCCGGTGTGCGCTCGCAAAGTCCCGCCCAGCCGCCGGGTCCTGAGTGATGTTAGGCCCCGCTACCAGGAGCTCTTCGACCCCGCCACTCAGGCGGGAGAAGTCGCCGTTGCAGGAGCCCCTGGTCTCCCTCCCGGTGCAGCCCACAAGCAGCCTCCGACTCAGTGACTGAGCTGCAGCAGTGCAGCGGCAACGCTCCTCCACCGCTCCGGTCTCGGCCAGCTCCGCGACGGTGAGGTGAGTCGGCACCTGAGTCCCCGGCTTCTTCCTGTTGGAGGCCGCTCCTCGTTGCGGCCTCAACGGCCCCTGAGACCCGCCGAGAAAAGGTCGGGTCTCCAGTGCAGGCGCTCCAGAAACGTTTCCCCCCCCCCCCCCCCCCCCCTTCCACCAACATAAAATAACAAAAACTACATAAAAACACAGACCAAAAAATATTGGACAGGCTGCAGAGGCCGTGCTGAGAGTCGGAATAATGCCAGCATTGGTGACTGAACCAGCCTTCCCGTGTGAACATGGGACCCAGTGATGATGCCAGCCCCACTGAGTGACTGAGTGTATGTAGAATATTAGCCCACTATGTCCATACTAGCCCTCTGGATACCAGTACCTTCGGCTCACAAGGAACTAGCGCAGATAGCCCCCCCCCCCTCCCCCCCCCGGCCACCAATATTGGAATGGTGGAGAGGTGGATAAGACCAGCCCTCCCGTGTGAACATTCCCACTTAGTCTAGTGTGTGTATATATATATATTTCAAGGAATAGCCGTGAGATAGATAGATAGATAGATAGATAGATAGATAGATAGATAGATAGATAGATAGATAGATAGATAGATAGATAGATAGATAGATAGATAGATAGAGCCATGGAATCATGCATTTACATGGAGAATTGTCTTCAATGGTCTTATGGACATTCTCTATGGAATTATTTCAACTTCCCTAACAGCAAATGAATCACCCGTATTGTAAGGGGCCTGGACGGGGTGGAATTTATTAAATGTGTCCAAAAAAGCTTCCTTAATCAATATGTAGAGGGACCTACTCGTGGATGCAACTCCTCATGGGGAACAAGGTTGGGCAAGTGACTGAAGTATCAGTGGGGGAATACTTTGGGAATGGTAACCATTGTTCTATTAGTTTTAATGTAGTTATGGCCCACAAGTTAAGGCCCTAATGTGGGGCAAGGTCGATTCTGGAGCATTAGTCAGGAACTTGCAGACGCATTTAGGAGAGGTTGTTTTCCGGTAAGTGAATGGCTGGCAAGTGGAGGCCATCAAAAGTGAAATGGCAGAAAAACAAGGGCAGCACGTACCAGTTAGGGTGATGTTTAGGGTTCAGAGGAGATTGACTAAGATGTTAGAGGTTGCGGGCTTGAGTTATAGGGTGTAGTGGAGTCGGAAAACGTCGGAAAAATCTTGGATGTATCTTACTGTTTTATATCTACAATAAAGAAAATATTCATCAAAAGACTGTGTGTTGAAGCTTTATGAATGGAGAAGCTCTGAAGGTCTCCGAGGCAGCTTGCAAGCGTACCGAACATATTCCCCTAATCCATTCTCATCCAATTAGTGGCTAGGGTGCTAATTACCTGAAAGATATGAAAAATCTGCCGCTACATAGGGAGAGATTGGATTAGTTTTGAATATAGGAGGTTAAGAGGTAATCTTACTGAGGTGCACAAGATCATCAACGGCATGGATAAAGGGAATAGTCACAGTCTTTTTCCCTGGTTAGAGGATCCTAAAATTAGGGAGCATAGGCTTAAGGTGGGAGGGCAGATAATTAAGAGGGACCTCAGGGCAGCCTATTCACTCAGAGGGTAGTGTATATCTGAAATGAGCTGCCAAAGGAAACTATAAAAGTGGATACAATTACGACATTTAAAATACATTTGGACAGATATATGACAGGAAGGATTTAGAAGACTATGGGACAAATGCAAGCAAAGGGACTAGCCACAAATGCCAACTTGGTCGGCATGGACAAGGTGGACCAAAGGTCCTGTTTCCATGCTGTTTAGCTCTATGGCACTATGAGGTTTATCAGCAAATGCCACTAAAATGTTGTTCTTGGAGCAATTCGTTTTCAGAAAATTCTTCCACCATGTTGATTAAGAAAAGCAGAAATCCTCAAAGATCTTTTCTAAGTTAAATCAATGTAGGTGTTGATTTCTTCTGTGCAATGTGCAGTAAATTATAAAAGTTCTATATGAGTGGGTATACAATTACATTTCGCGCCATGAGAATCTTGCTCTGATTTATTTTATCAGATATGTTGTTTTCAATGGTATCAACTCTTTAGATGATCATTAAGATTTGCAAGTTTCAAATAAACACATCTACAGGATTTAACATGGTCACTTTTTTGATCACTTAGAACATATATTTTCAATAACTAAGTACGTGCTTATATTTAAATACGATCTGCTTTCAGTTTAAAAAATGTTCTTTAAATGTAATAATTAAGTTTCAAAACAATTACAGAATTAAAAAAATTAAATATCATAGACATTTAAAATCAATGAACATATTACCAAGTTTAAGTAATCAAACCGGTTACATTCTGACACTTTTAACAGTTCTGCTTCAGAATGCAAGATTTGAAGTTTTATGATAAACAGGATGAAGATTTGGAACTGACATCCACCCTGCATGTTCTTGAGAGATTATATATTGAAAAAAGAATATCAGTTTTCTTTCCGAATCAACAATAAATGACACATTAAAGTATGCTCACAACCTATATGTTTGGGGAGAAACACCTCTCCTTGTTTCTAATTTGCATCAGGTACCACGAGCAATGATCTGCATTATAACATTAGTGCAAAGTAACAGAATTTCAAAAGTGAAATATATTGAAAAATAAAGCAAAGTAAAATTCAACTCAATGACAAAGAAGGTATAACACTCGATGTTTTTGCACAACACATGCAAAGGCAGAGTGGAAAAGCTGCAGAACAGAAAATTAGGAATAAAGGCAGACAGCCACAGCGCAGTCAGCACGGGGGGAAATGCACGCACTTGACAAGCGGTGAAAAAGGACCAACAAAATGTAATGCATGGAATTGACTAAAGTGGTTTTCATTAGATGGGACAGATTGCTACATGTCTGACTGACTTTATCTGTTTGACTATCCATTGAGGGACTGAGCAATGAGCAGCTTTTAGGTTCGCGGGCCCCAAACAGCCCAAAATTCATGCTAATAAAAAGCTTTTCACTAACACAGACCGAACAATTGAATGAAAGCTTTATTTATTGGTGCTAAATATCTTGCTCAGTTTTCAACCATACGGTCCATTTCACTCTATTAGCCCTCCACAATAGTTGCAAGGCTGGACAATCTGTCTTGTGTCTGTATTGAGTAAAGCTCCAACTGACCAGCATCAATTAAAGAACAAAAAAACTGAAACTCATTAAAATAAATTTTTAATGGAAAGACTTCACAATTGCAATTGAATTGATGTGCTTTCTTTTCTGCTGGTGAAAAGTGCATAATTGAGCTATACACTCATTTGCTTTTGCCTTGTGCCTTTCTGTGAATTTTAACTTTTGGTTCCTCCCAACAGTCCTTCAAACAATTCAAAAAGAACCTTAAAAGAAATGATGCATTTTTATTGAGCAGAAGGATCAGTCCATTACTCCAACTTAAAAATGCAGCTCTTTGATTTTGTTGGCCACCAGATGTTCTTGCTCAAATCTACTTGCTTGAACTGTGATCGCATGAAGTGATTTGTACATACAATAGTGGCCAGGTGTCAACGTATATACCACTGTATACTCCATCAATTTAAGTTACAATGATTTGTGTGTGCTTTGCCAATGTAATCTGAGGTATTAATACTTATCTAGTCATTTGCTTCAGGGCAACAACATTTTTGATAAAGATTGATGACAATATTGGCCCAAGGGATATTTTAAAATATTTTTATGAAATAATCATGCAAAACTAGTTAACATAAGTACCATTTTTATGTGATCTACTCTCAGTCACTTGCACAACCAAAGAAAAACAGGAATTATCCACACAATTGTTTTGACAAAATCATTTTATTTGTTTGCCAACATGGCACTAAGAGTTTAATGATGCCATAGTATGGTATAAAATCTTCAATCTTATCTCTCTCTGAACAGAGTGTTTGTCACATGCAAATCAATGGTGCTGTTAAACTAAGAGATACATTTCTCAAAAGTATTTCACTTCTGAACGTTCACCCTGGCAGGTGGCCAATATCCCCTCTGAAAGTGCATAACCCAATGATGCATTACAAAAGTATTTCACGGTGCTTACTCATACTTCAAAGTTGCAAATGTTTATGTGAAAACTCTGCTGAGGTGAAATATGGGTGAAAATTGAAACAAATACAGAGTCTCTTCAGGTAAAATAGCAGACAAAAGGAGATGAAATTGTTCACAATTTAAAGCCACAAAGGAACATTTTAAATAGAAAGCTGCCTCAAAATTAAGGAGTCGGGCAAACTGCTGAAGTTTATACTTCAACAAAATTATGTTAATAGATGCAATGGTAAAGTAGAAAATATTACTCTGCTACTCAGAGGGCTGTAACATTATTTTAGGAAAATGAAAGACTGCAATTTGAGTTCAAAAAAGTATGTGAAAGATGTGTTTTGGTCAAAAAAACAAGGTAAACCTGAATAATCAATGAGCAAGTATGATAAAATGAAGATGATAAAATGAAGAGTTCTGAACCACATTTCAAATGAAACATGAGCCATAAGAAACAGCAATTCAACCAGCCACATGTTTAGACATGAATCCTGACTATTTGACTAACAAGCATTAATACTAAACACAGGATGATATGAGACAACAAATCTATTCCTGAACTACAAAAAAAAAGCATGAACAATCTGTCATTCAACAGAGATATACTATAGATGCTCCTGCCAAGAATAGCAAAAATGATTTTAACAACAAAACTTTTGTTTTCTTATGTGTGTGGACAATTACAACAGACCCAGCATCCATTTCCCATCCATACAGTTCTTCAAAACAATGTGGCGAGTTGCCTTCTTGAATGGCTGCACTTTTTATGGCAAATACTCCCATAATGCCTTCAGGTAAGGATGACAAGAAATGGTAAGAAAGCCCAACATTTCCAAGCAAAGATGGTGTGCAAATTGGAGAGGAGCTTGCAAACAGAAATATTCCCATTTGCCTGCTGCTTTGCTCCTTCAAGAGAGTGTAGGCTGTAGGTTTGTGAGGTGCTGTGAGGAGTACAGAGAGCACACTGCAGCCAGAGCTGCCAGTAGTTTAGGCAACAATTGCCTTGGGTGGTGTAAACAGTTTGACCTGAATGGTGTTGCATTCAGCCAAGCAAGTGCAGAGTATTTGCAATGCACTCATGATTTGTGCCTTGTACCTTGCCTTGGAGGCGAGTCACATCCTGAAGGTCATCAATCATTTGGTCTCCTTTGTAACCAATGTAGTGTACTATTTAGCTGGTCCAGTTCCATTTCTGGGCAGTGGCAACTACCAAAATATAGACGATAAGAAAGTGGCTAATTATACTGTTGAAAACCAAAATAAACTGGCTAGACTCTCTTTTTGAAGATAGTCAATTTCTGACACGAAGGCCATTTGCCTCTATCGGCCCAGGACCGAACGTTGTTCAAGTTTGGTACACACTCATGGGTACAAACGGCCTCATTATCTGGGACTGAACACTGCATTCCCCAGTGAACAGTCTCACATAATAATGCAGGCAGGATTATCTTCTGCATTATATATTATATATTAATCTGCAGATGATGGGTGGGGGTAAGGTGCTGCGCTGAAGGCCACCCCTGCCATTTTCTACTGCTGATGTAACTGAACACGATAAAATAATTGTGTTCTAATACTTTGTAAGTTCATAAGTAATTGAGCTTTGTCCTGAAAAGGTAAAGAATCAAACTCTTTCCAAGGGTTAATGGTAAGTCGGGAACATTGGTCAGAAAACATTTTTCTATGAACCTTCCAGTTGATACGGTTGGGATGGTTTCACCAAGGACCACTTATTGAGCTAACTCTCTCCAGAAATTAAGCAGATACGAAAATAAGGTGTAGGAAACAACACCTTCCAGGGCAGCACAATGACTCGGTCGTAGATTGGCTGCCTTACAGCACCAGAGACCCAGGTTCGATCCTGCGTAGTCAGTATGGAGTTTGCACATTCTCTTTGTGACTGCGTGGGATTTCTCCGGATGCCCCGGTTTCCTCTGACACTCCAAAGTCATACATGTATGCAGGTTAATTGGCTTAGGTAAAATTGTAAATTGTCCCTAGTGTGTAGGATAGTGCTGGTATATGAGGTGATCGCTGGTCAGCAGGGACACGGTGGGGCGAAGGGCCTGTTTCCGCACTGTATCTCCAGAGTAAACTGGAGTATCCAGGAGCGCCCAGAACATTTTTCAAATAGAATGAGATTGAAAGATATTGATGTACACACGGACCCAAGATCCTTACATAGGAATCACTAGGTTAACATGCAACTACAGAAAATAATTAGAAAGGTTAATGGTATATCGACCTTGGTAATTGCAGTAACACATCTTTACTCTTCGATTTGAATATAAGAGTAAGGACGTGTTACTGCACTTATAAAGGGCCATAGTGAGGTCTCACTTGGACTACTGTATATAGTTCTGCTCTCCCTCCCTAAGAAATAATAGATTTGCAATAGAGACAGCATTCACCAGATTATCTGGATTAATTCTTGGGAACAAGATGCGGCTTGTATTTTGAGGACATATTAGAAAGATTATGTACTCAATCTTTATTTTAAACAATGAGAGATCGTCTCACTGAAGTATTCTAACAAGGGTTGACAGGGCTGATATTTATCCGCCTGAGATATCCAGACCAGTGGTAATCCATTTCTGATAGAAATGACAAGGTATTTCTTCATCTGGGGGCTGGGAAATTTTTGCAATTTTCTTCCCACCAATTTTGTGGAAGTTTAGTCATTATACACAAGTTTTCAGTGAAGATAAAAGGAAGAACGGAACTGAAGGGATTACATGGCATGTGCAGGGAAGGAACATTGGTAAAGGATCTGTCAGAAGCGCAATGAATGTCAGAGCAGGCACAAGGGGCCTATAATAGAAACTGAAACTGTTGGAAACACTCAACAGATCAAGGGACAGCTGTAGAATGAGAAACAGTTAAAAGTTTCAATCTGGGATTCTTCGTCAGAATAGCCTATTCCTGCTTCTATTTCTCATGATCTTATTACGAGAAGTCTAACTTGTGTAAGTTACCACCAGGGGCGCCGCACGATTGGCAGCCCCACCAACAGTTTGTTTTTTCGACTTTTTTTTATTTTTAGTGTGTGTTCAAAGTTTGCTTAAATGTTCTCTGGTTTGTTTTATATGGGGGGAGGGGGAGGGGGAGGTGTCAGGGGAACTTTTTTTTGCAGTTTCTTACCTTGCTGGAGATGCGATTAATTTTAGGATTGCATTCTCTGGTTGGTCTGCGGCCTAATATCGATGGAGCTGGAGACCTCCTGGGACAGACCTTGCCTGGGATTGCTCTAACCACGGCCTACGGACTTTGCATCGGTAGCTCACAGTCTCGGGAGAGACCGTGGATGTCGCAAGCTCCAACGTCGCGGAAGGTTCGACCAGCCCCGACACGGGGTTCAATTGTCCGGCGCGAGGGAGCTGACATCGCCCCTATGCAGGAGCTAATCGCCTCGACGCTGAGGGCCCGCTGCGGGCTACGGGAGTCAAGATCATCCCATCAACGGAGGGCTTGAGGACCCTGACAGCGGGAGAGCAAATGGAAGAGATTGAACTTGTTTTCACCTTCCATCACAGTGAGGAATGTAGAGGAGTCGCTGTGATGGATGTTTATGTTAAAATGTGTTTTGTGTATTCTGTTGCTTTTTAATGGTATGACTGACTTGGCAAATGAAATTCCTCATATGTTGCAAAACATACTTGGCTAATAAAGTATTATTGTGATTGCGATTGTAAGACAGACACAGAGTTTCTGCTCATTCAGCAATCTGTCCAAACATTGGCCAGTTAACCATTTCACTTGTAACTGATTGTTCTGACGAACTGTCATGTTGTACTTGTCACTTTACAACAAAATATTAAAGTGCTCATCATTTTTCAATCTTAGGGTTATCTGTGACCCTTGAGAAAATTCAATATCTTACGTTATTCATGTCCTTCTGGTTTGATCCCAGACGAAACAGAGTTTTCTCCAGATATCTGTTGGCATTAATTCCACTTGGGTTCCATTTCCATGGCCTATTTGGTCAATTGCTGCCATGATATTGAGAACGGGCAATCTCTCACCTCACCACTAGAATTCTATGCTTTTATTCATATCTTGACTGAGGCAGTAATGTTTAGAACAGAAAGATCCTGGTACATCTAAAACTGAGCATCATTCATCAGATTGTTGGGAAGGAAAAGCCACAAGATAGCATAGTTAACCATTTAATGAGTTCAGTATTTCTTCACAACAAAAAGATTAACCCAAGACAGGATTCTCACAGTTGACAGTTCAGGAAGGAGCTGAGATGGATGGCATTTCCGACTGAGATGCTTGGAAATTCATTCTCTTTTACACAATATTAAAGATGTTTACTGAAGCTGAACCTCCACTGTTGACTTAATGCCAGATGAGTTCACTGAACCCTTAGTCAGTGCTCCCAAATGCAGGATACTATCTAATCATTAAGACAGGATATTTTTGGATGATGGTTGAATCTGGAACATTGGCTGAACTATGTGATTCTGTCCATAAGACCATGTCTGGCTCTTGCATGAATAATCACTGTTCACCCTTCTAATTTCCATTTACGTGCCAAACATGGAACTTTGCAAGTGTTGACTGGGCTGCATTCCCTATTATCATGTCCGGCCACTAGATCCACACCATATGGTCTAGTTTGTTTTACTTTAACTGTTTCTTGTAGAAGGATGCAAAAAAAAAGTTAGCTAAGGCATGTCATCAAGTAATTGATGCACATCCTCAATTAAGTCACAGATAAGCTGCATTGGTAATGATGGTTGATATTCTTGCCTGAAAGAGTAATTATTACATCAGATTTTTATTTAAAAATAGTAAGATAGTATTTTCACAGGCTTCACTATCACCAGCTTCCTTCAATTTCAAATTGATTTAATTAGTTTGCCATCTGCTAATCTAATAACATAACCACCACGCACCATTTCTACTCACTCCTTCAGCACACAAGTCAATTTTCCATCGAGATCCAGGGATAAGAAAATCGGACTAGGTGTAAAATGAGTGGCCATAAACATCTTGCCTAGTGGGAGCAATTAAAAATTAACACCACAGAATCAAAGCTGTGAGACGGCGCTAAACGTGAGCTTGCTAAAGCAGCAGCTTTCACTCCCCTCAGTACTCTGAGTGAGTTACATTCTTCCTTATATCTTGACTGAAAACCCATTAGAGAAGGAAAATACTTATGTTGTTGATGTAATTAAACTTTGTTTAATTGCTTTAAATTTTTTTACATCTGACTGCTTCTGTCTGTTTTGCACCATGCAGTATGCGTGAAACTGCCCTTAATTGCATTCCTAATAAATAGGCCTCCTCCTGTCAATGTACAACTGTTAATGACTTTACTTTGCAGCGTGCCAATTATTTTACACTGAAGAAATGCGTATTATGGGGCACGTTGTGGATGATAGTGCTATATACTCAAATAGCTTCTTGCAAATGCTTATAATCATTGAATCTTATCCGGAACGCAAGATGCGATGCTTCTGAATTATTACAATGCAAAAAAAGAAACTCATCTTCCTGATTTCAGAGAAGGATGGGTGACTGTATATTCCATTTTCTCCGGAATTCTCCAGGGTTGATTTCCAGCAGTCCACAAATTCCAACCTCTTCCCCAAAACCATACTAACTTTGCACTCATTTTGTTGGTCGAGAGCAATTTTAGATGTTGGTCTTCCAAAAAGACTTCAACGACCAAGAAGGGGGGTTGTATCAAGGACGGCAATGAAGGCAAATGTGGGGAGGAAGGCCTTAAGCTGTTAAATGATGTGCCATAATTTGGGTATAAATAAAGTATTTTCCAGCAACTGTCCTTGCATCTATGTGCCAGGCTTGTCCCCATGTCTCATAAAGAAGTAGTAGAAAATCAGACCGATAGTGGGAAACTTTGTACAAGAACAGATATATCTATATCACCACCGATGGAGATATCTCTTACCTCAATGAAGATGAAATTGTTTTTCCATATCGTATCTCCGTCTGCACTGCAGCCTAACATCGTGGAGCTGGCGGTCCCTGTCGGGGTTCGACCTCGGAGCCCCAACTGCGGGAGCCTGCAAACTTGAACATTGCGGAGCTCGCGATCCCTGGTTAGAGACCGACTTTGGGAGCTCCAAGCTACAGCTGCTTCGACTGCCCCAATCGCGGTAGTGAGTGGGCGGCGCGCATGACGTCGCAGCGGCCTCTGCAGTCCGTCTGTCTTTTTTATTTTTTTTTGTCTCGTTTGAATGTAGTTTTTATTTATTTTTTTTGTGTAGGTGTGTGTGTATGTGTGTGTGTATGCGTGTGGGTGTGTGTGGGGGGGGGGACTTTTAAAATCTTTCCCCTGCACGGAGAACCCGACCTTTTCTCTGTCGGGTCTCCGTTGTCGTTGGGGCTTAGCACCGTGGAGCGACCTCCATCAGGAACGACCTAGGGCTCCAGTCGCGGAGCTGCGGACTTACCCACCATCGTGGGGTTGGCCGAGTTCAGAGCGTGGAGAGCTGTGGTGGCGCGCTGCTGCGGCCCGACCCCCGAGATTCGGAGGCTCCAACCGCAGATCTGGTGGACAGTAACACTGGGAGCCCCGGGGGTCTCTGGTGGGAGACCGCTTTTCGGGGCTTCCGCAACGGCGACTTCTCCCGCCCGAGATGCGGGGTTGAGGATGACCTGGAGCAGGGCCTTACATCGCCTGGCGCGGCTTTATAATTGCCGCGGGACTTGCTACCGCACGCCGGGGGCTCCAACACCAAGACCCGGAGCAGGGCCTTGCATCACCTGGCGCGGCTTTATAAGTGCCGCGGGACACTTACCATCGCCTGCCGGAGGCTTTGACTCTGACATCGGGAGGAGAAGGAGGAGTGCAGGGGAGAGATAAGACTTTGCCTTCCATCACAGTGAGGAGGAGGTTCACTGTGATGGATGTTTGTGTAAATTGTGTTGTGTCTTGGTTCTTCTTCTTGTTCGTATGACTGCAGAAACCAAATTTCGTTTGAACCTCTGGGTTCAAATGACAACAAATAAATTGTATTGTATTTTATTCAATCGTCCCAACGCGGGAGCTTCGATCCCCAGCTGCGGGTGGTTTGACTGCCCCGACCGTGAGCAAAAAGAAGGGAAGATTAAACTTTATTACCTTCCATCACAGTGAGGAATGTGGGGAATCCGCTGTGGTGGATGTTTATGTTAACTTTTATGTAGTTGTGTGCCTTGGTGCTTTTTTGAGTATGGCTGTATGGTAAATCGAATATCACTGTACCTTAATTGGTACACATGACAATAAATGAACCTTTGAACCTTTATATCTTGCTCCAATTTCATTGGGTCCTGGTGTGGTCATCACTGGACATTGTGCATAGGTCTGGTCTCTCTCCCCTAGGAAGGATATACTTGTAAACGAGAAGTGCAGTGGATGTTCCTGGAATGGCAAGTTTATCATCTGAACAGTAGGACAAGCTAGGCCTACAATTTAGAAAAATAATAGGTGATCTCATTGAAATGTACAAAATTAGAATGTTAGATTGTGAAATTGGTTTCCTCTGGCTATGACAAACAAAACTTTGGGTTGGTCTCAAAATAAGAGGTTGGCCATTCAGGACAGAGATGGGAAATCATTTCTTCACCTCAAAGGAGGTAAATTTTGGAGTCATCTATCCAAGAGGCCATTGGAGGAACAGTCACCCATGACATTCAACAGAGACCAATAGCTTTTAGGATGTACAAAGAAAGGATATACTTAGATTAGAGGCTATGCAATGGAGGTTCTCGTGGCTAATCCAGAAGATAAGAAGGATTGTTTCATTGGCTATAGAAATTAGTTTATTCTTTGGAAGTCAACTTTTTCATTAAGGCACATGATAGAATAGATTTCAAGAATCTCTGATGCTGAGATAACAGTCACAAGATTAAGGGCCAGCCATTTACAACATAGTTAAAAACATTAAACAGTATAGCACAGCCACAATCCTTTGGCCCACAATGTCTGTGCCAACCATTTTGCCAAACTAAACCACATCTGCTTGCACATGGTCCATACCTCTTCATTCCCTGCTTGTTCATGTCTGTCTGAATATCTCTGCGACCACCAGGTCCCCTGGCAGTGTGTTCCCGGCACCTTCCACTCTCTGTGTAAACAAAAACCTGTCTCCTAAATCTCCTTTAATCTTTTCCCCTTTCACCTAAAAGCTATGTCTTCAAGTAATTGACATTTCCATCCTGAGAAGATGTGTATGTCTAAGTCTACACTGTCTTAAACTTCTCATAGTTTTATGTGTTTCACAGATTGCACAGGAACCTTTTCCCACAGAGGATGGTGAATCTCTGGAATTCTCTATCCTAGGAAGTTATGAAAAGAAGATTGTTCAGGAAATACATTTTGAGAGATTAGGGAATTGAAGGTTTTGGGAAACTGTCACTGAAGAGGAGATGAAGCAAAGGGGAAATCAGCCATGATCATACTGAATGGTGGGACAGGCTGGAAGGATGTCTATATTTTCTTTTATTCTTTCAAATAATAAATGATTATTAAATGTTATTACAATTTCCATCACATCACAAAATTGAAGCCAATTACTTGATGGAAAATGTAATCACTGATATGGTGACAGAACGGTGCAGCGGTAAGGTCTACTGCCTTACAGCACCAAACACCCAGGTTTGATCCTGATTATGGATGCTGTCTGTACGAAGTTTGTACATTCTCCCTGTGACCGCGTGGGTTTCTCCAGATGCTTCGGTTTCTTCCCACACTCCAAAAACATTCTGTCTCAATGATCAACTAATAAGTCTTTCAATTTTCTGAATAAGTCCCAATTCCTCACACCCCATAAGCCATCCAGCATTTGTTTTATCACTAAATTCACAGTGCCCAGTCACTGAGTGAAGTGTGCAGGTTTATTAACGGTGAGTGTGCTTGCCTAAAATTATTTTAAAGTGGATGAAATATTCAATTGTGTTACTTATTTGACCGAAGATAGACACAAAAAGCTGGAGCAAGTTAGCGGGTCAAACAGCATCTCTGGAGAAAAAGAATGTGAAGTTTTGGGTCGAGACCCTTCTTTAGACCTCTACATTAGGGAGCTTAAAAAAAAACATGATCTAACCCATGATCCAGCAGGAATTGAGAAGTTGGCCACACTTTCTGCAAATTTTGGTTGAAGGGAGTGTCTCACACTCAACTACAACCTCTAGCTTTTCTCGCAGGCCAGATGAGATGGGGGAGGATGGAGGCAAGGTGTGTCAGAAAACGGCGATGGAGAAGCCTTGTGGGTCGACCCACAGTCGGCGGTCAATAAGATTGTGGAGGGACCGCTGTTAGTGGGGGCGGGGGGGTGGAGGGAAGAACTATGGACAATGGGGATGGTGGAGGGAGAACAATGGATATAGGGGACCCGGTGTGGGGTGGTCTGCGGTGAGAGAGGGGGTGAGAGCAATGGACATTGGGGAGGCAGAGAAGAGAATAATGAACAATGGAGGACCCAGCTAGGGAGGGAGGGGGGCTGTCGGGGAGGGGAGGAACAAAGAAGGAACTGGCGTACTTTGTCAATGGTCTAAGTGGTTGCTATTTGTATACATTGGGTATGCAAGCAAAGAATTTCACTGTGCTTTGTCACATATTCCACATAAAGTATTCCATTCCAAAAAAAACATGTAGTTGGGGTCCAGAATACTTTGTGCAACAGTCCTATTCATCCTGGTCCCTCAGACAAACCCTATACTTACATACTTTTGTTTTTTTCTTTATGCAGATGAGATACGTTTGTTCAGCACGGACTTGTAGGGCCGAGATGGCCTGTTTCCGTGCTGTAATTGTTATATGGTTATACAGAATGTACTATGATACAGGGCTAGCATGCAAATTGGTAACATGAGGCAAACTCATCACCTTCTCTTTGACCAAACTACTGATACCTCTGGAATGATATCCGCCACTAGCCACAACTACGATGCATCTCCCTCCGAAAAGTGCTGATTTAATTGGCATGACTTTGCCAGACATGGTGCATCGCACTCTTAATATTGAGCCAACCTTGACCTCCACGGTGATCAATGAAAACTCTGGATGGGATGCAAAAGGAAGAAAGATGTCCTGACTTCCTGACTCAGCAAAATGGAAGTAAAATGGAAGTATTTGCCTGATCAAAAACATATATTATTATTTGAATGAAATGCTTAGCTTATGTCATTTTTGCTGAATGTCCTGGAGTTTGCCTTTGGAGCTTAATGATTAAATTTCAGAAGCAAATCAGTGACCGACCCTGCATTGTACTTTTTGTTCTTTTTGTACTCTAATAGAGGCAGGGCAGGAAATCATGTTCCCGATGTTAGGGAAGTCCAGAACCAGGGGCCACAGTTTAAGAATAAAGGGAAAGCCAGTTAGAACGGAGACAAGGAAAACATTTTCACACAGGTTGTGAATCTGTGGAATTTTCTGCCTCAGAAGGCAGAATTCTCTGGATTCTTTCAAGAGAGAATTAGATAGAGCTCTTAAGGATAGCGGAGTCAGGGGATATGGGGAGAAGCTAGGAACGGGGTACCGATTGTGGATGATCAGCCAAGATCACAGTTAATGGAGGTGCTGACTCGAAGAGCCAAATTGACCTACTCCTGCACCTATTGTCTACTGTACTTATTAGAGCATTTTATTCAGTTCCATTTCTTTGCTTGTTGCTTGTAACACTGCAATATTTTCTCTGATGCGGCATTCAGATTCCTTTTTGAAAACTGCAACAGGTTGAAATGTGCAAGGAGCAAGGAGGTGGAGGAGCGGCAAGAGAAGATGCTAGGGAGAACATTTAGATAGCTAATCTCAAAGTCCAATGCAAAAGGCAATTTTGCTTCACAAAGGAAGCAGGTGAAGAAATCTTACAACTGCTACAAGATGACCATTGTTTTATTTTGTTTAATGAGCATGGTTCACCAAGGTTGCAATTCATTACAAACAGCAGGGTAGGAGGTACAGAAGTCTGAAGTTGCACATTACCAGGTTCAAGAACAGTTACGTTCCAACAACTATCAGCTTCTTGCCGTGAACCCAGATGCACAACCCTAATCCTACTTTGATAACAGAACACTACGGACCATCTCCTGCATGATATTTCTTTTTTACTTTCAAATTATGTTTTGCACTAATCTCTTGGGAATTTGTTTGCAGTCTTTTTTCTGCTTGATGAATTTTATGTGTGATTTATGTAGAATGTATGTTTTTGTCTATGTGGCTGTGATGCTGCTGCAATCAATATTTTCATTGTGCCTGTACATCACTGCACTTGTGCATATGACAATAAACTCAACGACTTGACTTGACTTGGCAGTGCCCCATAAATGAACCCATTCATCCTATTCCTTCCAACCAAGAGACCAGAGGCTCCAGAAAAAGCCCGAGGTTTGCATGTTGCCCTCGGTGTGGAGTGCCATTGACAGTATGAACATTGCTTTTTCATGTTTGTCTGTGCCTGGCCATCTAAATCAACCGATGGGGATTCCACTGCCTTGTGCTGCCCATGGTCACACACCAGCTGCACATTATGCAGGTGAATGCCTGTCAGCCTGGCATCAATCAATTGTTTCATTCTGAGGCACTCCCTCTTCGTTCTGGATTTCAACCAACATTTTTATTTCAAGAAAAGAACACTAATGTGTTAATTATCCTCAGGACCAGCTTCTTTTGTGTAAACCTTTCTTTTGCCTTTTATTTTGTGTCTCTAAATCCCTTCTCTAATTTGTAAATCAGAATTGGTCGTGTCTTGATGACATTAAATCCTGGATGGCCCTAAACTTAAAAAATTTTAATGAAAAGAAAACAGAAGTGATAGTGTTTGGTGCCAATGGCTCCCGTGAACCTCCCCCTGTTGACTTGGGTCCCTTGGCACTGTATGTGAAGCCAATAGTTTTAAACTTGGGTTTTAAGATGGACAGTGATTTTAAATTAGATCGTCAAATAGGCGCGGTAGTTAACATAGAAACATAGAAAATAGGTGCAGGAGTAGGCCATTCGGCCCTTCGAGCCTGCACCGCCATTCAATATGATCATGGCTGATCATCCAACTCAGTATCCCGTACCTGCCTTCTCTCCATGCCCCCTGATCCCTTTAGTCACAAGGGCCACATCTAACTCCCTCTTAAATATAGCCAATGAACTGGCCTCAACTACCTTCTGCGGGAGAGAATTCCAGAGATTCACCACTCTCTGTGTGAAAAAAGTTTTCCTCGTCTCAGTCCTAAAAGATTTCCCTCTTATCCTTAAACTGTGACCCCTTGTTCTGGACTCCCCCAACATCCGGAACAATCTTCCTGCATCTAGCCTGTCCAACCCCTTAAGAATTTTGTAAGTTTTCATAAGATCCCCCCTCAATCTTCTAAATTCTAGCGAGTACAAACCGAGTCTATCCAGTCTTTCTTCATATGAAAGTCCTGACATCCCAGGAATCAGTCTGGTGAACCGTCTCTGTACTCCCTCTATGGCAAGAATAGAGTCCAGCTTCTTTCATTTAAGGCAGCTGGCAAAGGTGAAGCCCATTCTTGAACGACAGCATTTTGAAACAGTAATCCATGCCTTCATCACGTCTCGGCTGGATTACTGTAACGCACTTTATTTTGGAGTTAGCCAATCTTCCCTTGTACATCTCGAGTTGGTTCAGAATGCTGCTGCTCGCCTTTTAACTGGAACACGTAAGAGGGAGCACATAACGCCTATTCTGGCCTCCCTCCACTGGCTGCCTGTGTACTTTAGAGTTCATTTTAAGATTCTTTTATTTGTTTTAAAATCTTTAAATGGTCTCGCCCCACCTTACCTCTCTGAGCTGCTTCATCCCTACGCTCCTGCTCGGTGCCTCAAGTCAGCTGATCAGCTGCTCCTGGAGGTACCGAGGTCTAAGTGGAAGCTCAGAGGGGATAGAGCCTTCTCTGTTGCTGCTCCGACATTATGGAACACTCTACCTTTGCACATTAGACAGGCCCCTTCACTGTCCATTTTCAAAACTAGTCTTAAAACCCTTTTCTATTCCTTGGCTTTCGACCCTGCATGAGACTTTGCTCCTGTTTTAGTGTTTCTATTGTTTTTTTTATTGTTTTTACTGTCTTTTAATGTTTTTATTGTTTTGTTTTATGTTTATGATTAGTCATGTACAGCACTTTTTTGCAACAGTGGTTGTTTTTAAAGTGCTCTATAAATAAAGTTCAGTTCAGTTCAGTGGCAATCCAACATGGTTCTATGCACCTTATCATCTAGAAATGAGGCATTATACATTGCGCCATTAACAATATCATTATTTTTATTCTCTTTACTTGTTATCCTCACTTTAGATACTTGCTTTTACAGGTGAGTGCATATTTCTTACCAAAATATACTATCTCACATGTTTGGTCATTTGCTAATTACATTCACATTCACAAAATGTATTAACGTTTCCCTGGATTTAGTCACAGTCTGGTGTCATTCTCGTGTTTTGAAATTTTAAAGTTATACTTCCAAACAAAACCGGTAGTGACCACTCTGTGGGGCTTAAAACATGCAGTCAAGCAAGGCATGTCCTCCAGTTCTTCCCACCTGTTTGCTGCTGTGCACCAACCTTTCAGAGAATGGAAAATGTTTCACCGAATGTCCCCTATTACCTTTTGATTATTTGACTGTCGTGGTTAGATAGCTTCCAATGCGTACAAACTGCAAATGTAAGGATTGCTGAGGTGCTAAGTGAGTATGTGCTAAACTACTTGGATTAAAAAGATCGGAGACTGATTGAAAGAAATTGATGAGGGGAGGATAATGGGTGTTCAGTAACGTGAACAGTAAATGAGGCTCTCGATGCAGTTGATAGGATAGGCTTCAAAGCACAAACTCACTCACTTTGACTGCTCTTCAGTAGCATTATACTTCTTACACTATCCTATGTTCTTGGAAAGCAAGTACTTAAAGTGGGAAAAGGAAGTAAATGGGGTGAAGAGAGGACCAGAGGATGTAAAAATAACAATGCTGATGCCATGTTTAACTCACTTTAAAACATCTGTGCAATGGGATTCATTTCTGGATGGTTAGACAACTTTACGCATTGGAGTGCTGCAAACCACTTCGTATTTCCATAAGGTAGTGGGAGCACTAGACAAAAGATTACTGACATACCATTTCGTATTGATTATAGTCAGAGTCATAGAGTGATACAGTGAGGAAACAGACCCTTCGGCCCAACATGCCCAGACCGGCCAACATGTCCCAGCTACACTAGACCCACCTGCCTGCGCTTTGTCCACATGCCTCCAAACCTGTCCTATCCATGAACCTGTCTAACAGTTTCATAAACGTTTGGATAGTTCCAGCCTCAACTACCTCCTCTGGCAGCTTGTTCATACACCCACCACCCTATGTGTGAAATAGTTACCCCTCAGATTCTTGTTAAATCTTTTTCCCTTCACCTTGAACCTATGTCCTCTGGTCCACGATTCCCCTACTCTGTGCATCTTCCTGATCTATTACTCTCATGATTTTTTTCACTCAGCATATGTTTTGTGCACCTCCAACCCTCCTACGAATATGAGGAGCCTCTTCTCTCACACCTGGAACAAAAGCCTAGAGTGCCATATTCAGACATGCCACTGTGATTCTCTCACATATCGAGCCGTTCTTCAATCACCTCCCACCACTTCTTCCGGCCACATTGCACCACTCTTTAGCACTCGCCAGTGATCATAGCACCATCTTACAGTCAGCAAACCCCATTCAAATTAAGGATACAGTCAACTCCATGTTTGTTTACATTCAGTAACAAATTAATAGAAATCTCTCCATTCTACCAGTAAGCTGGGAAAGCAGAATAGAAATGTATTTAATGAAAAAACTACAAACGTGAAGCCATAAACAATGCAAACCCAGATGTCTATCCTGGAATGTAATAGTTGGATAATGGCGACTTCTAACTACCTGCCTAACTTTGATTTTCAATGGTATTGCCATTGCCCAAATCCCCTATCATCAACATTCTGGGGATCATCTCTAGTTAATAGAATGGAAAAAAGAAGAGGTCAGAGCTGGTGTCACAAGTTCTCAAGTTATAGGTGTAGAATTAGGCCATTTGGCCCATCGAGTCTACTTCTGCATTCAATCATGGCTGGTCTCTGCCTCCTAATATCATTTTCCTGCCTACTACCCATAACCCTTGACACCTGTTCTAATTAAGAATTTGTCTATCTCTGCCTTAAAAATATCCACTGACGTCATCCACAGCCCTTTGTGGCATTGTGTCTTTGATCATATCACTCATCTCCCACTACCCAAACAATTTCCAATAGGGCACGGCAACAGCATGATGGAATATTTTGCATTTGCCTGAATCAGTGCAGAGGGTAGTTGAGGAACCTCATTGGCTATATTTAAGAGGGGTTAGAAGTGGCCCTTGTGGCTAAGGGGATCAGGGGGAATGGAGAGAAGGCAGGTACGGGATACTGAGTTGGATGATCAGCCATGATCTATGCAGGCTCGAACGAATGGCCTCAATCCTGCACCTAATTTCTATGTTTCTGTTTCTAGATCTGTTCAAGAACCTCAATACCAACCACCAAGGCAAAGCAGCCTGCTTTATTGGCACCTCATCCACCTTCCTAAATATTCATTCCCTATCGCACAATGGCTTCAATGTGTACCTTCTCCTGAATGCACAGCCAATCTGACAGTACCTCCTAACCATAGAATCACTGCTACCACGGAGGACAAGAGGTTCAGGTGCATGGGAATGTCAGCATCCTTTTTTTGTGCCACAAGAGGTTAAATCCTGCTGCTCACTGTCCAAATGCACTATGAAGAATACATTCAGCAGAAGGACTGCAGCAATTCAAGGCAGTAATTCACTACCAGCTTCTCAAAGGCAACAGGGGATGGGCTGCAAATGCTGGCCTTGTCAGATGTCCATGAATTAAAATAAGTACATTTACTTCAAACACAATAGCAAACATGCATAAATTTTATTTTATGCAGCACGGTGGCGCAGCAGTAGAATTGCTGCCTTACAGCGCCAGAGACCCAAGTCCGATCCTGACTATGGGTGCTGTCTGTATGGAGTTTGTACGTTCTCCCTGTGACCTGCGTGGGTTTTCTCCAAGATCTTCGGTTTCCTCCCACACTCCAAAGACGTACAGGTTTGTAGATTAATTGATTTGGTATAAATGTAAATTGTCCCTCTAGTGAGTAGGATAATATTAATGTGCAGGGATTGCTTTGTCAGTGTGGACTTGGTGGGCTGAAGGGCCTGTTTCCGTGCTGTATCTCTAAACTAAACTATCCATATCCTCCCAAAAATATTGAATTAGTTGAAAGAAGTTGATTTCCTTGCGGTGATGAGATGATTGTGAGCGGAAGACTTTGTCAGCTCTTTTATCCAGGGGGACACTACTGAGACTGTCTTTACTGTAGCAAAATTGCAAAGACCTACAGACAATGGGCAGAATTTGAAATCAGAATTTCAGCACCCTCTCCCCCCCCCTGTAATTTTGTCAGGTCCTGTGTTTATTAAAGTAGTTTACAGTGAAGAGATTACTGAATCTCTCTATATCACAATTACACAGTGTCCCAAAGCAACACATACGGCCCTTTGAAAACCTGTTATAAATCCAAAGCTGTATACAGAGCACTCTGGTTTCCAACAGGTCAAAATATTCTGCACTCAAATCCTCAAAAACCTATTTGCATCTCCAAACTAATCAGCGTCAGCAATTAAGCTGCCCTCCACTTTTTCCAGTCTGGTAACAGTGCCACAAACAAGAGTTTGATTTTCATTACACTATAATGTGCTGGGGCTGTGTCTGTGAATACAAGTGAATTGCTTGGAGACAAAGACCTGGTCCATTATCCAGGACATCCCTATTGAAGCAGCTGCCTCCACCACATTCATGCTGACAAACTTCCAGCAAAACAGATGGTTTGAGTATTCATGACTGGTTCTGTAGAAGCCCAAGAGTCAACTATTCAGGGGACTTTTTGTAATCGATTTGATAATGAGTCTTTCTACTCCAGTGGAAAAATTAGACCAGTTCCTTTACAAAAACATGTTTTAATACATATAAAAAGAGTTTGCACACACAGGCCAAAAGGCTGTTCTAACAGTAAGCATGGACTCAAAAGCTTTCACTGCACAATGTATCCATTCCAATAAATCAATTTAAGGTAATTTTTATTTATATCAATGCACAAGATATAAATAAAAATAAATCATGTTCTTCTGCTCAAAAGAAACATACCATATATCCTTTTATATTTTTCAAAATATGTATATAATGTATTACATTCTTGCTAATAGTTTCCCTCAGTATTGTGCAATATACTCTGGAAATCATAAGTACTGCTTATAGATCATTGTTATGTTTTATTTCTTGACTTAGATTGGTTGTTGTAAGTCATTTGAAAATGTTAAAGCTCAGAAGGAAATAACTGATGTACCTCAAAGGCAGAGCTTCGCAGAGATTGATGTAATGAGTACAAATTTACTCACCACCATTAAAAGTCACCTTCTAATTTCATACCCATGTAGTACTTAAGTTTCAGCAGTTAAATATTAATTGTAATCCATACAGTTAAAAGCTCATGAGAGGAAATAATTAATTTTGCATGTATGTTCACTGCCAGCAGGTACTCACACACACAACCTGCTCAAATTGGAAAACCTCACACCCACTATTTAGTCCCTCAGATAAAGCCTGCCGGATTTTCAGAAGAAAATGTTTAGAAAAAATTAAGTATTGAACGTAATAATAAAAAATTCCCAAAAGATTTTCTATGATGATTTCATAAACTTTTCATGAGACATTTCAAAATATTCTGCATCATTTTAATACAGACTGTTTAAACAAGACCAGAAACAAAGCACAAAAGGAGACCACTTTCTGGATGCATGCGACCATGCTGTCAAAAGAATCGGCATGGACTCATAACTGTCCATGCTGATTCTTTGACAAAACTTTCATTTAGAAACATAGAAATATAGAAAATAGGTGCAGTAGTAGGCCATTCGGCCCTTCGAGCCTGCACCGCCATTCAATATGATCATGGTTGATCATCCAACTCAGTATCCTGTACCTGCCTTCTCTCCATACCCCCCTTTAGCCACAAGGGCCACATCTAACTCCCTCATAAATATCGCCAATGAACTGGCCTCAACTACCTTCTCTCTCTGTGTGAAAAATGTTTTTCTCATCTCAGTCCTAAAAGACTTCCCCCTTATCCTTAAACTGTGACCCCTTGTTCTGGACTTCCCCAACATTGGGAACAATCTTCCTGCATCTAGCCTGTCCAACCCCTTAAGAATTTTGTAAGTTTCTATAAGATCCCCCCCCCTCAATCTTCTAAATTCTAGCGAGTACAAGTCGAGTCTATCCAGTCTTTCTTCATATGAAAGTCCTGACATGCCAGGAATCAGTCTGGTGGACCTTCTCTGTCTGAAGAAGGGTTTCGACCTGAAACGTTGCCTATTTCCTTCGCTCCATAGATGCTGCTGCACCCGCTGAGTTTCTCCAGCATTTTTGTGTACCTTCAATTTTGCAGCATCTGCAGTTCCTTCTTAAACACTTGTCTGTACTACCTCTATGGCTAGAATGTCTTTCCTCAGATTAGGAGACCAAAACAGTACGCAATACTCCAGAAGCGGTATCACTAATACCCTGTTCAACTGCAGTAGAACCTCCCTGCACCTATACTCAAATCCTTTTGCTATGAATGCTAACATATCATTCGCTTTCTCCACTGCCTGCTGCACCTGCATGCCTACTTTCAATGACTGGTGTGCCATGACACCCAGGTCTTGTTGCATCTCCCCTTTTCCTAATCAGCCACCATTCAGATAATAGTCTACTTTCCTGTTTTTGCCACCAAAGTGGATAACCTCACATTTATCCACATTATACTGCATTTGGAATGTACCACAGAATATTTATGATTTCGGAGGCCATTCCACTCCTCAGATACACATCCAGATTTTAAAAACTTTCACTCAGGGTATTCCAGAGTCCTGATGTAAAAATAAATCCTCATCTCTCCTCTAATTTTCTATCAAGTGCTTTAAATCTATGTCTTATGGTTTTTGAGCTCTTGCTCAAGTCTCTACTCAATCTAGACCCTTCATCTATATATCACTAAATCTCTGTTCTTGACCGCTTTTGGCCTTCTGTGCTGCGATTTCCGAGAGACCGTCGCCACCTACGGCCGTCATTTTTGGCCACCTCGCTCAGAGCCCCCCTCCGCCGTATGTGTGCCGAGGATTTTTCCCTTCGATGAAAAGTGACAGAGATATTAATGTTTTTACAACATTCCCCATTCTCTCTGCTGCCCCTGCTGGAGGGAGGGGGAGGGACTATAAAACCAGGAAGTGGTGTGCCTCAATCAGTCTCTGCAAGTGGTGTGCCTCAATCAGTCTCTGCAAGTGGTGTGCCTCAATCAGTCTCTGCAAGTGGTGTGCCTCAATCAGAGCTCTGAATAACACTGAACAAATGTCTCCACAGCTGTGAGCAAAGATCCTAGAGGAACAAGATAGACCACTCCTCGAAAAACGCGTAGTATGACGTGTGTGATCGTCGACGCCATTTTTCGAGGCATTTATTGGGCTTCCCCCACACTGTCATGGCGTCCTTATCTAAATTTCATCTCACTGCTCTGCTATCAAGTATTCTAATCGTAAATCTAAACGACCCAACCTGTCATTCTTTAGGTTCCCCAATAAAAAAGAAAGGTGAGAAAATATTTTTATTATTTTCAGTCGATATTCTGTCGTGAAAATGCTATTTTCTGTTCTCCCATCAACGGCCATTGGGAAACTTGGTTTGTCGGTACATTAGAAAGTTATTAGACTTATTTTTAATAGTTCTTTACTCACCACAATAATAAAGACAATTTTAACACTTCTGTACGTTTTTGGTTTTGTTTTGTAAGGGATTAGTCTTCACAATATGGCCCGCGGACACATCAGGTCCAGTGACCAGGAGATTTTTCGAGCTCAGATTCAAGTCCGAGAATGGGCGGCTGTTACCCATTATATTCCTCGAACATAGGGATGTAGCAAACAACACTCACATACGTACAAGACATCACAAGCAAAGATCACAAGCCCGCCGTGAAGAAGGGTGCAATCAAATATTATATAACTCTGCTCTATCATCTTTGGGTGCAATGGTGGGTCGGGGGGTTCGGTGGTGGCGGCCGCAATCAAAGATACTAGTGGAGCTCTGCTCTATAATCTTTGGTCGGAATGGGACGGCTGCGCGTTATAATGTGCTATCGTTCCACTCTCCCTCTCCCCCTTCTCCCTCTCCCCCTTGTCCCTGTCCCCTTCTCCCTCTCCCCTTCTCCCTGTCCCCCCCTTTCCCCCCCTTCTCCCCCTCCCCCCTTCTCCCTCTCCCCCCTTCTCCTCTCTCTTCTCTCGATCTCTCTCTCCCCTCCTCTCGATCTCTCGCTCTCCCTCTCTTCTCTCTCTCTCTCGCTCTCTCTCTCTCTCTCTCTCTCTCTCTCTCCCCCTCTCTTCGCGATCTCCCTCCCTTCCCTCTCTCCCTCCCTTCCATCTCTCCCTCCCTTACCTCTTCGTGAGAGTTGGCAGCTCTGCTATGCCTTGGGTCCAAAAGAGGATAGATAGAAAATACTTAATGGTCTTTGTAAGAAGATTTTAATAAGCTCTTCTACATTTAAGGTAAATTGACATATTAGAGCCAAAACGCATTTTCAATATACAGGTCTCTCCACACAACTGAAAACAATTGCATTTAAGTGATATATCATCCATTGTTCAGGCAAGTAGCACTAGGTTACAATAAACTTCTTACATATTCCAGGAATTCATCTCATAAAAATGGGAGAGGCTTAAATGCATTGTAAAATCATAAATCCATGTTGACTTGGACTAATCCTTTTACTGCTATCCAAATGCCCCATTATTACATCTTTAATAATTGACTCCAGCATCTTTCACACCACCAAAGTCAGGCTAACTGGTCTGTAATTCCCCGTTTTCTCTCTCGCTCCTTTCTTGAAAAGTGGGATAGCATTAGCTATCCTCCAATCCACAGGAACTGATCGTAAATCTATTGATCGTTGGAAAATAATAGAAACATAGAAACATAGAAATTAGGTGCAGGAGTAGGCCATTCGGCCCTTCGAGCCTGCAACGCCATTCAATATGATCATGGCTGATCATCCAACTCAGTATCCCGTACCTGCCTTCTCTCCATACCCTCTGATCCCCTTAGCCACAAGGGCCACATCTAACTCCCTCTTAAATATAGCCAATGAACTGGCCTCGACTACCCTCTGCGGCAGAGAGTTCCAGAGATTCACCACTCTCTCTGTGTGAAAAAGGTTCTTCTCATCTCGGTTTTAAAGGATTTCCCCCTTATCCTTAAGCTGTGACCCCTTGTCCTGGACTTCCCCAACATCGGGAGCAATCTTCCTGCATCTAGCCTGTCCAACCCCTTAAGAATTTTGTAAGTTTCTATAAGATACCCTCTCAATCTCCTAAATTCTAGAGAGTATAAACCAAGTCTATCCAGTCTTTCTTCATAAGACAGTCCTGACATCCCAGGAATCAGTCTGGTGAACCTTCTCTGCACTCCCTCTATGGCAATAATGTCCTTCCTCAGATTTGGAGACCAAAACTGTACGCAATACTCCAGGTGTGGTCTCACCAAGACCCTGTACAACTGCAGTAGAACCTCCCTGCTCCTATACTCAAATCCTTTCGCTATGAAAGCTAACATACCATTCGCTTTCTTCACTGCCTGCTGCACCTGCATGCCTACTTTCAATGCCTGGTGTACCATGACACCCAGGTCTCGCTGCATCTCCCCTTTTCCTAGTCGGCCGCCATTTAGATAATAGTCTGCTTTCCTGTTTTTGCCACCAAAATGGATAACCTCACATTTATCCACATTATACTGCATCTGCCAAACATTAGCCCACTCACCCAGCCTATCCAAGTCACCTTGCAGTCCCCTAGCATCCTCCTCACAGCTAACACTGCCCCCCAGCTTAGTGTCATCCGCAAACTTGGAGATATTGCCTTCAATTCCCTCATCCAGATCATTAATATATATTGTAAATAGCTTGGGTCCCAGTACTGAGCCTTGCGGTACCCCACTAGTCACTGCCTGCCTAATGAAGAACTCAACCATATTATGGTCACTCTTGCCCAAGGGGGCACGTACAACAAGATTGCTAACTAACCCGTCCTCATTACTCAATACCCAGTCTAAAATAGCCTGCTCTCTCGTTGGTTCCTCTACATGTTAATCATATGTATAAATATATATGTATGTGTATATATATGCATGTATGTGTATATATGCATGTATATGTATATGTGTGTATATATGTATGTATATATATGTTTATATGTGTGTATGTATGCATATAAATGTATCCATATGTATGTGTGTATTTGTATGTGTGCATATGTATGTGTATACGTATGTATGTATGTGTATATATGTATGTGTGTATATATGTATGTGTATATATATATGTGTGTATAAATATATATATGCATATATATATTATTACTATATAATTATATATATAATTGCCTTTATGGTTTATGTATATCATCTTACAAGACAAATAAATTAATAGTGATTATTTAAATCAAAGTTGCTTCTGATCCATGAGAATAAACTTAACTATCTGTAACTTGCCTCTCACACACAGACACACATTCATATAAATATATATAATATGTATACGTTAAATTTAATTTTGTGCAGTGTGTGTTAAAGCAATACAATGCAAGGGAAACTACGCAAAGGAGGGGGCTGTTCCCACTACAAGATACTCGAGGATCTTTGCTTTGGATCAAAGATTATAAGCTCTATAATCTTTGCTTTGGATCACAGCGGGTGGCATACCGGAAGTCGCATGTCGCACTAAAAAATGGCGGCCGTGACGTTCCGTCACGTACTACACGCCAGCCCATTGAATTTCGAAGGAGTGGTCTATCTTGCTCCTCTAGGATCTTTGGCTGTGAGTACCCATAATGTGGTTTGAAAATGAAAATGTGGTTAGTTTGAGGAAAAAAGCACTGCCTGCAAATGGTTGTTTGGGTTGAAAAAGGCACCCTCTCTCTCTCCCCCCCTCTCTCTCCCCTCTCTCTCTCTCCCTCTACCTCCCTCTCTCTCTCCCTCCCCCCCTTCTCCTCCCTCCCTTTCCCCCCCTCCCCCCCCCTCCCCCATCCCCCCCCCCCCCCCCCTCTCTCTCCCACCCCCTCCCTCCCTCCCTCTCTCCCTCCTCTCCCCTCTCCCCCCCCCCTCCTCTCCTCCCCTCTCTCCTCCCCCCTCTCTCTCACCTCTTTTTCTCCCCTCTCTCCTCTCCTCCCCTCCATCCATTCCCCCACCGTCCCTCCCCTAAACCCCCCCTCCCCTCCACACACCTCTACCCCCCTTTCCTCCCACCCTCCCTCCCCCTGCTCCCCACCTCTCCCCCTCCCTCTCCCCCCCCTCTTCCCCCGCCTCCCTCTGTCGCCTCCCTCTCTCCCCCTCCCTCACCTAAACCCCCTCCTCTCCACACCCCTACCCTCCTCCCTCCCCCCCTCAACACCCCCTCACTCTCACCCTCTCTCTCTCTCCCCTCCTCCCCCACCTTTCCCCCCTCACCCACCCTCCCACTTTCCTCCTCTCCACCCCCCATCCCTCTTGCCCTTCTCTGTGTCTTTATCTCTCTCTCTGTCTCTGCCCTCACTCTCTAACCCTACCTCCCCCCCCCTCTCTAGATGTAACTGCAAGTTGGGGGCTATGCGTCAGGAGATAGGGTGGTTATGGGGTAAAGGGAGCAAATTAATAATATTAATATAATATCAAGGGGGGTAATTAGCGTGAGTGCGGGGGGGGCATAGTTAGTGGACACAACCTCAACTGCTTGCCGATCAGAAGAGAAAGGCATTGACACAAGGGCAGCATGGTGGCGCAGCGATAGAGTTGATGCTTTACAACGCCAGAGACTCGGGTTCACTCCTGACTATGGGTGCTTTCTTGTTGTTTGTTACAGAATTTGAAAGTTATCCCTGTGCCAATGTGGGTTTTCTCTGGGTGCTCTGGTTTCCTCCCACATTCCAAAGATACACAGGTTTGTAGGTTAATTGGTTTCTGTAAAAAAAAATGTCCATAGTGTGTAGGGTAGAACTAGTGTATGGGTGATTGCTGGTCGACGTGGTAGGCCGAAGCACCCGTTTCCACACTATATTTCTAAACTAAACTAAACTATAAGAGACACTTAACCAGTGATGGAAATGTGGGCGTACGCAGAGGGACGGCATTCCCCTAGTTTTCAGTTTCCATCCTGTACGTGAATTTGCAGCTTTATCCTGCGCTACTTAATCCAAGAGCGAGCGAACGAGCGGACAGACGGACGAAAGCAACGATCATAGAGCGGAATAGGTGACATTTCGGATCGAGACCCTTCTTTAGACTATCAGGGAAAAGAGCAACAAGAGATATAGACGGTATTAAGGACAAATGAATGGAAGATATGCCTATATCTCCCGTTTCCCTTTCCCTTGACTGTCAGTATGAAGAAGGGTCTCCGCCCGAAATGTCACCTATTCTGCTTTAAGATCGTTACTTTCGTCCATCTGTTCACACGTTCGCTCACTCTTGGTGCCAGCGCTTCTCCCCTGAGACTCCGCCACACACACACATACACACACACACACAGCATGTCCAGCAGATCGGTGCGGGCCGAGGCCAGGGGCACGGCGAAGGATGACATCAAGCGGGTCAAGGCAGCTTTCGAAAAAGTACGGAAATGGTAAGGTAGAAATTTTAAAAAACACCCAAAGGAAATAGATGTTTAACGAAAAAAAGGGGGGCCGCGATCAGTCCGTGTCCATGTCAGAGGGAGGGGTGGGGGTGGGGAGGGGTGGCTTGAGTGGGTGCAGGATTTTCTGGAGCTCTTTCCAAATGGCAATATTTTGTACTGGACTAAGTGGGACCCGTTGGGTCCCATGTTCACATGGGAGGGCTGGTCCCCCAATGCAATATTGTGGGCTGAAGGGACTGGTTTCCAGAGGGCTAGTATGAACATTGTGGGTCGAATGGATTATTGGGCTGGCAGCTCAGTCACTCATGCCTGGTGGGCTGGCAGCTCAGAAACTGCAAGACATTCTGCCCAAAGCAGGTGAGAAACTCTGTGAGAGAGAAAGGGGAGAGGGTGGAGAATCAATTTTAGAAATTTTTCATCATTTTCTGCAGATTACAGCAATGAAAGAGGAAAGTATATCCTGGCCTGAATCTCACAGGGAGCCAATGAAGGGAGGGAGAAAAATACTGGGATGAGGTTTAATACTTGCAGGGGGAATAGTTACTGATGGGCTAAAGGGACTCCTTCTGGGCTAGTACATGCCTGATGGGCTGAAGGAGCTCTTTAAAAAAAAAAAAAGTGAAATTCAGTAAAAGGCACTTTTTCTGTACTTTTCCTGGCCTGGCACGGGCCTTTTAGGCCAAAATGCTCCTCCTGGGCTAATGCGGGCATTTTGGGCAAAAGGGACTGGTTTCTCGGCTAATGGCGGCCTTGTGGGCCGAAATTAGTGGTTTCAGGCAGGCCAATCAACTCGTTTCATTTCATTTCCATTTCAAATTCAAGCACAGGGCAGGCCAAACAACTCATTGCATTTTCATTTCATTTCCATTTCCATTGCAGTTTCAAGCACAGGGCAGGCTGACCAGCTCATTGCATTTTAGAAACATAGAAACATAGAAAATAGGTGCAGGAGGAGGCCATTCGTCCCTTCAAGCCAACACCGCCATTCATTGTGATCATTGCTGATCGTCCCCAATCGATAACCCGTGCCTGCCTTCACCCCATATGCCTTGATTCCACTAGCCCCTAGAGCTCTATCTAACTCTCTCTTAAATCCTTCCAGTGACTTGGCCTCCACTGCCATTTACATTTCATTTCCATTGCTATTGCAGTTTCAAGCACAGGGCAGCCCAAGCCAAACAGCTCATTGCATTTTCATTTCACTTCCATTGCCATTGCATCTGCGGTTCCTTCCTTTTGAGGGGGGAACACTGGCCCATGGTGGCTATTGGTCCGTTCCCTCCACGGGTGCTGCCTGGCCCGCTGAGTTCCTCCAGCACTCTGTGTTTTTTGTTTGGTTCTGGAGTTGAAGGTGGTCACGGTGGGGGGCTGGGGTGGCTCAGCGGGACAGGCGGCGGCTCTGGGGAGTGGGTGGCATTTCAGGTCGAGACCCTTCTGCAGCCAATCACAAGTACTCGCACCGATGAGAGTTCAGTTCAGTCTGACGAAGGGTCTTCTCTCCAGAGTCGCTGCCCGTGTTACTCCAGCTTTACGTCGAACTTCAATTTCAAGGGAAATAAAAAACACAAGAGTACTGGAGGAACTCAGCGGGCCAGGCTGCATCTGTGGAGGGAATGGATTAGGAGTTGTTTCGGGTCAGGTTTCTTCTTCAATAGGAAGGAACTGCAGATCAAAGATACTAGAGCGGATACCAGTATCTTTGCTGCAGATCAGGCATGATATTCTTCCGATTTAAATCGGAATTCCGATTTTATTGTTTTCCACCAATTGTTTATTGTCATTTTTTGTGCCAGATTATTTGGCAGCCAATCAACCATTGTCTCTAAGGGGGTTATGTCCAATCACCGACCAGCTTCCCTTAAAATTCCCTTCCAATCAACAAATCGGTCTTAGAAACATAGAAATTAGTTGCAGGAGTAGGCCATTCGGCCCTTCGAGCCTGCCCCGCCATTCAATATGATCATGGCTGATCATCCAACTCAGTATCCCGTACCTGCCTTTTCTCCATACCCTCTGATCCCCTTGGCCATAAGGGCCACATCTAACTCCCTCTTAAATATAGCCAATGAACTGGCCTCAACTACCCGCTGTGGCAGAGAGTTCCAGAGATTCACCACTCTCTGTGTGAAAAAAAAACAAATCGGTCTTCTCCCGTCCAATCAGCTGTCTCCAAGGGCATTGTCTCCAATCACATAATGTGTTGGTCACTCGGCGGCCAATCGGACACAGTCTCCGAGGGGCCTTTTGATCAATCACCGACCTGCTTCCCTCTCCGAAGCAGACGATGGGATGGAGAGAGATATGCAAGAAAGCAGCTATGACATATAACATGACAATAAAGGAATCTAATTCTAACACACAATAAACTATATTATAAATACACAATAAACAAGTTATGCATTCTTGTAATCTTACATGGGAATGACCGCGCGTAAAAAAATTCCACCCCCCTTCCTTCCCCAACCTCAGCCTCACGGACCTTAGAGTACCCCTAGTTCCTAAAACCCATTTCCATCACTGCACTTAACAGAGAGACAATTTTTATAAGGAGCTAGCAATATAAAATTGTCCAAGGCTATTCAAGTGGCCCTCCCCACATGGCAATCCTTACCACGAGCATCATAATGCAGGAGAGCAAAGATGATGAATAAAATCTTCTCACATCCTGTGATGTGGGCAAACCCGTACAGATTAATGGACACATCTCTTCTACAATTCCAGTTCTCACTTAATGAACTGAGACCTCTACTTAAAATCTTTTTTCTCTGAAGATCTCAACTCAGAAGTTTGCCGATAGCCCTGATGTATATTGTGAAATCATGACTCAACTACAACCCAAAACAGTGGCGCAGTGATGGAGCTGCTGCTTCACAGCGTCAGAGACCCGAGTTTGATTTTGACTACGGGTGCTGTCTGAGCGGAGTTTGTACGGACTCTTCTTCCCAAATGCACTTTGGACGTTTGCTCCCAAATGCACTTTGTCTTGTACAGTGCTCTTCATATTACAATTATTAAACAAATCCCCCCTCTGCTCCTTTTAATCCCTATACCTTTTAGCTCTGAGATGCTCCAGCTTTCAATATCCATCCTTTCCTCTTAATGAGAACAGAACTATTCTGTGCCTCAACCCACCTTCTTTCAGGGCCTCCTGTTGTTCAACAACTGATTTCTCTACCAATTTTTAATTTGAATCTGATGGCTCCTTCAGTTAAACATTTTAATGTAAAGGGCAAGGAACAATCAAGATAATTGCTGTTCCCCAAACAACATCCCACAGAAACAAGCACTAATTCATTATGCAGAACTAAATACATTGCAGCTTCCTTTTGATTTGGCTGGGGAAATGCATTCAATCAGTAAAGTTCTGTTTCAGGAACACCACTGTCTCTTTCCACCTTATGCGGTTACAATCCCAGTCTGTATTTGAATAATTAAATTCTTCCATTGCCACAACTGCATTTCAATACAATATAATACACCTTCATGAACATCATCATGAAAGTATGTGAAAAAAACTTCACAGTAATCTTGTAGCAAAGCCATTTTAATAATAATTTGAACTTTTCATCACGGCATTGTTCAAATTGAAAATTATTTTCTTTATTATTGCAAACCGCCACTACTGTATTCATTTCTTTCTTGATTAGCAAGGTTACAGGGAGAAAACAAGACTGAGCATAACATGACCAGTGATGAAAATGGGGGGGGGGCGGGGTACTCAGGGGTACGGCATTCCCCTACTTTCCAGTTTCCATCCTGTGCGTGAATTCGCAGCTTTATCCTGCGCTACTTAATCCAAGACCGAGCGAACGCGCGGACAGACGGACGAAAGCAACGATCATAGAGCGGAATAGATGACATTTTCGGGTCGAGACCCTTCTTCAGACTGAGTCAGGGGAAAGAGGAGCAAGAGATATAGATGGTACTAAGGACAAATGAATGGAATTCCAATTTTATTGTTTTCCTATTTGTCAATTTTTTGTGCCCGAGTATTTGGCAGCCAATCAACCGCAGTCTCTAAGGGGGTTGCTTCCAATCACCGACCAACTTCCCTTTTGATTAATCACCGACCTGCTTCCCTCACCGAAGCAGACGATGGCAGCAGCCAACACAGGGAGAGAGAGAGAGACGGAAGAAAGCAGCTATGACATATAATACACAATAAACTATATTATAAATACACAATAAACAAGTTATACATTCTTGTACTCTTCCCCTCCTTCCCAACCTCAGCCTCACGGACCTTAGAGCACCCCTAGTTCCTAAAACTCATTTCCATCACTGAATATGGCCAATCATATCCAGTTTTCATTTTCTTGCTCATTATTAGCCATTTTTTTCAACTTAGTTAATAATTTATTTGTGAAGAAACACGGGGCCCTAATCAATTTTCTTTACAGCCATGAGAATTCAGATATTGATTGTCAGCTTGCCGATGCGAAGGGTGGGGTTTTCAATATCATTCACAAAAAATGTTGCAGTCTTAAGCCTCTATCCATAATGTGTTTGTAGATCCTACCTGTAGCAGAGATTAAAACACAAAATATCATAAATGCCAATACGCAGGTCATGCAGCATTTGTGGAAAGTGAAAGAGTCAACATTTCAGGTATGAAGATTCTTCGTCAGTGCTGAAATGTTAACACTGTGTCTCTTCCCACAGATGTAGCCTAACCTTCCAAACATTTCCAGCGTTTTACGCTTTATTTCAGATTTGCAACCTCTGCAGATTTTGAATTTGACATTCTAAATCAGCAATGGGAAAGCGATATGTATGGTTGGGGAAAATCTAGTATTTGTTCTCATATATAGTATCGAATTAATGCAGTTGAAAATGCACAAATGTGAATACTAGCTGCATTTTATTTTTATCTATTAGTGTTCCTCTCCATATGTTTTGAAGAAAAAAGACAAAAATAGCAATCGATCTTCCTGTGTTTAAAAATACCTTTTTAATTAAATAAAATGGGGGTGCAATAGCATCAGACACTATGCTTTGGTTCCTGTCACATGACCATCACCAGCTGTGAGATACTTTAAAATGGAAGCAAAGTTTAGAGAGGTGGGGAAAGCACTAAATATTGGTATCTGTTGCTTTAACTCATGGGTATCACCCATAAAGGAGGGTCCTCCAAATTACTGTAAATTCTAAGGAGTCTTGCAAAGGAACAAGCAAGACTGTTGTAAAAAAGGAATATATACTTGCTTATTTTAACACAGGAGGCTGCCATTTTTTCCACTGGGTCTTGCTGGTTTCCCACCTCAGCAAAACCAACATGAAACATTTCCCCCACTGATTTCCCTGTCACTAATTGACTCATGTAGCCATCATCTCCCCTATGATTCATCCACCACTTACCTACACTAGGGGCAATTTAGAAAACCAAGTTAACCTATCAGCATATCTTTGTGGTGAGGGAAGATGTGGTCACAGAGCGAGAGTGTGCAAACTACACTTAGACAACTTTGTAGGTCAGGATCGACTTATGATTGCATTGTGAGGAGAGCTGCTCTGCCAATGTGTTGCCCAAGTTGTTTTTACGACCAAACATAAATGCATGTCCTGAAATTATACTTCACAAACATTGGTGACAAAATGAGTACTGTGTTTAGTCCTAACATCCAACACGGACAAGAAAAATATAGTTATATCAAAAGCACTAGGTTTGTTTGCATGCATTTTCCTTGGGATCCCAAAAGTAACTAACGGTAAGCAAAACTTCCTGCTGCCATATAATTCCTGCACTGACTTGAAGCCAGTTAGAACCACAGAGGTGAGAGACAGCTGAGGATATGTCAGCAGAGGACCAGAGGCTTTTGTATCAGCATCCCCTGCACCTATGATGTGTCAATAGATCGATCAAGGCCAACGGATCAAGCAGCTCAAAGCCACTGTTCATAATACAGGCAGAAATCGCAGCACTGACATCTGTGGTTCAGAGTTCACTGTAAGCCTCCTAAAGCACAGAAATATCCCCTTGCACAAGCAGTACAATGAGCAAAAGACTGATTTCCCAGTGGTAACATATTTGGTTTGTGACTTGGGAGTGGGATTTTATTTAGTGATGTCATCATCACCGCCATAAATAATACCAGGGAAATGGTGCTCACACATGTGTGAATCAAATGTCCAGTCCATTTGCCCAACTGTTGAGACTGCCAATGGAAATGGGGATTACCATATATACACAATCTTATCTCTGTCCCGCCCACTCCCGACATCAGTCTGAAGAAGGGTCTCGACCCGAAATGTCATCCATTCCTTCTCTCCAGAGATGCTGCCTGTCCCGCTGTGTTACTCCAGTATTTTGTGTCTGCCTTCAACTTAAACCAGCATCTGCAGTTCTTTCCTACGCACCATATGCACACACGTGTAGCTGTTTTTGATGCAGTTTACTGATGAGAGAGAAATGACCTTTGATCCTCTTAGATTGTTTCACCCAAAGGAAAGTCACATTAACTTCCCACCCCAGCCATGATGAAAACTGCAACCAGTGTCCAATAACATAATCAGCTCTACAGCTGATTTAAACAAGAACCCTGCCACCTTCAGCAATGTCTTTGTCACCTGCTCAATCTTATTTTAACTGCCCAGCCACAAAGCCCCAATGGGTGGTATGGTTAAAATATTTAGCAAATTGTTTTGCACATCAACTATATAGTGCAGAAAGGTAAAATATATAGTGCAAAAAATGTTGATACTATTGAACGTTCCACAATTACAGAATTCATGGAGAAATGGAGTGACGCTGTTTGTGTGTTTTAAAATAAAAGGTGGTGGAGTTCTTTAAATCGTTACATTTCATGGAGGTTGATAAGGTTAAATGAGCTTCCAGGTGATACGCTAAAAAGAATAGGTTCAAAGGTCGAAGACGGGTGCATCTGACTGGATAGCAGTCTGTCACAAAGCCAATGGCAGATTCACTACAAACACAGCAACATTAAATAGCCTCGCTATTTTTCTCATGATCCTGCTCTTTCTTGCCATGACTTTTGTCATTAAGCTGGAGTTCACAAATAATCAGACAAAACACCCCAAAACACGAGACCCATTGTGAAAGCAGTGAAACATGTATTATCAAAGGCAATATTATAAAACTTCCATTACAGCATTATCCTGGTGACCAACAACCTAATTAAAAATCTCTGTGAAAATGTGCCTTCTGGGATGTAGCTCCCTATTAAAATCAATTAAGGAGTAATGTATATTAAAGCTTAAGCACAAGTAGTTATGGAAATCAGCAGACATCTGATTTACCACGTTATAAAATCTGGTTAAAAAAATGATTAGGATTTGAGCTCTCTGTAGTGAATTGCAGAAATGTTAAATTACATTTCTTTATCCAGTATTTTTAAGGAAGCATTGTTTAATCAGTTCATATGCTAATATTCTTTAATATACAACATTAACGATCAGCAACAAAAAAAATAAATTCAATAAAAAAATATCAATGACTCCAAATTCCAAATTCCTGAACTGTGCAGTGATTATTCCTTTGAGCTGACTGAGTTCAATGACCAAAGGAATGTGGCATAATACAGTGCATTTATTGTAACTTGAAAATGGGTTACAATGTACAAATGTTACAGAGGAAATTTGAATTTGCTTCTTCGTGCAAATTAAAAATTCCTATCATGCACAGACAAAATATATTTCAACCTTGCCCGATTATGTTTTATCATAACATTGATGTATTCCATCAAGTTGCAGCACATCAACACAGATTAAAACCAAACCTAATTTTCAATGAAAAATTAACAACCAATAATTCATTGCATGCAAACTAAAAATGCGAAGGTGTAAAGCCAATGTAAATCAGTAGACAATAAACCTCGCTCAAGCTACATTAAACTGTTTGGTCAATTTTGATGTATGCCCGCATTATTTAGCCGGCAATCCATTTTTGTTAGTCGTCCATGGACAGTAGGCAGGCCTTAATTTCACGGACTGATAACGTGATTAAATGCAAACACGCCTGCACAATCCAAACTCTTACCCTTGGAGGGCCTGGTTGCACAGGAATATCAGTGAGTTGAGCACCAATTGTAGCTAAAATAACCAGCATTCCTCGTGAAGAGTACTGACTCATCCCAAGAAAAGCTGCTCAATCTGAACTGATACTAGGTATGCCTTTATTTCTCACAGAGAAATACTTGAAAGCAAATGCCTCATATTGAAAAATACAGGTGAGTATCTTCTCTTATCACCTGAACTATTTGTAGAAATATGTCTGCTTTTTTGTGCAGTCCAGGAACACGATTGCAGTTCAGATGGATTGAATAAATCTTGGCCAATGTTATTTTCAGTATTATTCTATTCCAAAGAACAATCGCAGTTTTTTATGGCCATACTCCAAGCCATCTGGATATGCTCAGAATTTGAGAAATTCTCCACACTTGTTTCTAAAATGACCAGAGCTGCAGATTTCACAGATCTGTTGTTAACACACATTTTAGAAGCCTATTGTTGCCAATAACTAGATACTGCAGAACTTAGGCCCAACACAGATGGAAGTACAAAGGTAGAAAAGGGCAAATTTACCTGGGAAAAGCTGTATTTTGTAGTAATCCTCTCGAGCAAGCATCTAAAAATCAAAGTATAAATTCATGATGGATTTAAAAGTAGACTGCTGGGCTTTCTTAATTACTGCATTTATCCAGTAACCCAAGCCAAAAAAACTGTGATTTAGTTTTATTCTTAGAGAACCAGCATGGAAATAGGCTCTTCGGCCCACCGGGTGCATGCCGACCATTGATCACCTGTTCACACTGGTTTTATGTTATCCCACTTTCTCATCCCCATGCTGCACTAATTCCTGGCTTACACAGTAAACTAAATTTCATCAGGGAGATATAAACAGACTACACGCAATCGCAGAATTTGGAGACGACCACTTCCTCATACTAAATGTCGTCCTTGAAGAAGCTGCATGGATCAAGATCACTTGAAAAATAAATATAGGGTTGACTGTAAGGATTTCCAGTTGCATATTCCTGGTGATATCTACGTGTAGTTCATGCATATAATGAAGGCATGAGGACATAGCATGATCAGCTGCTCTTGTTTTTGAAAGGTATTTTCCAAAATGGCATTTGTTCTTCCAAGCACCATCATCAGAAACAAGATCTTACATGTGGAGTCTGTTCTATTGGTGTTAGGGCACAGCAGAACTCAGCTAGCTCTTCTGAAATTGTGTGTGTGTGGGATGAGTAATACAAGAAAGAAAGCACACAGAGAGCACAAGAGGTGAGAAATAGAGAGAACAAGAAAGTGTACAGAAAGAGGAGTGAGAGTAATGATAGAAAGAAATGAGAAAAAGGAAGAGCGGGAGAAGAAATAGGAGAAAGAGGAAGTTGACATTTTAGATGAATAACTTTCATCATACTGTAGTAGGCCATGTCTCCAAAGTAGAGTCCGGAAAACAGAAACCCCCCATTTCCTCACCGCTATCCAAAGGAAATTGAGGTCAAAGGATGTTACAGTGGTGGATTTAACTATTTCCTCAAGAGGACGACGAGCTCCACTGATGCTAGATATATTTCACAAGTGGAGTTCAAAACATTAATGGTGGGCTTTTTGATACCTTATTTGTACACCTCAACGTTAAGAAAAGACAGTGTGAGGTCAAGGTCAGTAATATTACGTATCTCATGAAGTGGTCAGGTGCAGGTGCATGTAAAGTATACTGCAAGACTAAAGACGATATTTCTACATCATCAAATAACTCAAACCTGGAGAGTACAACAGGGTACAAATAAGAAATACCAGATGGAATATGTTAATTGGAAATAACAGGTCTGATTCTAGTCTGATAACTATGGTAACCAAGCCCTTAACAGAACAAAGGGATGCATTAAGCACACGATCACTAGATCGTGATTTAGGAAGAACAAGTTGAGGATGGGGACACAAGGAATTGCAGATACACAAAAATGCTGGAGGAACTCAGCGGGTGCAGCAGCATCTATGGAGCGAAGGAAATAGGCAACGTTTCGGGCCGAAACCCTTCTTCAGACTGATGAAGGGTTTCAGCCCGAAACGTTGCCTATTTCCTGCTGAGCCCGCTGAGTTTCTCCAGCATTTTTGTGTAACTTCGATTTTCCAGCATCTGCAGTTCCTTCTTGAACACAAGGAATTGCAGATGGTGGTTTACAAAATAACCCACAAAGTGCTGGAGTAACTCAACGGGTCAGGCATCATCTCTGGATGACATAGATAGGCATGGTGTCAGGTCTGGAATGATCGAGCAAGAGAGGGGAAGGGTTGGATTTGGGAGACTGCAGCTGGTTGATAGGTGGAGACAGATATGGAGTGAGGAAAAGATTGGTGCCGATGGAGCCAGATGAGAGGAGGGGAGGGAAGGGTGGACGTGGAGACAAAGGCTGGAAGGTGATAAGGGCACGGTGAAGAGTGTTATCTACAAGATCTAGATGAACTGTGGAAGTGGCCTAAGAAATGGCAGATGAAATTAAACTCAGACAAGTATGCTGTATAGCATTTTAATAAATTAAAGCAGGGCAGAACTTACACGGCAAATGGTAGGACCTTGGAGACTGTGATCGAACAGAAAGACGGGGAACAACAGATACCCAATTCCCTAAAAATGGTGACAAAGGAACAGAGAGAGGTGAAAAGGACAATTGGCATGCTTCTCTTCATCGGTCAGGGCACTGAGTACAGGAGTTGGACATTCGGTTAGGTTGTAAATGCCACTTGGAAGTATTGTGGAGTAACTTGCAGTTCTGATCACCCAGCCTTTAGACTTTAGAGATACAGCAAGAAAACAGGCTCTTCGACCCACCGAGTCAGCGCTGACCAGCAATCATCCAGTACACTCGTACTATCCCGCACATCAGGGACAATTTATCAATGGAAGGATGTTATTAAGCTGGCAAGGGTGCAGAAAATTTAATTAGGATGTTATTAGAACTGGAGGGCTTGAGTTATAAGGAGATGTCAGCTAGATTAAGCTTAGGCCAGGCAAAAAGTTACGGAACACCTGGGCTCAGTACATGATGGCTATCTTGACCTTCCAGTTGCTTACCATTTTAACTCATCTTCCCACTCCCACAATAACCTGTCTGTCCTTGGCTTCTCCATTGCCATGCTGAGGGAAAATGCAAAATAAAAGTACAACTTCACATATTCCACCTGGGTAGTTTACAAACTTATGTCTGAACATTACATTTTCCAATTTCAGGTAACTTATACCCAGTGTTCCTTTTGCACTACTTTTTATCCACCTAGGTTATTTTCCAATTCCCACACCCACCCTCCACATCAACCATTTCCAAATCTTCACCCACTTCACCCCTCCCCATCCTCACCAGGTTCCACCTGTTACCTGCCATTCTCTCCAATGACCCTCTCGCCTCATTATACACATTATTTTCCCTCTACACCCTCGGTCTTGATCTAGGATCTCAATGAGAAACATCAACCATCACTCTGCATCCACAGATTTTGCCTAAACCACTGTATTCCTCCTGCAAGTTGATTTTTGCTCCAGATTACAGTATCCACAGAATTGTATCTCCACTTATTCAAAATGCTCGATTTGCAATAAGCTTAGACTATGCTGGAAATATCTGTATGATATGTATGCATTAGCAAATCATTCAGTGTTGCAATCGCACTGTTTGAAAAACTTTCCAACAATTACATCACTTGAAAACAGATTGCAAATAAAAGAAAAATGGGTTGGTTTTTTAAAGCCATGATCACTGGAAACATTTGTGAAGCATTACAACCTGAAATAACCTAAAATAAAATTCACAGAAATTTGCAGCATAGCTAGTCAGTCCATTTCTGACGTGTACACCTTATATTTGGCAAAAGTGATGTTGGTAATACATGTTATACCATTTAGTCACAAGGCATTGGTTTCAAAGTTGATTTAAAGACCTCTTAAAATAAAGTTATTATTACATTTAAAATTACCATGTATTTTAAAATACTCTTCAAAGTACAACTCCATCCACACCAATATAGTTCATTCAGTTTCAATTTAAATCATGACTATAACGCACTTCCCCAAAACACTAACAAATGGCAAATCTTGGGAAAGTAAGTCAGAAGTCATATTAAGTATTATGCTGCAATAACTCTTTATATTTAATCTCGAATGGCTGATAAAAAAAGAAACACGTTTTACTGCACAAGGCATCAATAATCAATGTCAACACCAATGAGTGACACTGCCTCAATAACCTTTGAACAGTTTCATTATAGACAATAGTTGCAGGAGTAGGCCATTCGGCTCTTCGAACCAGCACCGCCATTCAATGTGATCATGGCTGATCATCCACAATCAGTACCCCGTTCCTGACTTCTCCCCATATCCCCCTGACTCCGCTATCCTTAAGAGCCTTATCTAGCTATCTCTTGAAAGTATCCAGAGAACCGGCGTCCACCGCCCTCTGAGGCAGGGAATTCCGTAGACTCACAACTCACAACTGTGTGAAAAAGTTTTTCCTCATCTCCGTTTTAAATGGCTTACCCCTTATTCTTAAACTGTGGCCCCTGGTTCTGGACTCCCCCAGCATCAGGAACATCAGTTTCCTGCCTCCAGCATGTCCAAACCCTTAATAATATTTGATGTTCCAATAAGAACACCCCTCATCCTTCTAAATTCCAGAGTATACAAGCCCAGCCGCTCCATTCTCTCAGCATATGACAGTCCCACAATCCCGGAAATTAACCTTGTGAACCTACGCTGCATTCCCTCAATAGCACGAATGTCCTTCCTCAAAGTCGGAGACCAAAACTCTGCACAATATTCCAGGTGTGGTCTCATTAGGGCCCTGTACAACTGCAGAAGGACCTCTTTGTTCCTATACTCAACTCCTCTTGTTCTGAAGGCCAACATGCCATTCGCTTTCTTCACTGCCTGCTGTACCTGCATGCTTACTTTCATTGACTGATGGACAAGGACCCCCAGTTCCTATTGTATTTCCCCTTTTCCCAACTTGACACCATTTACATTAATAATCTACCTTCCTGTTTTTGCTACCAAAGTGGATAATCGTACATTTATCCACATTAAACTACATCTGCCCACTCACCCAATCTGTCCAAGTCACCCTGCAGTCTCATAGCATCCTCCTCACAGTTCACACTGCCACCCAGCTTCGTGTCATCTACAAATTTGCTAATGTTACTTGTAATCCCTTCTTCTAAATCATTAATATATTGTAAATAGCTGCGGTCCCAGCACCGAGCCTTGCGGTACCCCACTAGTCACTGCCTGCCATTTTGAAAGGGACCCGTTAATCCCTACTCTTTGTTTCCTGTCTGCCAACCAATTTTCTATCCATGTCAGCACTCTACCCCCAATACCATGTGTCCTAATTTTGCCCATTAATCTCCTACGTTAATTTATTAAGTTCAACTTACAGTATATAGTTTTACCCAATAGCTGCTTTCACTGGCTATATCTGAATGTAATATACTTAATAAAGATCAACTAAATAGATCAGAGTATTTAGTTATTGTTTCATTAGTGCGGAAGCATTACACTGATACCTTGTACTACTTGTCTTGCTTGTGGTGACAGCGGTGCAGCTTTATGAGCTGGCAATGTAAATGGAAGTTTACTGCTCACAGCTCCAGTGAATAGGTTTCACTCTTGACCTGCAGTGCCATTTGTCTGGATGATGCACGTTCCCCCTTCTCCCATCTTGAAGAAGAGTCGAGACCAGAAACATTGTCTATTCCCCTCCACAGATGCTGTCTGACCCATTGAGTTTGCTTTTTTCGTTTGCATTTTTGCAAAAAACTGACCAAACCTCTTCAGGTTTGGTCACTGAAAATATGTCATTACAGAGGAACAAATGCAGAGAAGATTTACAAGCATGTTTTCAAGACTTGAGAGGCTGAGCTATAGGGGGAGCACATTAGGATATTTTTGGAGCACAAGAGCCTAAAGGGTGAATTTGTAGAGGTGTATGAAATCATAAAGGAATACAGTAGTTGAGTTAATGCACACTCATTTACCCAAAATAGGGGAAATCAAGAACTGGAGGAAATAGGTTTGAAAAGTGGAAGAATTAATAGGAACATGAGGGGCAACTTTTTCCCACACAGAGGGGCTATTATTACCTCCTTCGTCTTTGAGGTTTGAGGAGCAGGTTATTTTCTTCGCACCACACCCGGTAGGCGTACTCGTCCCCCCCGGAGATGAGCAAATTTGACAATGGTGTTGAAACATGTGTGTAGATGGTGGAGCAGGGGCCAGAGGTGAGCAGTTTACTGCCGTGGATGTGTGATGGCCCACTCTGACTTTCTGGCTTCGACCCGACAGAAGCAAGGTAGTTCAAGGAGGTATAATTAACACTGTTTAAAGGTCCATTGAATAGGGGCAACGACAAGAAAGGCACCGACAGAAAGGTCCCTTGTACTGTACTGTAAATGTAATGTAATACACTGTAAATACACTGTATGGCTCGATTGTAATCATGTATTGTCTTTCTGCTGACTGGATAGCATGCAAAAAAGCTTTTCACTGTACCTCAGTACACGTGACAAGAAACCAAACTGGATTAAGATTTAGTGGGACATGGACTCAACGCAGGAAAGTGGGACTAGCTTAGATGGGGCATCTTGGATGGCATGCCTGAGACAGGCCGAAGGACATGTTTCTGGGCTGCACACCACTATGGCTCTCTTAGATCCAATGCAGCCCTCATCACAGGGCCAACCACTGTCATGAGATACCATCGGGCCTGATTTCCACATCACCACCCCGTTCTCTCGTCTCCATGGTAGCAGCCTGAACAGAAAATGGCTGTGGCCTGTAAAATCTGCAGGTTGTATTTTCACTTCCCTAAAAGGGGAGAAAACCATGACAACAATTTCTTAAAGCACGGATGCACCAATTTCACAATTTTCATTTTCATTTCTGATTCAGTATTAGACTGCACAAAGCAGCCATCTAGCACATCAAAAATGCTTCAAATCAAATTTCTAGTCAGTAATGTCACAAATAGCTCTTCTACAAATAAAAGTTTTTGACAACAAAGGTTTAAAAACAATTTCAATTGCGAGCTTAAATTTAATTGCAGATTCTTAAGTTTGCATCCATATATTGTGACCATCTCTATTTAAACGGCGCCAAAGTTGTGGCGAATATGCACCTGTGGCTGTGCAAATGAATTTCATTGTGCTGTGCGTGCGTGAAAATAAAGAACTATTGGACTTCCTAAAACGTTGCCTTCTACAAATTTTTCCTTACAAAGGGTTAAAGTAATTAACTGTCAAACTTACCACAGCTAAAAATAGCTCAGTTAAAGAAATAATCATCAATGGCAACGAGAAATTTCATTTTTAAATGCAGAATTCAAACTGATACAACTGTTGGCCATCTGCTCATTGTTCAGGTCTACATAATAGATTCAGAACAATTATAATAGGAACATTATACACTCATCATTGCTGCATCCAGGTGCACAGCACCGCACTTTCCTTGCTGCAGGGGTTCTTCCAGATGTCTCTGCCGATGAAAAAGACAAACACAATATGTGGGCATTGCTGGCAAATCTACTGTTTATTGCCCATCCCTAATGATCTTTGAGAAGGTATTTATGTTTTCTTCAACCACCAGTCTGCTTGGTGAAGTTATTTCCACTGGGCTGGTTGAGAATCCTATGATTTCATCGACAATGACAGGACAGCAGTATATTTTGAAAAGGTGCTGTGCATCTTGGAAAGGACTTGGCATTAAGTGTTGCAAGATGCCCCTTCCGTCCGTGTGCCAAAGATCACAGGTTTCAACGGGGGTTGTTGAGGCATTTTTACAAATTATGTGTGGTAAATATTGCAGCCAATGTGCCAGTGATAGATACATTGAATGGTCAATGATTAGCAAGTGGACTGTTTGCATTGGATGGCACCCAACTCCAAGTATCGCTAGAGATTTACTCAACACTGCTAAAGCTCTCACGTCCCTATTATGTTTGCTCTTCAACAGCAGCACTCATAGTGTACTGAACTATGGAAGATTCAAAAAGATTGATACTGGTCTCCCTTACACCTTTTCTAAACAAGCTCCATGGCAGGAAATATAAAAAGAAAGGGATCAAAAACGTAATTCATTGGTTGATTTCCAGCACTGAGAGAGGACAATTTAGATCCCAAATAAATGAAATGGACAGGTATCACAATCCTTTCTACATTTGTAGAGACATTGGCGGTTAAAGGGATGTACTCTCATCTACACCTGTAGAAACTCTCCCCAGGGCCAGACTTTCAAAGCTGTAACCACTTACTTCCTCTTGGAGGCTATTTTTGATTTTGTTTAGTGTAGCAAGGCCAAGATTACACTGATGTAATTATACAAATTGCTTGTGCTGCACATTAAGTAAAGACAAAATTACTCTCAGCTTCTTCACAAACAGTAAACAGCCTTAGACTTTTCTTCTGTCATCTCCAATCCAACATTGTGCAAAACACCATGACTCTATCATGGTATAATTACTGGGACATTAGTGATGCCATTCTAAGATCCACAGTATGAAAATTTATCGTGATCATCCTTTGAGCAATTTTAAGGGCCAGCTATTCAAAGGACCCAGCAAGATGGAGGCAATCGTTGTGACAAAAGCAGCTGTGATTGGTTCTATCACAGCATGGCATGGCATGTTGGCATAGCGGTAGAGTTGCTGCCTTACAGCATTGCAGCGCCAGAGACCTGGATTCGATCCCGACTAAAGGTGCTGTCAGTAGGGAGTTTGTATATTCTCCCCATGACCGCGTGGGTTTTCTCCGAGATCTTCGGTTTCCTCGCACACTCCAAAGACGTATAGATTTGTAGGTTAATTGGCTTGGGGTTGTATACTTGTTATAAGTGGAAAATTGTCCGCTAGTGTGTGTCGGATAGTGTTAATGTGCGGGGATCGCCCCCCGCTGGTCGGTGTGGACTCATTGGGCCGAAGGGCCTGTTTCCGCGCTACATTTCTAAACTAAAAAGCTAAAGCACAAGTGACCTCCTTCTGCCTGATAGGGAGCTTCAAAATCTAGTCCACACCATATTTAATGATTCAGAATGCATCATAGTTGAAATTCTGATAGGATTATATGGAAGCCAGATATTTGCAAGTTCTTTTACAAGAAATTGTACTGTAAGAGCAAGTTTTAATGACGTCATAATTTGATATGTGATCATGAATTAATCATTTCATTCCGTGCTTTTATTGATGCTTGTTGATGGCCACTCTTTGTTATTATCTCAACTGTTCCTACATATATATTCACTTCAAAGAGCACATTTAATTGTTCACCACTCCAAAGATCAGTCTTGTTTTGAGAGTAATGATTAGAAATAAGTGACATTAATTGGACCAAATCCTCCTAACGTTTGTTTTGACAGGTTATGCTATTTGAAATATTAGTCTGATTGGTCCAAATATCCAATTGGTCTAAATGGAGAAAACAAAACAACAGTGGGTGAATCACCTTTATCCTGGAAATGGGAAAGGTCAAACCAAATGAACATACTTCAGAAAAACAGACTTAACAACTTGATAAGAGACATGGGAACTGACTCATGTAACAACTGCTGGAAGTGAAGCAGATAAACAAAATGATGTACAAAACACTGGAGATTGAAGTCACCTGATGAAACTGGTTGTGAGGTTTCAGAAATATTCCATTTTGTGCAGCAAGTCCTCTTCATGGGGAGGTCTATGTATAAACACTGCTGTAATTTCTACATGGTGAAACCAAAATGTATAAAAATGGCCTTTAATAAAATCTGACAATGTGCACTTTAACATGTGATTTTTTCTATTACAAATTTCAAATTGTGGAGTACAGAAGCAAATAAATAAATGATGGGTCTTTGTCCCAAACATTATGGAGCGCACTGTAAGTGTTTACATTTATTTTATCAATCCAGCACCATATTTAAAGCAAAATCCACAGTCTCGATGCACACCATATGTTCAGATTTATGCACACATTCCAAAGCATTTAGAGGGACTAGAAAGATGTTCAGAATAAGCACATCCTTTTCTGCACTAAAAATGGAACTACATACATCTTCAAGTCAATGTTCAACTGTATTTCATACTTCATTCCAGTAATTGTTCATATTTTGGTTCATGCCTGACAAGTGGTGATGCAGAACCTTACCTGCAATGCCTCTGACAGTTTGTGCACATACACAATTTTCTGGAATTCAGAAGTCATAAAACATTTCATCCAAAGGTGTTCATCCCACAAACGGGCATTTCAAGTTGGATAAATAACTTCATCATTCAATGCACCACAGAAGGTCCTGAAGAAACTGAGAACAGGAAGCATGTGGTTGACTTTTAATGCCCTCTGAAATGACCTAGCAAGCCATCCAGTTACACAATTTTATCACTGTAAAGGCTTATTACCACGGTAAATGTTTATTTCTAGATACGGAAATAAAAAATTGATTAAAAGCATCCCAATATAATTGTAGGCATAGAAGCTCCTTACATATCCAGGATATTGGCAAGTTATGTTGAAAGTCTAATCTTAACCTCTAATTTAGTCCCGCCATTGCTATCATCAATTTGTTTACTTATCATATTTGTCCATCAAAATATCCTTGATTTTTCTTTCAAACATTAAATCTCTATTTCTTTAAAGTGCGTTGTGATTCGGAGAAGGCCTCAGTGTGACTCACGCATACTGGTGGTAAATCGACAATTCAGTCCCTGCCTATTGTTCTTTCCCAACTGCTCTAAAACATTTCCTGAAAATTACATCTGGTCCTCTATTCCAGTAGAATGAAGCTACTAAGGGAATAGGACCAAAAAATGCAATCTTAATGCAAAAGCCAACTTCTAAGCCAGTACAGCGCAAATGCATTGAAATGTTTAATTACCTTAAGTTATGATATGTAATGAGAGATAATGTGTTATCAGTAGAGCCACGATTTTGCCATGAATGCCTGTTCATGCCTTTTTTGATGATTTCACAAGAATAACGCCTTTATCACGATCGAGTGCCTAAATCAGCCTTTTTTTGTCATTTTACTAAAAGGTTGTGCTATTTTCTCTTGTACCGTGATTACAATGATGTTTTCTATGTTAACATTAATGTTATTATTAATGTGTTATCATAGTTTAACTTACAAGAAAAATTCCACCAGGGCACCACCGACGGTCGTTCATTCGTTCGGAAGGGGGAGGAGGGAGAAGACAGGGGCTACGTAAAATTAGAGAATTCAATGTTGATACCGCTGGGATGTAGACTACCTAAGTGAAATACCCAAGCTTGTCTCCTCGCTACATTTACTGCTGGCTCCAGTAGCAAATCTGAGTTTGAGTGATCTATGCAAGGCATTCATTGCTGCTGGAATTCCACTGTGGAAATTGGAAAACAAATCTCTCAGAGGTTTTTTAGAGAAATAGACAAAGGAACATATACCAAGCGAGTCATCATTACGGAAAAATTATGTTGACAGCAACTTCAACATTGTTGTGCAGAAAATGTTGTTCCCGATGTTAGGGAAGTCCAGGACAAGGGGTCACAGCTTAAGGATAAGGGGGAAATCCTTTAAAACCGAGATGAGAAGAACTTTTTTCACACAGAGAATGGTGAATCTCTGGAACTCTCTGCCACAGAGGGTAGTTGAGGCCAGTTCATTGGCTATATTTAAGAGGGAGTTAGATGTGGCCCTTGTGGCTAAAGTATTGAAGAAGTCAAACAGCTCAACTATTGCTCAGTTGTTTACATCTGCACTTGCTGTACTTTGGCCAGAAGGTATAAAACACAAGAATATTCTTCTGTTGGTGACTTAAAGTTTAATTCCCCAAAATGTTGCATTAGCTTAGCTCAAAGACTTAATAGAATTGCCAAGCACATACGTAGCTTGTTTCCAAATGTCAATCGTCTAGTTTCCAATGTCAAGAAAATCCTCAGAGTACCGTCACGTGTGCAGTTGTTCAAGGAAATGGCTCCCGAGATTCCACTACTTCTTCAGCCCATTTTAACTAGGTAGGGTACATGAATCTCTGCTGTACTATGCTGCAAATTTTGAAAAGATAAAATAAATCGTCAACTGCTTTGAAGAAGAAGAATCTGCTGCAGTCAGGATCGTCAGTGAAATCCTGCAGAAAAAGTCCCTCCACTGCATTGTGCTCATTGCTTCCAATTTTGCACATTTCCACAAGCTATCACTTCCCTTGAGAAACGTTTCAAAAAAGTAACTGACAATATTCGTAACGTTCTTGGCGATATAGGTAAAGACATACACGGAAATGTGAGAGTGATTTTAGCTAACAAATATCTTAAAGAAATACAAAACATAGCTAAAGTTCTCAAAGGTAGTTGTAACACACAAGATATCAACATGAATATAGAGTCGGTAGCTTGTTTCGAGTATGCACCAGTGACCTCAGCTGGGGTAGAAAGAAGTTTAAAGAAAAATAATCTTGATGATTGAAGTCACAACAGAAGCATACTCTGTCTGACAGACGACAATTATCTGACACCAGATAATTTGGAAAAAAAAATCCTAGTAATTATGTGCAATCAGGCAACTTTGGTCATTTAATGAAATATAACTTTATATTATTATTTTAAACCATATTTTGGTGATGGAAATAAATTATTTTATGCCTTTTTTTGTTATAACTGCTTTTCGTGCTTTTTTTGTAATTTTATAATGCCTTTTTGCCTGCCTATTTCAGAGTTTTATATTGCCTAAACATCCTGGCTCTAGTTATCAGTAAGAAATATAACACCTAATCTTTTGAATTATTTTAACATTACAATTGTCAAAATTGTGTTAGGCATTTTGCATTTCAAAATTGATATATTGGAAAACAAATTCAAAATTCACATAACTCTGGAGGGAATCAAGCGAATGACTTCAATCATCAAGATTATCACATATATTTGATCTCAACTCAGCATTAGTATTGGCTCCAAATTTAATTTACAATATGTTAAAAATGAGACAGTTCCCACTCACGTTACAATTACTCTGACAGTGGAACCATTGCCAAGAATTAGGCAAGAGAAAATATCTTCAGCACCCTTTAAAAAACATATAAAATCAAATCACTAACTACATCCCAAATTTGGGAAAAGTTATTTTAAAAAGATAAGAATTGTGTTTTTTGAACTTTGCATACATTCAAATGTTATTCACAATATTCTAACATTTACTGTCATACAGTCACAGTGAAAAAACCTCTGGAAATTTTAACATATATCTGGGTTGAGATATGAGCTAAGAAATGCCAATTGAAAATAGAAATCTTTCATTTTCACATTACCCAGTAATAATGTTCCTAACCAAAAATTTAGTTGTTAATGAGAAACTACTCCCTCTGAATTCTATTCCTGTTCGCACTAATGTTTTTACACATTAATACAACAAAAGCTGATCAGTATCCAAGAAGTTAACAGTATAAAATGATGGCCAGCCTTATTTCAGCAAAAGAATCACTGCCAAGCACTCCAGGAATGCAATCCTTTGTTTAATTTCTTCATCTCCTGATAACATCATGGATATGGTTTATCACAAAGCTATTTGCCTATTGGAAACCTACCTTACAGGTTGGGTTGAAAGTGGCTGACATTCTAGAGCAGAGTTATTCTGCACAGCAACAACCACTTACAGCCCATCTGCCACTTACAGACCATACTGACCACAACACTTAACTACGCTTACACAAGTCCCTTACACAAATGATGTGCCCCTCATGAGGCCTGAGGCCCGAGGCCCTCTACTCCTTTCCTATCCAAGTATCTGTTCAAATACCTTTTCGATATTATAACTGTATCTGTCTCTACCACTTCCAATGGAAGCTCATTCCATACAACCACCATTCTTTGTGGGAGCTGTGGGAGAAATGTACTCGGCAGATCTCATTTAAATTTCTCCCCTCTCACCTTATAACAGTTTTCCCCAACCCTATGAAAAATACTATATCCTCACAATTTTATAAACACCTGTAAGGTTACCCTTCTGTCCCCAACATTGAAATGTGAATGAACCAAGTCTATTATAGCGGCAGATTTTTATATCGTTCAAAAGTTTACTCCCCCTAGCCACTTAAGAGACGACATGGCTTTTGGAGAATGTCGTAATACACATGTGAGCTCTCCATGAGACTTTCAGAACTTCTAAACAGATAAACCTTCATAACACACTTTTGATTAATAGTTTCTTTATTGTTAAAGAAAAACAATAAGATATTCATTCGGCCTTCTTCTCTGACTCGTACACTTTAATCGTCGTCAAACTCCAGCATATCGCTTTTAAACATTTGAAAACTCCTTGTGTCTTGACAAAACTCTACATGGTCGCAGGGTGTTCCTTCTGCCATGTAGTTCTAAAACTAAACTAAAACTAAGCTTCTAAGCGAAAAACCCAGCAGCAAACACGCCCCTGATTACGTAATAAATCGCACCCACATAATAATGGGCAGTCTAAAATTTAAAGACAAATGCCATAATTAATGACACACAAAATATGCCAAATGGCCACTACATACCGCCCCTAATTGTTCTGAGTGTATAACGAGGCAATTATTAATAAACTTCAAAGCCTATCCTATCCAATTGTTAATAAACATCAAAACCAAACCTATCCTAGCCACTACAACTATCCAATCTCTTCTTATAGGTTGCCCATTCCAGGTAACATCCTGGTGAAACTCTTCCACATTCTTTCTAATACTGCTATATCCTTCCTGCATTGTGGCAATACGAACCTTTTGGAGATTTACTTAACTTTAGAGATAAGCACAGAAACAGGCCCTACAGCCCACCGAGTCTGCGCTAACCACTGATCACCCCATATGCTAAAACCATCCTACACACTGGGGACAATTTTACAATTTTAACAAATTAACCTACAACGTCTTTGGAATGTGGGAGAAAACAAGAGCACCCGGAAAAAAACCATGTGGTCACAGGGAGAATGTACAAACTCCCGAGATCTCTGGCACTGTAAGGCAGCGACTGTCCCACTGCACCACCATGCCACCCCCTACACAAGACTAAGTATTGCGTGACCAATCTCTTGTACAGCTGCAACTTGACACACAAAAAGGAGTTGGTGATCGCCAAGCCAATGCTTGGTCTCACCGATGTAGAGCAGCTGACACCTAGAGCAGCGGATGCAATAGATGAGGTTGGAGGCGGTGCAGGTGGCTAAAGCGACAAGTGCAGCATTTCCTGCAGTTGCAAGGGAAAGTACCAGGGGAGTGGGTGGTTTAGGTGGGAAGAGACAAATTGACCAGGGAGTTATAGAGGGAGCGGTCTCTGCGGAAAGCCGAAAGGGGAGGAGATGGGAAGATGTGGCCAGTGGTGGGATCCCGTTGGAGGTGGCAAAAATGTCAGATGATTATCTATTGTATGTGACGGCTGGTGGGTGGAAGATGAGGACAAGGGGGACTCTGTCCATGTTACGAATGGGGGGATGGGGAGTGAGAGCGGAGCTATGGGATAGAGAGGAGACCCTGGTGAGAGTCTCATCTATAGTCAAAGATTCAAGATTCAATAGTTTATTGACATGTGTCCCTGATAGGACAATGAAATTCTTGCTTTGCTTCAGCACAACAGGCATGATTACAGAACAGATCAGTGTGTCCATATACCATTGTACACATATGAATAAATAAACTGATAAAGTGCAAATAAACAGATAATGGGCTATTAATGTTCAGAGTTTTGTCCGAGCCAAGTTTAATAGACCCCCCGTTTGCTAAAAAAGGAGGACATCTCCGATGCCCTGGTTTGGACTCCTCATCCAGGGTGCAGATGCTGCGTAGATGGAAGAATTGGAAGTAGGGAATAGGGTCCTTACAGGAAGCAGGGTGGGAAGAAGTCACTAAACAACTACACTTTGAATTTGGAGATAAACCACAAAAACTATTATCTCGTCAACTACGAAAACTGGTTAGGGAAAAAACAATTTATAAAATTAGATCAGATATGGGAGAAATAGTAACACTGCCCAAGGATATCAATGATAGATTTTTACAATATTATCAAATACTTTATTCAACCAAAACGACAGTGTTCTGCAAGAATGGAATCATTTTTACAGAAATGTAATCTTACAGGTTCAGATCTGAAAGAGAGGGAATTATTAGGTGCTGAAATATCAGTAAAAGACATTGAAGAGTCCATTAGATCTTTGAAAAACGGAAAGGCCGCAAGCCCTGATATCTTAAACTCTGAATTCTATAAAAAATGTCATGACCTGATTTCTCCACGCCTACAGACATTATATAATTATGCTTTTACCCAGAAACTTTAAACAAATCAACAATAACACTTATACCAAAAATGGATGACCTTGAGGATCCAGGTTCATATAGCGCAATTGCTCTTTTAATCACTGATCAGAAAATATTAACTAAAATTTTAGCCCATAGATTTAATTTAATGATTCATAAATTAATACATCCCGATCAAACAGGTTTTATCCCAAAACGTTACTCATTTTATAATCTGAGACGATTATTTAACATTATATATTCAAATAGAATAGCTAATGTAGATTTAGCAGTCATCTCGTTAGATGCTAAAAAAGCATTTGATCAGGTGGAATGGCCCTATTTATTTTCGGTGATGGAAAAATTCCAACTGGGTGAGAAGTTTTGTACATGGGTTAAACTCCTATATAGTAACCCAACAGCTCGAATGTTGACAAACCAAACGTTATCACCTAAATTTAATTTATCTAGAGGTTGTAGACAAGGATGCCCATTATCTCTGTTACTATTCGTCCTTGCTATTGAACCACTGGCAGAAAGTGTTAAGAGTCCACCCAGAAATATATGGGTATCATACTAAAGATACAGTTAATAACATTTCTTTATAGTATAGTATCGTATTGTATAGTATAGTATAGTATAGTATAGTATAGTATAGTATAGTATATCTTTATTGTCATTTTCCTGAGTACTCACATAACCAGAGGAAACAAAAAAACATTGCTCAGATACACAGATGATGTATTTCTATACATTACAAATCCAGAAACCAGCATTCCAAACTTGGTAAATCTTATAACTCAATTTGGCCCATTTTCAGGATATAGAATTAATTGGTACAAAAGTAAAATCATGCCAATAACGGAACTTAACCTACATACATTGCAACAATCTCCTTTTAAAATAGTCTACGAAAAATGTAAATATCTAGGAATTTATGTGACGAAGAAATATACATCTTTATTTAAATTAAATCCTGCGCCTTTACTTAATAACCCGCATAAGAATATTCAGTATTGGAAAACACTTCCCATCTCAAAGCTCGGTAGAATTAATGCCATAAATATGATTTTCCTTCCACAATTACTGTACCTTTTTCAATGAATTCCAATATATCTCCCCCAATTTTTTTTTAATAAGTTGATTCTATTGTCACAAGTTTTATTTGGGATTATAAGAACCATAGAATAAGTAAAAAACATTTATGTAACTCCAAGATGAATGGATAATTAGTTTTACCAAATTTTTTATTTTACTTTTGGGCAGTTAATATTAAAAATATGAACTTCTGGTTGGAAGATAGGGTTCAACAACCAGATTGGTTAAAGATGGAAAAAGGAAGATTGTTTACCTTTTGAAATTGGCTCGATTCTGTTAGCTCCCATAAAACTGAATAAAAAAACCTATAGTGAAAATCTTATAATCTATAGTGGTATACGAATTTGGAAACAATTAAAAAAGACTTTAAAATGGATAATTTATCACTCTTTCTCCCCATTGTAAATAATCCTTCATTTAAACCTTCTGTGTTGGATAAAGGTTTTGTACAATGGAAAAGTTATGGAATTAAAAAGGTGGGACACCTTTACAGAAAAGGTTTTTTTTTTTCATTTCAGGAGTTACAACAGAATTATGGACTACATTCAAATACATTTTTTTGATATTTACCACTTAGAGATTATGTTAAATCACATACACAAGAATATAGAACTAGGGACCCAGAGATCCTTGATGAATGTTTGAAAAAACATCCTAACACAGATAAATTAATACCTCACATTTATAATATTATTTTAGATAGTGAGGTCCCATCGACAGAATTATATAGACAAGCATGGGAAAATAAACCAGCTCAACCTATAATGAAAGATATTTGGGATGAAAGTCTACAACACATACATCAATGCTCGTTAAATGCCAGACATTCTTTAATACAATTTAAAGTACTATATAGACTGCACTACTCTAGAACAGAATTACATAGAATTTTTCCAAATATTTCTCCTATCTGTGACAAATATCAATATTCAGAAGCTAATTTAACTCATGCTTTTGTAAACTGTATAAAAATTAAAATTTTCTGGACGGATACTTTAAAAATTATTTCTGAAGTTGTTAATAGCCAAAAATAATAATATTAGGAATATCAGAACAAAGCCTAAAACTTATAACAAGCCAAATAAATTTCCTTGATTATAGTATAATAATTGGGAAAAAAATATTAAAATTTAGGAAAAACCCAACCCCCACAATTAAAATGTGGATTATGGAGATGTCTTGAGACCTTACACTTGGAAAAAATTAGTCTTGTCTTAATTGACAAACCTGAATAATTTGCTAGAATATGGTCTCCATTTATTGATTTTCTGAAAGGGTAAATTGGTCCAGCACGGAAACTTGACTGGAACTTGAACCCAGGATTAGATGAATTGTTACACTTTATAATCTACGGACCTATCTCCAAAATTGTATTATTGGTAATTTATCCTATTTTACTTCTCTTTCTCCCCCCCTTCTATCTATCTATAAAAAAAATAAACAAATAGAAGCTGTGTTAATATGTAATTGATAAACGAGGACCCCAGCTATTTTGATAGCCGGGATCCCAGCTATTAACAATATGTAATTGATAAACAAATTGTGTTTTGATTACGATATGTATATGCTTCTAATAAAAATATTATTGAAAAAAAAAGAGAAAAGTACCAGGAAAACTTCTGTTGATTTTACATTCTGATTGAACATCATTTAAAAAAAAGGAGGACGCCCAGACAAAAACATTGACATGTATTGTTCAGAATTTCTGGCTCTTCACTTACTCAGAATCACTTAACTACGGTTTTCAAATAATTATTTGTTTTGGAAGCAGACTCTGACGGCTGATCCAAGGTATTCATCCAGTGAAATGTTTGTACTACATTGTGATGATTATTTTTTTTTAAATAAAGAAAAAGCCTAAACAAACAGTGAAGATAGACAAAAATGCTGGAGAAACTCAGTGAGTGAGGCAGCATTGATCGAGCGAAGGAATAGGTGACGTATCGGATCGAGACCCTTCTTCAGCCTGATGTGGAGGCGGGGGGGGGGGTGGTGCGGGAAGAAGGAAGGAAGAGGCGGAGACAGTAGGCTGTGGGAGAGCTGGGAAGGGGAGGGGAAGGAGGGAGAATGCAAGGACTACCTGAAATTGGAGAAGTCAATGTTCATACCGCTGGGGTGTAAACTGCCCAAGCGAAATATGAGGTACTGCTCCTCCAATTTACGATGGGACTCACTCTGGCCATGGAGGAGGCCCGGGACAGAAAGGTCGGATTTGGAATGGGAGGGGGAGTTGAAGTGCTGAGCGACCGGGAGATCAGGTTGGTTAGTGCAAACAGAGCGGAGGTGTTGGGCGAAGCGATCGCCAAGCCTATGCTTGGTCTCACCAATGTAGAGCAGCTGATACCAAGAACAGCAGATGCAATAGATGAGGTTGGAGGAGGTGCAGGTGAACCTCTGCCTCACCTGGAAAAACTGGATGGAGTCAAGGGGGAAGGTAAAGCGACAAGTGTAGCATTTCCTGCGGTTGCAAGGGAAAGGGGAGGGGTGGTTTGGGTGGGAAGGGACAAATTAACCAGGGAGTTACGGAGGGAGCGGTCTCTGCGGAAAGCCGAAAGGGGAGAAGATGGGAAGATGTGGCCAGTCAAGGACCCAAACAGTTTTTCCAGGTGCGGCGGAGGTTCACCTGCACCTCCTGCAACCTCGTCTATTGCAGCCGCTACTCTAGGTGTCGGCTGCTCTACATCGGTGAGACCAAGCGTAGGCTTGGCGATCGCTTCGCCCAACACCTCCGCTTGGTCCGCAATAACCAACATGATCTCCACGTGGCTCAGCACTTCAACTCCCCCTCCCATTCCAAATCCGACCTTTCTGTCCCGGGCCTCCTCCATGGCCAGAATGAGTCCCACCGTAAATTGGAGGAGCTGCACCTCATATTTCGCTTGGGCAGTTTACACATAAGTGGAATGAACATTGACCTCCAATTTCAGGTAGGCCTTGCTTTCTCCCTCCTTCCCCTCCCCTTCCCAGCTCTCCCACAGGCTACTGTCTCCGCCTTTTCCTTCCCGCCCCCCGCCTCCACATCAGTCTGAAGAAGGGTCTCGACTCGAAACGTCACCTATTCCTTCGCTCCATCGATGCTGCCTCACTTGCTGTGTTTCTCCAGCATTTTTGTCTACCTTCACTGTTTGTTTAGGTTTTCTTCTTTATTTTTTTTAAATAATCACAATGGAGTACAAAAATTTCAATGGATGAATATCTTGGATCAGTTATCAGAGTTGGATTCTAAAACAAATAATTATTTGAAAACCGTGGTTAAGTGATTCTGATTAACTGCATAGCCAGAAATTCTGAACAATACATGTCAATGGTTTTGTCTGGCCTTCCACTTTTTTACTTTTTCTTTCTTTTAAATGATGTTCAATCAGAATGTAAGATCACCGGAAGGTTTCCTGGTACTTATTTCTGTAGAGTACAGGGCACTTCCTCAAAGAAAACTTACAAAATTCTTAAGGGGTTGGACAGGCTAGATGCAGGAAGATTGTTCCCGATGTTGGGGAAGTCCAGGACAAGGGGTCACAGCTTAAGGATAAGGGGGAAATCCTTTAAAACCGAGATGAGAAGAACTTTTTTCACAGAGAGTGGTGAATCTCTGGAACTCTCTGCCACAGAGGGTAGTTGAGGCCAGTTGATTGGCTATATTTAAGAGGGAGTTAGATGTGGCCCTTGTGGCTAAGGGGATCAGAGGGTATGGAGAGAAGGCAGGTACGGGATACTGAGTTGGATGATCAGCCATGATCATATTGAATGGCGGTGCAGGCTCGAAGGGCCAAATGGCCTACTCCTGCACCTAATTTCTATGTTTCTATATTGGTTTGTTACAAGCACTTAGTCACTAGATTTCATCTTAAGCCAGCATAATTTGGCATCATCTACAGGATGATATTTTTGGCACTGGGTAGTATGTACATTGTTCTGTGGTGATTAGTGAACTCTGTGGTAATTCTGTACTTTACTCAAACAACAAGCCATGTTAGCTTCCAATGATTCTTAAACCTCATGTACAGTCATGAATCCCACAGAACAATTCCTAAATAATTAGTTTTCTCCTCAACTGTTTGTTGGGTTTAGTGAGTTAACGTTAAATAAAAATTTAAAACATACATATATAGCAATAGTCAATGCTTGTAGTGTAGGAAGGATTTTTTATGTCATCCACTCTCGCATCCTACACCCTACGGGTAATTTACAGAAGCCAATTAACTTATGGTCCTGTCCCACTTAGGCGAGTTTTTAGGCGACTGCAGGATGCTATACGGTCGCCACATGTTCGTGGGTAGTTGCCGAGGAGTCGCCTTCATGGTCGTGAGGAGTTCCCGCATTCTGGGAACTAGTCGCCGCCTCATTATGGTCACCACGAATTTTTCAACATGTTGAAAAATTAGTGGCGACTAGAATGAAGCAGCCGTGGAGTGTAGAGAGAATTCTCGTGCTCAGCAGCAGGTCCTAGTGGGTTGCCAGGAGGTCGAAGGTTCTCGCAGGTTCTCGTAGGTTGTAGCCGGTGCTGACCAGTGAATTTCATTGGCTCATTGGAAAAAAAAACGCAAGCAGTAGTTTGCAGAACCAAGGATAACCGACCGGAAATGTTAAGGTCCTGTCCCACTTAGGCGACTTTTTAGGCAAGTGCAGGAGACTTGGCGCTCGCCTCATGGTCGCCACATGTTCACTGGTGGTCTCTGGTGAGTCTCCTTCATGGTCGCGAGGAGTTCTCGAATTCTGTGAACTAGTCGCGGCCTCAGTATGGTCGCAGAAAATGTCTCAACATGTTGAAAATTTTTCTGCGACCAAAAATTGGTCAACATGGAGAAAATCAATACTTTTGTAGTCGTAGGTGCAGTTGTAGTGGGGTCGCCATGCAGTTGTAGGTAATCGAGGTCACTGTAGGTAATTTTAGTTAATCTCCTTTGCTGACCGGGCAGTTTCATTGACTCTTTGGGGGAAAAAAATGCAAGCACGAGTTTTCAGAACCAAGGAAAACCAACCGGTAATGTTAAATGCCCGCCAAACTGCACAGCTATGTATCTCTGGCTTATTAAAAGTTGTCTGGCTTCTTAAAAGTGTCTCCACTCGTTTTCCCTCCTTCTCCCCTACCCCTCCCCCTGCTCTTTTAAAGGACTTACCGTACACTGTGCTAGCCGTCTTAACTTTCCTGTTCATCGCGGTGTGTGTCTGTATCACCTTGGCTTTTGCACCGTATGAATGTTAGACATCGCTCCCCTGCTTTCCCCGGCCCCCGCCTTTGCGATATGTGTGTGAGTGTGAGTGTGTGAGTGTGCGTGTGCGTGTGCGTGTGCGTGTGTTTCACTCTTGACACTCACCGTTCCACTTCCCGGTTTTTCAGCGAGTGCCGCGAGTTTGACATTAGCCAGCAGTCTGCTGAAAAATCACCTAAGTGGGATAGGCCCTTCAATGTCCACCGAGCTTCACAGTCGGGTATCTCTGGCTTCTTAAACGTTCTCCTCACTCCTTCTCCCCCCTCTTTTAAAGGACTTACCATACACTTTATTCGTCTTAATTATAGTACCAACCTTCCTGTTCATCCCGGTATCACTTGGCTTTGCACCGTGTGAATTTGACTCAAGACAGTGCTCCCCCTGCTTGCCCTGTCCCCCGCCTGCATAACGGGCTAGTGATGGAAGCGATGTGTGTGTATGTGTGTGTGTGTGTGTGTGCGTGTGTGTTCCACTCTGTTTCATCACTTTAGCTCGGATACACTTTAGCTCACCATACATCGCGTGTAATCCATTTGGAGTAGCGTAGCAACAGTACGGGTCATGGGTCGTGACCCGACTGCCGTGAAACCTCCCTATACCTGTACTGCACATGCATTGATAATAAACTTGACTTAATTTGGTTTGGCATTGAAAAAGAAGTGGAAGAAACCATGATTTATTCTACTGCGGTATCTAACTTATATGGACACGAAAATGTTTTACAAATATGAAATTTCACTGACCCAGGGCTATTCCTGCTGAAGCTTTCACAATACCTGTAAATCCTCTCTCTAGGTATGTGCCTGAACAGGCTTCAAAAACCTGTTACTGTTGATCCTCTTTAAGGGCAAGTACTTACCTGCCATTCCTATTACACCTCCCCACCACCAACTGGGGAGACCACCAACACACTTTTCCTTCTGCAGTCTATTATCCTTGCATTTGCATCCAGCAACATGCTGATCTGACCAGCACCTGTTCCCCACATCGCACCCAGTCCATAACTGGCAAGATGACTCCTAATTACAAGACAACTCCTAGCTACAATTCTATCATCCGCTCAAACATTGAGCTTAAAACCCATCTCCTTCAACCAAACTACCTCGACAAGCCTCATAACCTCCACTCATCATTCCCAGCAGCCAACTCTTGTCCTCAACCCTCCTGCCATTTATCAGGACACATATGCCCATAAGTCCCTAATGATTTCAGACAACTCACCCAATCATGTACCTCCTTCCCATGCTGAACACTGACCCTCATTACCTGAACTTAACCAATATCCATCTTTTACTCGACAAGGGTCATGAAGCCATTGAGCACAGTAAGTGCTTGACTTATTTAGCAATTATACATTCCTAAACTTCCCGGCGAAAGTTCCAAAAACAAAATGTTTGATGTTGAAATTAAATGATTTAAGCCTTGACCCAAAACACCACCTATCCATGTAGGTATGTTACAATACTTACCTTCAGTGGTGCTGCAATTCTGCCACTGGCTGTGTGCGCGATTTTGGCGCGTTTGAGGGGTGGGGGGGCGTGGTTAAAACGCGTTTTTTTTTCCGACCTCGTCCTAAATTATATTTTGTTGGAGTGCAAGATGTTGCTAAAGAATCGTTCCGACAGCCGTTCTGTGTGTTTTTAAAAAAATTTGCCCGACAAGTTAATCGCTGAAGTGATTTTAAAATCAGCTTCTGAAGCTGTCGACGCCGACAACAGGGCCGGATTTTATGTAGGGGACAGGTAAAAGAAAGTAGTTTATTTTTATGTATAAAAGTGTTTCTTAAGATGTATTTAATTCACATTTTAAGTTGCGAAACGGTAATTTAGTCCCCGAACGAACCGGCAGTGTATTTGCTGCCGATATGGGGGACTAAATCACAGCAACTTCAACGATCCAAATGGTCCCGTTCCAGAAAATCCCACTCGCAAGCTGATTTAAATGGCCATTAATTTACAGGTATTAAAAACTAAATTCCTTCCATTTGGCCTATAAACCCATGACAATGAGATTTAAAAATTATGTTATATTCTGAGTTATTGTGTGAATGTTATTTGGACACTTAGGCTATTTAAAAATGTTAATCTATTTTTAAGAAATGGATAGCTGTTTAGATCTAGTAATTGAATTTTGTAATTAGCTACAATTAGGTAAATAACTAACTCTATGCTTTAATTTCAAGTCATCTAAGTAAGATTGTTTCATATTTGTTTCAGAATGCTTCAATCTATAATAAGCAAAAATTTCTTTCAGTTCTCTTAAATTTTAAGAAAGTTATAGGCTTTTAAATGTTCTCGATCACAGCTTTTGTGTTAAGTCAATGAAAACGCATTGGGGAACAAGATGCCAATTTCCGAGTATGAAAATGCCCATAACTTTTTTAATACTGAAGATATGAAAATGAATTAGGTGTCAAATTAAACTTATTTTTATGCTTTATCTGATGGGATAAATTAAAGACTTGATTTTTAAAATCTCAAAATTTTGTAACATTGCTAATCCATGTTCTCCAGAGATGTTACCTGGCCAGCTGAGTTACTCCAACACTTTGTGTCCTTTTGTGTCATAAAATGTCTGTTGGTTTGCTGTGTACTAATTCACTGATGTGCCTTTTGAGTTGTGTATCAATCAATTTCTGGGTTTTTCCTCTTGTAGAAAACACAACGGCCAATTTGAACAAGTAATCTTCAATTAGAATAAGCACAGTTACTCCTGGATATTTTGCATTTGTTCACGTTATGGGAGTAGAATTAGGCCATTCGGCCCATCGAGTTCTATGCTAATCATGGCTAATCTCTGCCTCCTAATCCCATTTTCCTGCCTTCTCCCCATAACCCTTGACACCCGTTCTAATCAAGAATTTGTCTATACCTGCCTTAAAAAGTCCTCTACAGCCCTCTGTGGCAATGAGTTCCACAGATTAACTACCCTCTCACCTCCTTTCTGAAAGAGCACCATTTAATTCTGAGGCTAGACTCTCCCACCAGCAGAAACATCCTTCCACATCAATAAGCCCCCCCCCCCCCCCCCCCCCCCCCCCCCCCCCCCTTAACCCAGTGAGCAGAGGCCCAGTGCTGTCAAGCGCTCATCATCTGCTAATAGGCCTTTTTCACGTGGCGACTTGACACAAGATGTAGCCAGAGTGAAGTGGTCATGGTCTAGCACGATATCACACGATATAACGGGGGGGTAGACAAAGAGTTCCCACGGTACTCGGCATTTCTGTTATTTGTGCGAGTGACTTGTCCGTCTCCCGAGCTTTCCCGTTAAATCTTGAATGACATTGTAAACTGTCAAGTGTAATTAAATCAACACGTGGCACAAATGATATCACTTTTTTTTTCACACACTATAAATATCCTCCCTTGGTTGAATTGATATATACACACACAAAACAGAGTTTTACTGTGTATGTGGGAGACACAGATGGAGTGAGCACAGTTACTGAGGCAGAGTCTCTCAGCCTGTGTGAGAGGGAGGGAGGGAGAGAGAGAGGGGCACACACAAGGTGGATGTGAAATCTCACCTGCCTGTTTCAGTGACAGACACCCACCGCCAGTAAATGAAGACACCCCCATCTGTCTCCCCCTCCTCTCCCTCGACTCCCCCACTGGGACAAATCAGGGCCAACAACAGATGACCTCAGCAGGGTATTTTGAAGAAGGGTCCCGACCCGAAATGTCGCCTAACCCTTTCCTCCAGAGATGCTGCCTGACCCACTGAGTCACTCCAGCACTTTATGTCTATATTTGGTTCCCTGATATGCCAATTGTTGGCTAGGGATAGTGTGATCCCAAGAGGGAACCAGCGTTGCAAACCTTGGACTGGTTAACCGACATTTACAGCATGGGGGATGGGGGATGGGGGGGGGGGGGGGGGGGGGGGGGGGGGGGCAGGAGGGGGTGGGCGGGGGAGAGAGAGAGATAGTGTAAGTTACCTAAAATTAAATAATTCAATGTTCATAGTGAACACGGACACAAAATGTTGGTGTAACTCAGCAGGTAAGTCAGATCTGGGAAGAAAAACATAAAAAGCTGGAGTAAGTCAGCATGTCAGGCAGCATCTCTGGAGAAAAAGTATAGGTGGCGATTCGAATCGGAACCCTTCTTCAGACATCCTAATCGGAATTGAGTCTGAAGATGTGTCTCGTCCCGAAACATCACCTATTTTTCTCCAGAGATGCTGCTTGACTCGCTGAGTTACTCCAGCTTTTTGTGTCTGTCTTCGTTTTAAACCAGCATGTGCAGTTCACTCCTTTACACGGGTCTCTGGAGAACATTGATTGGTAGCGTTCCGGACCCTGCTTCGGAAAGGCATCGATCGCTGGTCGGCGAGGACTCCGAGCTGTATCTCTCAAAGAAGTACATGTGAAAAATTTCTCACGGACCATAAAAATGCGGGACCTTTCAGTAAAGTCCCTTTTAAAGATTATAGTTATTTTCTTGAATCTCATTAACATAACTCATGAATAAGTTGATGTCCATATGCGGATGCAAATCTTTATTTTTTTAATTCAATCCCACAGAAGACAATTTTTACTCACCTTCTGTCCCCTCTGTCCAGCTTCCGGGTTCACCGTTCGCAGGAGTTCCCACGGTACACGCAAGAGTCAGTACGGATGTCACACTGGCCACTATGTGCATATAATGTTGCAATGTTCAACCACAAGTGTACAAGTCACTCTTGGAGAAATTCAAGCTTGTTTGAATTTTCTCCCGAGTCACCAAGTTACACGAGTACCTGCCGTTAGCGCCACGGTGGTCCACGAATGCCGTACGGTTATCGCACGAGGTTCCCACGATGTTCAACTCTGGTTAACTTTTGCGTCAAGTCACCCCGTGAAAAAGGGGTTTAATCCACTCATTCCTGGAATCATTCTTGTAAACCTCCTTGGGACCTTCTCCAGGGTCAGCACTGGTTCGTCAGTATTTTGTCAAACATCCAAACAATAAAAACCCATGTCTCAACAAGTCATTGTGAAATTCAGTAGCTTATTAAACACTTTGCCAATGAATGGTTCTGACAACAAAACTTGTTTACATTTTTGTCTCCAAAACCTCTGAAATAATTTTCCATCTTGAACTGATCTACGTTGCACGATGATTCCAATGCATTTCATACATTATAAAATAGGCGTTTTTTCTTATTTTACAGTAAAACTACTGAATTAAAGTATCCACGCCAAGCCGAAGTACAGTGTTCTCAGCCGAGGCCCTCCCTCTCTTATTGCGGAGCATTGGACCGATTGCAATTAGTACTAGGCGATAGTCACATGCTGAAACTACAACGATACAGGCACTTTTGCAAAAGTTACAGGTCAAATCCAATCTGATCAGAGAATCCGTCCAATGCAACGCCAAGACAGAATAGAAAAACTCAGTGGGCTTTAAAACTGAAGATGTTCCCAAAACTTGGAAGTCTGTGCTCTACGTTACCGGAGTTCATTTTGGAGACAGACTGTTAAAATTACCGGCTGGCTCGGATGATGGTGCCGGGGAGAGTTGGGAGTACGCTGCCACTCTGGAAGCACGCACTCCTGCAACAGAAGCAACACATTGCAGCCAGTCAGTGGTCTCTTGCATGCAAACTCTGAGGGGCGGAAATTATGCCTTCTTACTTTCTAGAGAGTTGCAATCCTGAAAATCTGACCGCGGCCGATTTTCATTCATACTAAAGCGAAACTGCGCCGGGCGTGAAAATGCGGCTGACAGTGAAGTTTGGGTCAGAGTCTGGGAGAATTCACCTGGTGTCCGCCAAAAACGACTCCTCCCCCACCCCTGTCTTCCAGCCGGCAGCTCCCATAACTCTTACCTGAGCCTCCTTCCAGCCACCAGCTTGAACAGGAGCAGAGCGACAGCAGCGAAGATAAGGCCGAGCAGCAGCGGCGCCATTCCCGCGGCTGACCTCCGTGTACGCAGCAGACGGCGCCACTAACCAACCTAACCCAACCCAACCCACGCAACTCTCCTCCCAGCCCCAGCCCCAGCTCCCTCGCCGCAACTTGGGGAAGGTGACCACCTCCCTGTGTACACGCATGCTCCCTAGTTCAACAAACTCCTCCACTGCAAATAGACACAACATGCTGGAGTAACTCAAGTGGGACAGGCAACATCTGTGGAGAGAGGGAAGGGGAGACTATTCGGGTCGAGACCCTAATGTCCCCTCCACTGGAAAGCTGCTGCAGGGCAGGGATTGTGCTCGGAGCCCGTCGTGGGCTGTAGAAAACAAGGCGACGCATTCTCCAACTAAACAGTTACCCCCTGAGTCTGTGTTGGAGGAAATAGTTCAGACCCAGAGACATCCTGAGGACTGACATAGATTGAGGTAGTCTGAAGGACTGGTGGAGAGGAATTGGGTAACTCGGACTGGGACATCGGGATGTGGAATTGGTACAAGGGGATGAGGGCAACTTGAGGGACTGCACCATTGGGGGTGTGGAATACCACGGAAATGGAGCAGAGGAGAGGGCAATCGCAAGTGTCTGGTGTGCTGCAGTGGAGGGTCCCTAGGAACTGGTAAAGGGGAGGGGAAATCCTGAGGGATTGGAGTGGAGAATCTTCAAGAGATTGTAATACTGTATTAGTAAGGAATCCCGAGGGACCTTGACAGTGGAGATGGAGAGTAGAGAGGTGTGAGGAAACATGAGAAACTGATATGCCTGAGTGAGATAAACGGAGGGACTGATGCAGTAGCTTGGAAATTCTTAAGGTCATAATTTATAGGAGCAGAAATAGGCCATTCTGCCCATTAAGTCTACTCCGCCATTCAATAATGGCTCATCTATCTCTCACTCCTACCCCCGTTCTTCCCATAAGTCCTGACACCTGTACTAATTGACAGTGGGTTCCGGAAGGGGCAGTTTCTACGATTTTTAAACCTTCATAACATTTGTACTATTTTACCGATCGGAACAAAACTTATTTGATTTGCAGCAGAGGAGAATGGTGAGTAAGGTGGCAAAAAAATCATAGCGCTATGGGGGATCGTTTTTGCGCAAATTTAATTACAACGCAGACAAGAAGTGGTCAAGATGAGAGTTTTAGTAATAGTAGAGATAGATAGATTGCGCTGCCTAAACATTTAGTTCCAAAGGACTCCATTTACAACAGGGGGTGGCACAGAATCCAGCTCTGGGCAATCAATAATTACTAGCTCATGCAGTTGTAAAGTAATGCTACTCCACCCCAATGAAGAACATTAATTTCTCCATTTCTCTGCCTTACTGATATTTGATCAGCCTAGATAAATCCAGTGTCTTGAATCAACTGCTTCCCCGAGCTTTAATTGTCACTTAGATCCTCCTGCTAAAACATGACTGGCCTAAAACATGAACACAAAATGGACCATGTTATCGCCGCCAAGACAGGAGGGCAGAAATTCAGGAAATAAATCACTCGGCCTCTTTATGTAATATGTCACAGGACGTTCAGATTGTACCTTGACATTGATACATAAATTTTCATTTCTATAAATTTTTACAAGCCCAATTTTTCATTGGTCTCCCTTCCAATAATGTGGTGATATAGTTTCTGGGACAATTTATGAAATGTTTTAATGTTATTGTTTGGACTTTCATTGTAATAGGAGAAATGTAGTGAGGTAAATTCCACGACTATTGAAAAAAAAAGATTATATTTCTGTTACACTGCTTTTGTGTTTTAAAACTTGACCAATGAAGTTTAAATTCTGATAGTGCTGGAATCTGGAGCAATGGTGGAATTATACAATGAGCATAATGTTAATTGGCAAAGAGACTCCGATGAGTCCTTTAGTGATTAGTTTGAATGAAAACTAGTTTTCCAGAGATTTGCTGTTAATGTTAATAACTGACATGAGTTTTTTAAGTGACTGTTGGGGGCTACCTGTATTGCTCCATTTACATTTGCACCAGCTGCCTTTTTAACTCTGTTGTATCTGATGAGGAAAGTCGTGTTAGTTCAGGCTTGGGGCTTAGACTAAGTCTTGGTATCAGACCCGGGTCTGAAAGGAGATACATGCCTCTTCAGAACCCATGAGGAATCATTGATTGGGGAATGGCGTGGGATGTTAAAAAAAAAAATCAAAAGATTGTGGGCAGGGTCTGGGAAAGAGTAGAGAGTAGGGATTTGAGTCTTGCAAAGTTGTTGGGAGAAGATCAGTGGGTGAGTGTGTCAGACACTCCGTGATTCAAGTGGAAAATAAGATTGACTGTTGGAGGAGGTAGGTGAGTTGAAGCGTATCTGGTGTCCTAACCAGGCACTGCCTTTTGACCTAGTTGTCCTCTGCATAGAAACATAGAAACATATAAATTAGGTGCAGGAGTAGGCCATTCGGCCCTTCGAGCCTGCACCGCCATTCAATATGATCATGGCTGATCATCCAACTCAGTATCCCGTACCTGCCTTCTCTCCATACCCTCCGATCCCCTTAGCCACAAAGGCCACATCTAACTCCCTCTTAAATATAGCCAATGAACTGGCCTCAACTACCCTCTGTGGCAGAGAGTTCCAGAGATTCACCACTCTCTGTGTGAAAAAGGTTTTTCTCATCTCGGCTTTAAAGGATTCCCCCCTTATCTTTAAGCTGTGACCCCTTGTCCTGGACTTTCCCAACATCGGGAACAATCTTCCTGCATCTAGCCTGTCCAACCCCTTAAGAATTTTGTAAGTTTCTATAAGATCCCCTCTCAACCTCCTAAACTCCAGAGAGTATAAACCAAGTCTATCCAGTCTTTCTTCATAAGACAGTCCTGACATCCCAGGAATCAGTCTGGTGAACCTTCTCTGCACTCCCTCTATGGCAATAATGTCCTTCCTCAGATTTGGAGACCAAAACTGTACGCAATACTCCAGGTGTGGTCTCACCAAGACCCTGTACAACTGCAGTAGAACCTCCCTGCTCCTATACTCAAATCCTTTTGCTATGAAAGCTAACATACCATTCGCTTTCTTCACTGCCTGCTGCACCTGCATGCCTACTTTCAATGACTGGTGTACCATGACACCCAGGTCTCGCTGCATCTCCCCTTTTCCTAATCGGCCACCATTTAGATAATAGTCTGCTTTCCTGTTTTTGCCACCAAAATGGATAACCTCACATTTATCCACATTATTCTGCATCTGCCAAACATTTGCCCACTCACCCAGCCTATCCAAGTCACCTTGCAGTCTCCTAGCATCCTCCTCACAGTTAACACTGCCCCCCCAGCTTAGTGTCATCCGCAAACTTGGAGATATTGCCTTCAATTCCCTCATCCAGATCATTAATATATATTGTAAATAGCTGGGGTCCCAGCACTGAGCCTTGCGGTACCCCACTACTCACTGCCCGCCATTGTGAAAAGGACCCGTTTACTCCTACTCTTTGCTTCCTGTTTGCCAGCCAGTTCTCTATCCACATCAATACTGAACCCAATAATGATCGTCCTGCAACAATTTGTCTAATTTTCCTATCTCCAGAATCTTCTTAAAGGAGCATTGTTATGTAGGTATGTTACAAAACCTACCTGAATCATGTCTGAGTATCTGCCCCGCCCCGTGTGTGTGATTTTCGCGCTGTTTAGAGGGGGCGGGTTTAAAACGCGATTTTTACTAGGCTGTTCCAATCGAAAATGTTCAGCCTAGTAAATCATTAACGGAAAATCGCTGAAAGACCCCGTCGCAAAAGGTATTATTATTTTTTATGGCCTTGTATAATATTTATAGTAGTTTAAAAATCACTCTCTCACTCCGCAACCTCTCGCAGCCCCAGGGTTTTATAAAGCAAACAATTAAAGGTATGTACCTTATTTTTACATTAAATAGGGCTTGTAATTAACCCTATATATAAAGTTTTCTATAGCGAGTAGTTCATTTTGGGCTCTTTATATCCCGCAGTATTTTTCTGGGCATTTGAGGGCACAAATCCAGTGCAATGTGAACGTTCTAAACCAGCGCGTTCACAGGAACCCACTAGAAAGCTGATTTAAATTGACTTTAATTTACAGCAATTGAACACTAAATTCCTTCCATTTGGCCTATAAATTGATGTAAATGAGATTTAAAAATCATGTTTTATTGTGAATTATTTGTGAATATTATTTGGACACTTGGGCTATTTAAAAATGTTAATCATTTATTAAGAAATGGATAGATATTTAGATCTAGTAATTGAAGTTTGAAATTAGCTACAATTGGGTAACTAACTAATTATATGCTTTAATTTCAGGTCATCCAAGTAAGATTATTTTATATTTGTTTCAGAATGCTTCAATCTATGATAACTGAAAATTTCATTCAGTTCTCTTAATTTTTAAGAAGGTTATGGGCTTTTGACTGTCCACGATCACACCTTTTTTGTTATGTCAATAGAAAATCAATAGGGAACAAGATGCTAATTTCCGAGTATGAAAATGGCCATAACTTTTTTATTACTTGAGATATGAAAGTGAATTAGGTGTCAAATTAAACTTATTGTTATGCTTTATCTGATGGGATAAATTGCAGACTTGATTTTTTAAATCTCAAAATTTTGTAACATTGCTATGTTATGGGGGTGAAGATATTGGATGCACATCTCGTGTGAAAATTGCAATTCAAAGCCAGAAAGAGTTTGAATTTCCAGTGACAATGACTGTCCTAAAATAGTCACCATTGTGTTTACTTGTTCTGACACAAGGAAGATATTCAGCCCATTAGGTCCATACTGGCAGATGCATACTATTAGTCACTTTCGCTCTTTTCGTATTCCCTTATCTCTCTGCGGCCCTACAATTTGTTCTTTCTCACATGCCTACTCTTTCCCCTCTGCTAACTATGGGTACTTTACAGTTGCCAGTTATGTCCAACCAATCTGTCATTGTGCATTACTCTGTGGTAATTATATTTGCATGCAAGCGCATTGAAAGAAGCAGTATCATACAATCTATTTTTTTTTTGCAGCTTTTTTTTGCGATATGATACGATAGAACTTTATGTATCCCAGAAGGGAAATTGATCTGCCAACAGTCATAAAAGCATAAACTAAATGAAACATGAAATTAAAGTGACCAGTGGAAAAGATGGGGGATGTGCAAGGGAAGCTAGTCTCAGTCTACCCCACAAAAGCAGGGGGAGTTGTCCAGTTTGATAGCCACAAGGAAGAAGGATCTCCTGTGGCGTTCTGTTCTGCATCTTGGTGGAACCATTCTGTTGCTGAAGGTAATACTCAGGTTGACCAGTGTGTCATGGAGGGGGTGAGCTGTAATGTTCAGGATTCTCCGCAGTTTGAGGAGCATCCTCCCTTCTAAGACCGCCTCCCATGAAACTAACTCCACCCCCAGGAAGGAGCCAGCCTTCATGATGGGTTTACTCTCAGTAGATCCCAAATTCTTCTAAGAATAGGTCTCCAAACGCTCAGAACTTACTCTATTCATCATACAGAAGGCTGTGGTGGCCGTGTCGATGGATATATTTAAGGCAGAGATAGATAGATTCTTGATTAGTACGGTAATGTTTGCAAATCATTTCCACATCAAATTCACTTCCAGGAATGACATTTTTGAGGAATAAATCCAATTCAAGGGTCCCAACTCAAAAGGTCAGCTGTTTATCCGCGCCACAGATGCTATGTGATCCTCCAGCACTTAGTGTTTTGCTCAAGATTTGCAGTCTCACATGTCACTATTATAACATATAACAATTACAGCACGGAAACAGGCCATCTCGGCCCTACTAGTCCGTACCAAACACTTGGTTCTTGGTCCTCCAAAATATTCCAAATGGAATTTAAACTGGAGGTGGTACCTCATGGTGGTACCCCATCGTCCCCCTCCCCCACACCTCTCTCCCCCTCCCCTCTCTCCACCCTTACTCTCACCTAGTCCCATCTACCTGCACTCAGACCATAACCCTCCATTCCTTTCCCATCCATATGCCTATCCAATTTATTTTTAAATGATAAAATCGAACCTGCCTCCACCACTTCCACTGAAGCTCATTCCACACAGCTACCACTCTCTGAGTAAAGAAGTTCCCCCTCATGTTACCCCTAAACCTCTGTCCCTTAATTCTCAAATCATGTCCTCTTGTTTGAATCTCCCCTACTCTCAATGGAAAAAGCTTATCCACGTCAACTCAGTCTCTGCATTGTCCCTCTCAAAAGGCATAACCTGAAGTTTGCGACACCCAATGACAATACAAAACGCATGACTTTTCTGTATGCACTTTCATTATGGATTTGAATTGCATCCGATTTTCCAAAAATATAACTGCAATGTAGTAACATTATGTACCCCAGTTTTGTTATTTCAATAAAGTTTATTGAAAACTGATACATTTCTGTGCTAATATGCTTATTGCCTTGAAATCAGACAACAATCACCAACCAGTATATTAATAGACTTCATGCGTACCATAATGCGAGCATTTCAACTCTTGTAATTGGGTTCGGAATTTAGGATAATGGAATGCTATAGTTTCCATTCTAGAATTCAATTTGTTTCTGAACTGGAATTAGAAACAATGTGCCCGTCATAGGTCGCAAACTAATATCCTAATAATACATTGCAGTTTATCTAACATGTGGGAACTGAACTAATACTGGTGACTGGCGAACATAGAAACATAGAAAATAGGCGCAGGAGAAGGCCATTCGGTCCTTTGAGCCAGCACCACCATTTAATATCATGGCTGATCATCCAGAATCAGTACCCCATTCCTGCTTTTTCCCCATATCCCTTGATTCTTTTAGCCCTAAGAGCTAAATCTAACTCTCTCTTGAAATTATCCAGTGAATTGGCCTCCACTGCCTTCAGTGGCATAGAACTATACAACTGGATGAAAAAGTTATTCCCCATCTCAGTCCTAAATGGCCTACCTACCCCTTAACCTTAAACTGTGGTTCTGGCCTCCCCCACATATGGTGAATATTTTTCCCGCATCTAGCCTGTTCAATCCCTTAAGAATTTATACATTTTTATGTTACCACAAAGTAAACCCCTTAGTAATTTAGCTGGGCTTATGTAAACCACCCAGTCCTTTTCATACCATGTCCCACACCCTACTTCACATAGAAAACATAGAAACATAGAAATTAGGTGCAGGAGTAGGCCATTCGGCCCTTCGAGCCTGCACCGCCATTTAATATGATCATGGCTGATCATCCAACTCAGTATCCCGTACCTGCCTTCTCTCCATACCCTCTGATCCCCTTGGCCACAAGGGCCACATCTAACTCCCTCTTAAATATAGCCAATGAACTGGCCTCAACTACCCTCTGTGGCAGAGAGTTCCAGAGATTCACATATCATCCTGCTCCTGTCTTCTGCTCCATCAAATCTCCACTCACATTCGCCTCCCCTAATCCCACCACCTCCTCAACATTTGTGGAATTGACATAAATTTACTGCATGCCTCCAGAATTCTGCGTGAATCTCTGCTTCAATGCAAATGAATCACAATTGTTAGCATATGCAAATATTAATATAGAACTATCGTGAATGAATCATATTTGCATAGTTCTATATTAATATTCTTCCTCTGTGAGAAATTTCATTTTCGCCCATGAATGCAATGGCCTTGTTTCTCCTCAAACCTCCAAATATCAAGTTAATTTCATGGCGAACAAAACATGGCCCAATATAATTTTTTCAAAGTATTTATTTGGCATTGTAACAGTTTTCTTATTCATAAGATTTTGACTTTGAGGTCATAATTCCATCAAGTAATTAATTGTGATAAATTCAATGAATATTAAGTGAAAATATTATAATAAATCCTGAAAATATTCTAAAAATTCCATAAGAGCAGAATGTTAGAAGTTCACAGGTGAATCCAGCCAGCAATATATTGAAAGGGCATGTCTATGTAGAACAGTAAACTCATGGCACTTTTAATGTTAAAAGTGCCATACTATAGTTACCTTTCAATGAAAAAAAAACTTGCATTTTTATAGCTGCAAGCCAGAAGCCATACATGTTGTGACTGCAACTGGAATATGGTGTACAGGTCTGGTTTTCCAATCTGAGAAAGGATACCTTTGCAATAGTGTGAAAAGATAAACCACATTGGTCTGAAGAAAGGTGCCAACCCGAAACGTCACCCATTCCTTCTGTCCAGAGATGCTGCCTGTCCTCATGAGTTACTCCAGCATTTTGTGTCCATCTTCGGTGTAAACCAGCATCTGCAGTACAATTATCAGTCTGACAAAGGGTTTCGGCCCGAAACGTCGCCTATTTCCTTTGCTCCATAGAATCTGCTGCACCCGCTGAGTTTCTCCAGCATTTTTGTGTACCTTCGATCTTCCAGCATCTGCAGTACCTTCCTACCACATTGGTTTATTGGATGAGGAGAAATTCAATATTTCTGAAGTGCAATAGTACAGAGAGACATTAGCTTGGATGCTGTAGAATCTGTATGGTAGAACTGCAAAATAACCAAGGGCAGAAAATGTTTGTAGGAGTTGTGTACAGACCACCATACACCATACAGCAGTAGTGAGGTTGGGGATAGCATCAAACAGGAAATTAAGGATGCGTGCAGCAAAGGTACAACAGTTATCATGGGTGACTTTAATTTAAACATAGTTTGGCTAACCAAAGTGGAGTGTGTACGGGATGGTAGACAAAATTGCTGGAGAAACTCAGCGGGTGCGGCTGCATCTATGGAGCGAAGGAAATAGGCAACGTTTCGGGCCGAAACCCTTCTTCAGACTGATGCAGGTTGCTGAGCCACAGGGAGATCAGTTTGGTTAATGCGGACCGAGCGGAGGTGTTCGGCGAAACGATCGCCAAGCCTACACTTGGTCTCACCGATGTAGATCAGTTGACATCTAGAGCAACGGATGCAATAGATGAGGTCGGAGGAGGTGCAGGTGAACCTCTGTCGCACCTGGAAAGACTGCTTGGGTCCTTGAATAGACTCGAGGGGGGAAGTAAAGCGACACGTGTAGCATCTCTTGCAGTAGCAAGGGAGAGTGCCCAGGGAGGGGGTGGTATGGTTGGGAAGGGAAGAATTGACCAGGGAGTTACGGAGGGAGCGGTCTTTGATGGAGGACTATCTGTTGTAGGTGACAGCTAGTGGGGTGGAAGGTGAGGACTAGGAGGACTCTGCCCTTGTTCCGAGTGGGGGAACGGGGAGTGAGAGCAGTGTTGCGGGATATTGAAGAGACCCTGGTGCGAGCCTCATCTATGATAAGGGAGGGGAACCCCCGTTCCATGAAGAATGAGGACATTTCCGATGCCCTGGTGTGGAACACCTCATCCTGGCAGCAGATGCGGCGTAGACGGAGGAATTGGGAGTAGGGGATGGAGTTTACAGGAAGCAGGATGGGAAGAAGTGTAGTCTAGATAGCCATGTATACGGGATGGTTTTCCAAGCCAATATGCAGAGGAACCAACTAGGGGGCAGGCCACCCTAGACTGGGTATTGTATATTGAAGAAGGATTAGTTAGCGATCTTGTTGTGGTAATGATACTTAAAGGATTGACGGTGGAGATGCAATGGCAAAGATTTTAAGATTGCATGAATGAATTGCAACAATTGTTCATCCCTGTCTGGCATACAAATGGGGAAGGTGGCTCAACCATAGCTAACGAGGGAAATTACGCCTCATAGAAAATTTTAAATTATATTTATAAAATAAATAAAATCTGTTTCCAAATTGGCTTTCATAATCACATATATTTTGCCCAAATGTAGCAATATTTCTCTGGATATATTATGTCTGTATGATGAACATCAGATATCTTTGTCTCATTTTATATATCCATCTCACCCAGGTCCTCGCCTTTCACTCCATAAGCCGTCATATACAGCACATAATCCTCTGACATTTTCGCCACCTCCAATGAGATCCCACCACTAGCCACATTTTTCCATCTCCACTCCTTTCCATGAGGCTGTTCTCTCCGTAACTCCCGGTTAACTCATCACTTCCCACACAAACCTCCCCCTCCCCAGGTATTTAACCGCAGGAGATGCAACACCTGTCCCTATACCTCCTTCCTTGACTCCATCCAAAGACACCAACAGTGCTTTCAGGTGACCCAGAGGTTCACTTGCACCTCCTCCAACCTCATCTACTGACCCCGCTGTTCTAGATGTGGACTCCTATATCGGAGATACCAAGCACAGACTGGGCGATCGCTGAACACCTTCGCTAAAAGTCAATTATCAACCTCTATGTGGTAAACTGTATCAGCACCAGCCTGCCTGTTTTGTCAACCTACGTGTCCTCCTAAGATACAGCACCATTTACACTTAGAGACATAAAGTCACGCAGAATGGAGGCAGTCCCTTTGGCCCAACCGATTCTTAATGACCAAGATGCCCCATCTAAGCATGGGTTTGGCCCATATCCCTCTAAATTCCCTCTTCTATCCCCAATTCCTATTGAGATTTTTTGTTTCTTCATTATCAAACTTCTGTTCCCTTTTTTCGTGCCAAAGTAATTGATTCAACCGATCTCTGAATATACCATTTTCGTGCCTTTCTAATCTACTAATAACCAATAACCTTATAATTTGTCCTGGAGACTTATCCACTTTTATATTTTTCAAAAGTGTCAGTACTTCTTTTACTTTGAACCTCATAGTATCCATAACCCTCGAGAACAGTCAGCACGGGGGCACCTCAAGGCTGCGTGCTCAGCCCCCTGCTGTACTCACTCTATACTCATGACTGCGTAGCCGGACATAGTGCGAACTCCAATATCAAGTTCGCCGACGACACCACTGTTGTGGGACGTGCCACTGATGGTGATGAGTCAGAGTATAGAAGTGAGATCGACCGATTGACCAAATGGTGTCAGAGCAACAACCTGGCTCTCAACACCAGCAAAACCAAGGGACTGATTGTGGACTTTGGAAAGGGTAGGATAGGGACCCACAATCTTGTATATATCAATGGACGATGGTGGAAAGGGTCAAAAACGTCAAATTCCTGGGCGTGCATATTTCCAAAGATCTTTTCTGGTCCCAGCACTCTGATGCAATTATAAAGAAAGCTCATCAGCGCCTCTACTTCCTGAGAAGATTACGGAGAGTTGGAATGTCAAGGAGGACTCTCTCGAACTTCTACAGGTGCACAGTAGAGTCCATACTGAATGGCTGCATCGTGGCTTGGTTCGGCAACTTGAACATCCCGGAGCAGAAAACAATGCAGAAAGTTGTGACCACTGCCTAGTCCATCATCTGCTCTGACTTCCTCACCATCGAAGGGATCTATTGCAGTCGCTGCCTCAAAAAGGCTACCAACATCATCAAAGACCCACACCATCCTGGCCACACACTCATCTCTCCATTGCCATCGGGAAGAAGATACAGGAGCTTGAAAACTGGAACATCCAGGTTCAGGAACAGCTTCTTCCCCACAGCCATCACGCTATGAAACACGACATCAAACAAATTCTGAACAATAACAGTCAATTATTACTATTGCACTTTATCTGTTTATTGATTGTGCATATATATGGTCTATGGTATGTAGACACACTAAACCTTTATTTCCTGTTCTGTATTATGTTTACATATTGTGTTGTGCTGCAGCAAGCAAGAATTTCATTGTTCTATCTGGGACACATGACAATAAAACTCTCTTGACTCTTGAGTAACTCAAATTTCACTGTATCAATTGGTGCATGTGACAATAAATGTGAACTTGAACTTGATGTTCTCCCTATGACCCACGTGAGTATTCTCCCACACTCCAAAGACGTACAGGTTTGTATGTTAATTGGCTTCGGTAAAATTGTAAATTGTCTCTAGTGTGTGTAGGAAAGTGTTAGTGTGCGGGGAGCGCTGGTCGGCATATGACTCAGTGGTTCAAAAGGCTGGTTTCTGAGCTGTACCTCTAAACTATACAAAATCACCATTTAAACACAGCATTTCTGCTTTTCCTGCTTAATATTTATCCAGGATACACTGCTTTTGCACCTCACCTTCGTAAACTCATGAATAGTGTCCACGACAAATAGCTGACATTTGCAAGTACTGGCAAAAGGTAAAAAGCAAAGACTAATGCTGGGACCACTATTGCTCATCGTTATATCAAATAATTGAACTTGGGAAACAGGAGTACAATTGTGTAACCTGAAATCAGTACCAAATTGAAGGACGTAGCTGAAACTGATAAGAGCTGCAACAAAATGCAGGAAGACAAAAAAATAAATGCCTAGAGTGGACTGTAATTGTGAGCTGGCAGTCGGAGAGTTTATAAGAGTGGACTGTCAGAGAGATTATAAAAAAACATTGAACAACAGTGTATTGCAAACAGTTCTGGGCCTCTAACCATAATCTTTACTAGATTAGTTTAGATTAGTTTTATTTTAGAGATACAATGCCAAAACATGCCTTTCAGCCCACCGAGTCCGCACCGACCAGCGATCCCCCTGCACTAACACTATCCTACACACTAGTAACTTTATCATTTTTATCGAAGCCAAATTAACCCACAAACCTATACGTTTTTGGAATGTGGAAATTGAAGTGCCTATGGCCACGGTTACAGGGAGAGCATGCAAACTCCTCACAGGCAGCACCCATAGTGTGGATTTAACCCTGGTTTCTGGTGCTGTACGGCAGCAACTTTACCTCTGCGGCACCGTGTTGCCCTCTTGTAGAGGCAATTGAAATAATACCAAAATGATTTGCTCAGATGGTACAAGAAGTAAATATGTATAACTAACAGAAAAGATTAAACAGACTAGAAATAATTTCACTAGAAAGGAAAGGATTTGAGATTGAATGGAGAAAGATCTTCCAGATCATGAAAAAAACTGATTAGGTAGGTGGCCAGAAAGTAGCAAGGCCCAAACTAGGAATCATAATCTAATAATTAACTTACATAATAGGGAATGCAGCTACAATTGTTTTCAAAATAGAGCGGTTTTAATGGGGAACTTGGTAACATAAGGAATAGCTGGAGTGATTAGCACACTCTCATTTAAGGGGAAGTTATATAAAAACTTGAGGAAGAGAAGAAGAATATCTTGACTGGAGGTTCATAAAAACTGGTATGGATTTGTTGGGTGGAATGTCCTCTTTCTGTGCAGTAATAAAATATAATAATGATTGTGTAGTATATCATATCCAAGCCTAAATAGCAGCCATTTATATTTGCCATTTGTTATCGGTTAGCCAACCAGTTTGCATTACCTTTCTCTGGACTTCATACATCAACAGACAAAATGTTGTAACAAATCCACAAAAACCTTATTAGCCATCTTCTAAAAGTTAAAATATATAACTTTTGTAGAATTCTGTTCACATATCTAATTAACAATCTCTTCAATAATGCAATGACATTTTTCCAGAGATGATTTGCCTTTAACAAAACTATTCCAGCAATCCATAATTACCCCATGCATCTTTTTGAAATTTTAATTGAAATATTGAAAAGGTAACTAATTAGAAAGATAAAGGTAATTCAGTGTTATATGCATAAATTTGTCATGTCATGTTTGAAAATGTCCAAATATTACTTGCCTTTTAGCTAGTATCTGTAATAGAGACCATTGAGGCCTGGATTAATGTCAGTTTGCAAATTGTGCTTGGGGAATTGAGGGTTAGCTCCATACTGCCCTTCATAATAGGAAATAATAATAAATTAGGTGACAAGATCAAATATTCGCAAATCATTTCTGCACAAAATCTTTCAATTCATATTTTAAATTAAATTATCAAGTACAGTGGATCCCAAACTAACTTTAAAATGGCTTTACCATCCTCTTTCACATTTAATCTCTTCTGTCCAACATCCTATTAGAGTCCTTCCCTTTTGGCCTCTTCCTCTACACTCCTTTGCATCGTACAACATGGATATACTCATCTCACTTCTGATGAAAAGTCGTAAACCTGAAAATTAACTCAACCTCTCTCCACATGCACTGCTTGACTTCTTAGGTATTCCCAGCATTCACTTGTTGATGCAATCATCCATTATAAAGTCATGATTGATGTCTTCATTCACAACAGAATGCACATTTTGAAGGCAATGTTTCAACAAGTTGTTCATTTCTTCCTACATATCAATGTTCTCTGACCATGTGTTGAATTAGGAAAAAAAACATCTCCAAGGACATTGAAAGGAATTTCATTGAAGCCGTGGGAAAGTGGTCTGGTAGCATGTGTAGGTTATTCAGGGGAAACATGGTAATACTGAGGCGAAGGGAGAGGGCAACGCAGTAATTATAATGGTCCATATCTCAATAACATCCTGCGGGCTACATATAACCAACATTGGCCATGTTTGAGGCAGGGAGCATTACACAAATCCTAGCTGATTCCAAGGTGAGATGAAGATTCATAGCTGGCCAAAGGTTTGGGATTAAATCAGTTCATTTAAAACAGGCAGATTCAAGCAGGAGTAACTCAGTGGGGGCAGGCAGCATCTGGAGTGAAGTAATGGGTGACATTTCAGGTCGAGACTCTTCTTCAGGCTGGTTTGAAGAAGGGTCTCGACCCAAAACATCGCCCATTCCTTCGTTCCTGAGATGCTGTCTGTCCCGCTGAGTTACTTCAGCATTTTGTGTCTATCTTCGGTTTAAACCAGCATCTGCAATTCCTTCCCACACAGATTCAAGCAGGTGTCTATGGTGCTTGAATCTTAGATTTGGTTTTCATCGACTCCCATCCCATTGGAAAACAAGTCATTTCTGTCAGGCAGGGCAATTTAATTATTCCCTTTAGGTGTATCATCATTGTGATCGACTAAAACAAATAGTTGCATTGACAAATCACCTTTTACAACTCATGACATTCCATATGCTCTAGAATGATAGTCGATGCCACTGTTGTAAGGTAAGGGTTACATACTAATATGCTAATAGGAAGTTTTTCACATACTTCCTATTATCATATTAAAAAAATAAGGATTATTGTTTGTAACATAACAGTACTTTTATTTGTTGGTGACTATGGGATGCTGGCCTACAATCAACCAAAAGGCAAGCACATTACCAACAGACCACACGGTTTATATTTCTTTAATAGAAAAGCAACTAAAAATCAGGAATGGTTGCTAATGGTGGCTCTATGGGATATGTGTGCACATATGTGTAGTGAAGGGAATTAAGATGGTAACTAATTTTCTCATGATTATACAATACTAGACTAAGTGGGACCCGTTCGGTCCCAGTCACACGGGAGGCCTGGTCCCCCAACGCAACCCATTCCCCAATGCAATATTCCACCCACTTACCTGTTCCCCCAACGCAATGCAATGGCGGGAGTGTTCTGTAGCCGGGGGACGGGGACGGCTTCAGGTGGGGAGCGTCCTGCTGATGGAGGGGGGGGGGGGGGGGGGGGGGTATGTGTGGGGAGGGGGGTGTCAGAAGGGGGGCTGGTGGGGGGGGGGGTGGTGCGGGGGGGGGGGGGGGGGTGGTGTGTCTGGGGGGGGGTGTGTGTGGGGGGGGGGGTGGGTGTGTGGGTAGGGGGGGGGGGGGGTGTGTGGGGGTGGGGGGGGGAGGGGTATGTGGGAGGGTGTGTGTGAGGGGGGGGAGGGAGGGATATGGGGGGGGTGTGGGGTGTGAGGGGTGCGGGGGGTGTGGGGGAGGGGATGGGGGAGGTGAGAGGTGAGGGGTGCGAGGGGGAGGGGGGGTGTGATGTGGGGGGGGGTGTGGGAGAGAGGGGAAGAGGTGTGTGTGGTGGGGGGTGTGGGAGAGAGGGGGGGGAGGGGTGTATGAGGTGGGGGGGGGGGGTGTGGGAGGGAGCAGGGTGTGTGGGCTCAATGGTTCCCGGCCCCACTCACCGGCTCCAGGACCCGGCTCCTGACTCGCTTCTCGACTCCCAGCCCCAGCTGCACACATCGGCTCCCGGCTCATGGTGGTGGTTGCCGCCCCCGCTCGCGAACACAGCCCCCGCCCACACTGTCCTTACTCCGCTCCTTCAGCTTTATTCTCGCCACCGGTGATTGACAGCGGGTGCCGGAAGGGGTGTCGCCGTCCCAGGGACTAACAGACCAATAACATTTGTAATATTTCACCGATAAAACTTGATGCACTTGCAGCGCAGGAGAATGGCAAATAAGGTGGCGAAAAATCGTAGCGCCATCGGGTACCATTTTTTGCGCAAATTTAAAAACAATGCAAACCGGAAGAGAGTGTTAAGTATATAGATAGATTACATTTAGAATAATACTTGAATTTAGTATAATTTTTGTGCAACACCCATATAATATGAAAGACATAGCAACCATTCTGAACAATTTCCTTCCTTCTCACAATCATTATATACATTAATGGGAATGGACGGTAAATTAAAGAAATACAATAACATGCTGTGTAGACACATGGAACTGCAGATGCTGGTTTACATAAAAAGGCACAGTGCTGAACTAATTCAGCGGGTCAGGCAGCATCTCTGGAGAACATAAATTAAAGTGTTTGGCAACCGGAAGATCAGGTAGTTCCAAGCAAACTGAGCGAAGGTGTTCAGCGAAGAGATTGCCCAGTCTACGTTTGGTCTCACCGATGTATAAGAGTCCACACCTTGAACAACGGATACTGTAGAAAAGGTTGGAGGATGTGCAAGTGAACCTCTGCCTAACCTGAAAGGACTGTTGGGATCCCTGGAGAGAGTCGAGGACAGGTGTTGCATCTCCTGCGGTTGCAGAGGAAGGTACCTGGGCAGGGGGTGGTTTGGGTGGGAAGGGATGAGTTAACAAGGGAGTTGTGGAGGGAATGGCCTCTGCTGAAGGTGGAAAGGGGTAGAGATGGGAACATGTGGGCATGGCGAAAATGTTCTTTGCGTCAGCTGATGGGGTGAAAGACAGGGACTAGGGGGACTCAATCCCTGTTATGACTAGTGGAAGGGGGAGCAAGGGCAGAGCTGCAGGGTACCAAGGAGACACGTATGAGAGACTCATCTGTGATGGAAGAAGAGAACCCCCGTTCCCTAAAGAATGAAGACATTGCGGATGTCCTGGTATGGAACACCTCATCTTATGCACAGATGCAGCGTAGACGGAGGAATTGGGAATAGGGGATAAAGTCTTTGCAGGAAACAGGGTGGGAAGAAGTGCAGTCGACATAGTTGTGGAAGTCAATGGGTTTGCAATAGACATCAGTCGATAATCTATCTCCTGTGAAGAAGACGGTGTGATCACGAAAGGGGAGGGAGATGTCGGAGATAGATGCAACACCTGTCCCAATATCTCCTCCCTCGACTCTGTCAAGGGACCCCAACAGTCCTTTCAGGTTAGGCAGAGGTTCACTTGCACCTCCTCCAACCTCATCAACTATATCTATTGTTCAAGATATGGACTCTTATACGTCGGCAAGACCAAACGTAGACTAGGCAATCGTTCCGCTGAACACCTTCGCTCAGTCCACCTGGACGTCTGATCTCCCAGCTGTCAAACACTTTAATTCCCTTTCCCATTCCCACACTGACCTTTCTGTCTTAGGTTTCCTCCATTGTCAGAGTGAGGCTAAATGCAAATTGGAGGAACAACTTCTCATATTTCTTTTAGGCAGTTTACAACACAGTGGTATAAATTTGATTTTTCTAACTTTAAATAACCCCAGCATTTCCTCTCTCTCCAACCCTACCCCACCCATCGCATGAGCTTCTCACATAGCAAACAGCTAACAATGGCCTGGTTCCTTTATCATCATTACTTTTTTTGCATATCTTTCATTCATTTTTTCTAGATCTCTCTACCTAGTCTATATCTCTTGTTTCCCTTTCACGTGACTCTCAGTCTGAAGAAGGGTCCCAATCTGAAAGGTCACCTATTCCTTTTCACCAGAGATGCTGACTGACCCTCTGTTACTCCAGTGGGTCAGTGTCTATATTTGGTTTAAACCAGCCTCTGCAGTTCCTTCGTGCACAGGACTAAACAGGAATTGGAAATAAACCACTTACAGCATTCAGCTACTAGGGATTGGTACAGGCTTCCTCTCATTTAGGCTTCAAGGTGGATTCATTCCAAGCATGTCTTCTCCCCACATTCCCTGATGTTTTGAATGTATGATTCTCTCCTTAGGCTGGGTAGAAGTATGTGCTTAAAGCACACAGGATTTGACTACTAAACCGATGTTCTCCGGTGGAGTTTGCTTCTAAAGCAATAGAACAATTAAGTAAATGGGTTACATGCTCTTTCATTTACTGATATGATTTGGTTTGTGCATTCCAGTAACTACAACAAAATTATTTGTATTCTGCTTATCCAGCAAAGAATGGGTTTGTAGCTGTTAAATTCAACCAGATAACTTATTTACTGATATTGCATTTGAATCGTACCCTCGCTAACTTTAAATTGTGCAGGAGAGTGCACTAAACTAAAGTCAAGGGATGCTTGGTGCACCCAGAGAGTTGTGAATTTGTGGAATTCTCCGCCACAGAAGGCAGTGGAGGCCAATTAATTTGATGAATTTAAAAGAGTTAGGTAGAGCTCTTGGGGCTGGCAGAATCAAGGGGTATGAGGAGAAGGCAGGTACGGGTTACTGATTGTTGATGATCAGCTATGAACACAATAAATCACGGTGTTGGCTCGAAGGGCCCAATGACCTCCTGCTGCACCTATTTTCTAATCTAATCTAATCTAATCTAATTTAATCTCTCTTTAATAATAAACATTGAGGCTCTGAGGGAACTGATGGACTCTCATCTCATAGAAACATAGAAAATAGGTGCAGGAGGAGGCCATTTGGCCCTTCGAGCCTGCACCGCCATTCATTGTGATCATGACTGATCATCCACAATCAGTAACCCATGCCTGCTGTCTCCCCATATCCCTTGTTTCTGCTAGTCCCTAGAGATCTATCTAACTATTTAAATTCATCCAGTGAATTGGCCTCAACTGCCTTCCGTGGCAGAGAATTTCACAAATTCACAAATCTCTGGGTGAAAAAGCTTTTTATCATCTGTTTTATACGGCCTCCCCTTTATTCCTGGACCGTGGCCCCTGGTTCTGGACTCCCCCATCATTGGGATCATTTTTCCTGCACCTAACTTGTCCAGTCCTTGTATAATTTTATACATTTCTATGATTGCCTCTCATCCTTTTATATTCCAGTGAATATAAGCCCAGTCTTTCCAATCTTTCCTCATATGACAGGAATTAACCTTGTGAATTTACGCTGCACTGGCTCAAGGGCAAGATGTCCTTCCTCAAATTAGGAGACCAAAACTGCACACAATCCTGTAGATGTGGTCTCACTATGGCCCTGTACAACTGTAGAAGAACCTCTTTACTCCTCTACTCAAATCCTCTCGTTATGAAGGCCAACATGCCATTCGCTTTCTTCACTGCCTGCTGTACCTGCATGTTTACTTTCATTGACTGGTGTACAAGGACACCCAAGTCTCGTTGCACTTTCCTTTTTCCTAATCTGACACCATTGAGATAATAATCTGCCTCCTTGTTCTAACCTCACATTTATCTACATTATACTGCATCTGCCCACTGTCTAAGTCACCCTGCAACCTCCGAGCATCCTCTTCGCAGTTCACACTGCTACCCAGCTTTGCGTCAACTGCAAATTTGCTAGTGTTACTTTTAATTCCAACATCTAAATTATTAATATATATTGTAAATAGTTGCGGCCCCAGCACCGAGCCTTGCGGCACTCCACTCGTCATTGCCTGTTATGCAATCAGAGAACCGTTTATTCCTACTCTTTGTTTCCTGTCTGCCAACCAATTCTCTGTCCATGTCAATACCCTACCCCCAATACCATGTGCTCTAATTTTGCCCTTTAATCCCCGGTGTGACACCTTATCAAAGGCTTTCTCAAAGTCCAGATACACCACATCCACTGGCTCGCCTTCATCCATTTTATTTGTCACATCCTCAAAAAATTCCAGAAGATTAGTCAAGCAGGATTTACCCTTTGTAAATCCATGCAGATTTGGACCAATCCTATTGCTGCTATCCAAATGCGCCATTATTACTTCTTTAATAATTGACTCCAGCATCTTCCCCTCCACTAACGTCAGGCTAACTGGCCTATAATTCCCCGTTTTCTCTCTCGCTCCTTTCTTGAAAAGTGGGAAAACATTAGCTACCCTCCAATCAACAGGTACTGATCCTGAATCTATAGAACATTGGAAAATGATTGGAAAATGATCACTAATGCATCCACAATTTCGAGAGCCTCCTCTTGAGTACCCTGGGTTGCAGACCATCAGGTCCTGGGGATTTATCAGCCCCATCAGTCTACCCAATACTATTACTCGCCTAATGCAAATTAATTCAGTTCCTCTGCCTCTCTAGATCCCCTGTCCTCTAGCACATCTGGGAGATTGTTTGTGTCTTCCTTAGTGAAGATGGAACTAAAGTTCAACTCTTCTGCCATTTCCTTGCTCCCCATAATAATTTCACCTGTTTCTGCCTTCAAGGGACCCACTGTCTTTACTAATCATTTTCACTTAACATACCTAAAGAAGCTTTTACTATCCTTCTTTATATTCTTGGCCAGCTCACCCTCATACTTCATCTTTTCACTCCATATTGCCCTTTTTGTTATCTTCTATTGTCTTTCGAAAGTTTCCAATCCTCTGGCTTCCCGTTACTCTTTGTTATTTTATATACCTTTTCTTTTAGTTTTATTCCACCCCTAACTTCCCATGTCAGCAATGGTTGCCTCTTACTCCCCTTAGAATCTTTCTTCCTCTTTGGAATGAAATGATCAGGCATCTTCTGGATTATGCCTAGAAATTCCTGCCATTGCTGTTCCACCATCATTCCTGCTAGGATCCTTTTCTAGTCGGCCTTAGCCAGCTCCTCTCTCATGCCTTCATAGTCCCCTTTGTTCAACTACAACACTGACACTTCTGATTTAACCTTCTCCCTCTCAAATTGCAGATTAAAACATCATATTATGGTCACTACCTCCTTGCGGTTCCTTTACCTTGAGTTCCTTTATCTGGTTCATTAGACAACACTAAATCCAGAATTGCCTTCTCTCTGGTAGGCTCCACTACAAGCTGCTCTAAGAATCCAGCCTGGAGGCACTCTACAAATTCCCTTTCTTGGGGTCCAGAACCAACCTGATTTTCCCAGTCTACAGTGCATTCAGAAAGTATTCAGATCCCTTCACTTTTTCCACATGTGTTATATTACAGCGTTATTCTAATATGGATTAAATTAGTTTTTTTTTAATCATCAATCTACACACAATACCCCGTAATAAAAAAGCGAAAACAGATGTTTAGAAATTTTTGCAAAGTAATTAAAAAGAAATAACTGAAATATCACATTTACATAAGTATTCAGACCCTTTACTCAGTACTTTGTTGAAGCATCTTTGGCTGCGATTACAGCCTCAAGTCTTCTTGGATATGGTGCTACAAGCGTGGCACACCTGTATTTGGGTAATTTCTCCCATTCTTCTCTGGAGATCTACTCAAGCTCAGTCAGGTTGGATGGGGAGTGTAAATGCACAGCTATTTTCAGGTCCCTCCAGAGATATTCAATCGGGTTCAATCCAGCCTCTGGCTGTGCCACTCAAGGATGTTCATAGACTTGTCACGAAGCCACTCCTGCGTTGTCTTGGCTGTGTACTTAGGGTTGTTGTCCTGTTGGAAGGTGAACTTCCACCCCAATCTGAGGTCCAGAACGCTCTGGAGCAGCTTTTCATCAAGGATCTCTCTGTACTTTTGCTCCGTTCATCTTTCCCTCAATCCTGACTAGTATCCCAGTTCCTGCCGCTGAAAAACATTCCCACAGCATGATGCTGCCACCACCATGCTTCACCGTAGATATGGTATTGGGCAGGTGATGAGATGAGGTGATGATTGAGCAGGTGCCTGGTTTCTTCCAGACGTGACACTTGGCATTCAGGCCAAAGAGTTCAATCTTGGTTTCATCAGACCAGAGAATCTTGTTTCTCATGCCTTTTGGCAAACTCCAAGCGGGCTGTCATGTGCCTTTTACTGAGGAGTGGCTTCTGTCTGGCCACCCTACCATAAAGGCCTGATTGGTGGAGTACGGCAGATATAATTGTCCTTCTGGAAGGTTCTCACATCTCCACAGAGGAAGTCTGGAGCTCTATCAGAGTGACCATCGGGTTCTTGGTTACCACCCTGACCAAGGCCTTTCTCCATCGATTGCTCAGTTTGGCCGGGAGGCCAGCTCTATGAAGAGGTGTTTCCAAATTCTTCCATTTAGATTAGATTAGATTAGATCCTTTATTTGTCATTCAGACCTTTCGGTCTGAACGAAATGTCGTTGCCTGCAACCATACATATAATAATAAACAACAAAAACACACAATAAACACAAATTAACATCCACCACAGCGAGTTCACCAGGCACCTCCTCACTGTGATGGAGGCAAAATCTTAAAGTTACTGTCTCTGTCTTCCTCATTCTCCCTCTGCGCTGAGGCGATACCACACCGGACGATGGTAGTCAGTCCCGTGGCTCAACCGAGATCAAGCTCCATGGCCCTGGGGTGGTCGAAGCCAAAGATCCTAGAGGACCAAGATAGACCACTCCTCGAAAAACGCGTAGTATGACGTGTGTGATCGTCGACGCCATTTTTCGAGGCATTTATTGGGCTTCCCCCACACTGTCATGGCGTCCTTATCTAAATTTCATCTCACTGCTCTGCTATCAAGTATTCTAATCGTAAATCTAAACGACCCGACCTGTCATTCTTTAGGTTCCCCAATAAAAAAGAAAGGTGAGAAAATATTTTTATTATTTTCAGTCGATATTCTGTCGTGAAAATGTTATTTTCTGTTCTCCCATCAACGGCCATTGGGAAACTAGGTTTGTCGGTACATTAGAAAGTTATTAGACTTATTTTTAATAGATCTTTACTTACCATAATAATAAAGACAATTTTAACACTTCTGTACGTTTTTGGTTTTGTTCTTGTAAGGGATTGGTCTCCACAATATGGCCCGCGGACACATCAGGTCCAGTGACCAGGAGATTTTTCGAGCTCAGATTCAAGTCCGAGAATGGGCGGCTGTTACCCATTATATTCCTCGAATTGTCAAGACATCACAAGCAAAGATCACAAGCCCGCCGTGAAGAAGGGTGCAATCAAATATTATATAACTCTGCTCTATCATCTTTGGGTGCAATGGTGGGTCGGGGGGTTCGGTGGCGGCGGTCGCAATCAAAGATACTAGTGGAGCTCTGCTCTATAATCTTTGGTCGGAATGGGACGGCTGCGCGTTATAATGTGCTATCGTTCCACTCTCCCTCTCCCCCTCTTCCCCCCTTCTCCCTCTCCCCCTCTCTCCCCCTTCTCCCTCTCCCCCTCTCTCTCCCCCCCTCTCTCCCCTCTTCTCTCGATCTCTCTCTCTCTCTCGATCTCTCTCTTCCCTCTCTCTCTCTCTCTCTCTCTCTCTCCCCCCCTCTCTTCGCGATCTCCCCCCCTTCCCTCTCTCCCTCCCTTCCATCTCTCCCTCCCTTACCTCTTCGTGAGAGTTGGCAGCTCTGCTATGCCTTGGGTCCAAAAGAGGATAGAAAGAAAATACTTAATGGTCTTTGGAAGAAGATTTTAATAAGCTCTTCTACATTTAAGGTAAATTGACATATTAGAGGCAAAACACATTTTCAATATACAGGTCTCTCCACACAAATGAAAACAATTGCATTTAAGTAATATATCATCCATTGTTCAGGCAAGTAGCACTAGGTTACAATAAACTTCCTACATATTCCAGGAATGCATCTCATAAAAATGGGAGAGGCTTAAATGCATTGTAAAATCATAAATTCATGTTGACTTGACTAATCCTTTTACTGCTATCCAAATGCCCCATTATTGCATCTTTAATAATTGACTCCAGCATCTTTCACACCACCAAAGTCAGGCTAACTGGTCTGTAATTCCCCGTTTTCTCTCTCGCTCCTTTCTTGAAAAGTGTGATAGCATTAGCTATCTTCCAATCCACAGGAACTGATCGTAAATCTATTGATCGTTGGAAAATAATAGAAACATAGAAATTAGGTGCAGGAGTAGGCCATTCGGCCCTTCGAGCCTGCACCGCCATTCAATATGATCATGGCTGATCATCCAACTCAGTATCCCGTACCTGCCTTCTCTCCATACCCTCTGATCGCCTTAGCCACAAGGGCCACATCTAACTCCCTCTTAAATATAGCCAATGAACTGGCCTCGACTACCCTCTGCAGCAGAGAGTTCCAAAGATTCACCACTCTCTGTGAAAAAGGTTCTTCTCATCTCGGTTTTAAAGGATTTCCCCCTTATCCTTAAGCTGTGACCCCTTGTCCTGGACTTCCCCAACATCGGGAGCAATCTTCCTGCATCTAGCCTGTCCAACCCCTTAAGAATTTTGTAAGTTTCTATAAGATCCCCTCTCAATCTCCTAAATTTTAGAGAGTATAAACCAAGTCTATCCAGTCTTTCTTCATAAGACAGTCCTGACATCCCAGGAATCAGTCTGGTGAACCTTCTCTGCACTCCCTCTATGGCAATAATGTCCTTCCTCAGATTTGGAGACCAAAACTGTACGCAATACTCCAGGTGTGGTCTCACCAAGACCCTGTACAACTGCAGTAGAACCTCCTTGCTCCTATACTCAAATCCTTTCGCTATGAAAGCTAACATACCATTCGCTTTCTTCACTGCCTGCTGCACCTGCATGCCTACTTTCAATGACTGGTGTACCATGACACCCAGGTCTTGCTGCATCTCCCCTTTTCCTAGTCGGCCGCCATTTAGATAATAGTCTGCTTTCCTGTTTTTGCTACCAAAATGGATAACCTCACATTTATCCACATTATACTGCATCTGCCAAACATTTGCCCACTCACCCAGCCTATCCAAGTCACCTTGCAGTCTCATAGCATCCTCCTCACAGCTAACACTGCCCCCCAGCTTAGTGTCATCCGCAAACTTGGAGATATTGCCTTCAATTCCCTCATCCAGATCATTAATATATATTGTAAATAGCTGGGGTCCCAGCACTGCCTGCCTAATGAAGAACTCAACCATATTATGGTCACTCTTGCCCAAGGGGGCACGTACAACAAGATTGCTAACTAACCCTTCCTCATTACTCAATACCCAGTCTAAAATAGCCTGCTCTCTCGTTAGTTCCTCTACATGTTAATCATATGTATAAATATATATGTATGTGTATATATGCATGTATGTGTATATATGCATGTATATGTATATGTGTGTATATATGTATGTATATACAGGTGCACAACCTTTTATCCGACGAGCCAAATAACGAAAACCTCCGAATAGCGACATTTTTTCGGTCCTTGAAGAAAGGTCCTTGAAAACGTTCACCGAGGGCGGCCCGCAGAGGTGACAGCGGAACCTCCGGTCGGTCCTCGAAGAAAGGAGAACTAAATCCCCATTCATAAAAGAGGTGAGGGTATATTGCGCGGGAGGGTTAATAATTGACAATATGCTGCTGCCTGCCCGCTGGGTTAAAAAGTTCCCACGGTAGACACGATACACAGTGTATCGTGAGTCTTGCGTGCGAACTTTTAAACTTAGCGTGCAGGCAGCAGCAGATTGTCGCTCCCTTCAGTTTCACCCCACCTACACCCCTCTGCTTCCCGGCCATGTGTGTGACCCCTTCCCTCCCCTCTCCAGCTCCCCGCGCATTGCACCGGCGCGGGGGCTTTGCACTGTCTTCACGTCGGCGATTCTAGCAGCGCAGTGCAGTCACCGGAGACGTCAGGACCAACGGGACACCGACCCCCAGGCCCACCGCAAGCACGGAGAACCCAGAGACCCACAGCAGCCCAGCCCCGTTCCAACTCCAGAGGAAAACTGCAAACTGGCCGGAGACGTCAGGACCACCAGAAGCCGCTCCCCGATGGGCCGCTACGGTGACAAGTGGCAGTTCGCCCACAGCCCGAGCTGCACCCTCTCATCGGGACACCAACCCCCAGGCCCACTGCAAGCACGGAGATCCCAGATCAGCAACTCCAGCCCAGCCCCATTCCAACTTCAGAGGAACACGCAGTGTATGGGCAGAAGCTGATAGTGTGGAAGGTACTTCTTGTTCTTGGGGTCGCGTTGGAGGGGGAGTGGGATATTGTGCTGTTTGATCGCCCCCTACTATTCCAGGGACAGGGAGACAGAACGTTCACCGAGGGCGGCCCGCAGAGGTGACAGCGGAACCTCCGGTCGGTCCTCGAAGAAAGGGGAACTAAATCCCCATTCATAAAAGAGAAGGTGAGAGTATATTGCGCGGGAGGGTTAATAATTGACAATCTGCTGCTGCATGCCCGCTTAGTTAAAAGGTTCCCACGGTAGACACGATACACAGTGTATCGTGAGTCTTGCGTGGGAACTTTTAAACTTAGCGTGCAGGCAGCAGCAGATTGTCGCTCCCTTCAATTCCACCCCACCTACACCCCTCTGCTTCCCGGCCATGTGTGTGACCCCTTCCCTCCCCTCTCCAGCTCCCCGCTCATTGCACCGGCGTGGGGGCTTTGTACTGTCTTCACGACGGCGATGGCTGCAGGTCTGTGCAGTCACCAGAGACGTCAGGACCAATTGGACGTCGACCACCAGGCCCACCGCAAGCACGGAGAACCGAGAGACCCACAGCCAGCAGCAGCCCAGCCCAGCCCCGCTCCAACTTCTTCTGCCGGGATCAAGGCGCAAACTCGCGACCTTGCGGATATGAGCCGAGCACTCTACCACTGAGCCAGCCATTAAAATCTACGCAAAAAAATGTCCATTCCGAAGACCGACAAATTCTGAATTACGAAAGGTGTCTGGTCCCAAGGCTTTCGGATAAAAGGTTGTGCACCTGTATATGTTTATATGTGTGTATGTATGCATATAAATGTATCCATGTGTATGCGTGTATTTGTATGTGTATACATATGTATGTATGTGTATATATGTATGTGTGTATATATGTATGTGTATATATATGTGTGTATACATATATATATATATGCATATATATATTATTACTATATAATTATATATATAATTGCCTTTATGGTTTATGTATATCATCTTACAAGACAAATAAATTAATAGTGATTATTTAAATCAAAGTTGCTTCTGATCCATGAGAATAAACTTAATTATCTCTAACTTGCCTCTCACACACAGACACACATTCATATAAATATATAAAATATGTATACGTTAAATTTAATTTTGTGCAGTGTGTGTTAAAGCAATACAATGCAAGGGAAACTACGCAAAGGAGGGGGCTGTTCCCGCTACAAGATACTCGAGGATCTTTGCTTTGGATCAAAGATTATAGCGGAGCTCTATAATCTTTGCTTTGGATCACAGCGGGTGGCATACCGGAAGTCGCGTGTCGCATTGAAAAATGGCGGCCGTGACGTTCCGTCACGTACTACACGCCAGCCCATTGGATTTCGAAGGAGTGGTCTATCTTGGTCCTCTAGGATCTTTGGTCGAAGCTGCCGCCCTCCAGTCCAGCGGACACAGCTGTTGCCGCGGGAGCTCTGGAAAACAGGCACCAGCCTGTGACCTGCGAGCTCCTGACGATGTCATCCACTGGCCCGCGGCCGAGCCCCGGATTCAGGTCACCGCCGGAACGCCGCATCAGCCATCGGAGCACCGTCTTAGCCCCGCGCCTGGCCGCCCTCACCGGAGCGCCGTCTCAGCCCCGCCCTCACCAGAGCGCCGTCTCAACCCCGAGTCATGCCGCTGCCACTGGAATGCCGGATGACTTAACGCCGTTAAGAATGACGGAAGCCACTGTGCTCTTCGGGACCTGCAATGCTGCAGAAATTGTTTTATACCCTTTCCTGTCTCAGAAGTCTACAGACAATTCCTTCATCTTCATGGCTTGGTCTTTCCTCTGACATGCACTGTCAACTGGGGGACCTTAAAAAGACAGGTGTGTGCCTTTCCAAATCATGTCCATTCAATTTAATTTACCACTGGTGGACTCCAATCAAGTTGTAGGAACTTCTCAAGGATAATCAATGGACACAGGATGAACCAAAACTCAATTTTGAGTGTTATAGCGAAGGGTCTGAATACTTATGTAAATGTGATTTTTAATTTATTTATTTTTAATTACTTTACAAAAATTTCTAAACACATGTTTTCGCTATTCATTCTGGGGTATTGTGTGTAGATTAATGATAAAAAAAAGAATTTAATCCATTTTAAAATATGGCTATAACGTAACAAAATATGGAAAAAGTGAAGGGGTCTGTGGATAATTCCCTACCATTTACATGGTAAATGGTAGGGAATTGAAGAATGTAGGTGAACAGAGGGATCTGGGAATAACTGTGCACAGTTCCCTGAAAGTGGAATCTCATGTAGATAGGGTGGTAAAGAAAGCTTTTGGTGTGCTGGCCTTTATAAATCAGAGCATTGAGTATAGAAGTTGGGATGTAATGTTAAAATTGTACAAGGCATTGGTGAGACCAATTCTGGAGTATGGTGAACAATTTTGGTCGCCCAATTATAGGAAGGATGTCAACAAAATAGAGAGAGTACAGAGGAGATTTACTAGAATGTTGCCTGGGTTTCAGCAACTAAGTTACAGAGAAAGGTTGAACAAGTTAGGGCTTTATTCTTTGGAGCGCAGAAGGTTAAGGGGGGACTTGATAGAGGTTTTTAAAATGATGAGAGGGATAGACAGAGTTGACGTGGAAAAGCTTTTCCCACTGAGAGTAGGGAAGATTCAAACAAGGGGACATGACATGAGAATTAAGGGACTGAAGTTTAGGGGTAACATGAGGGGGAACTTCTTTACTCAAAGAGTGGTAGCTGTGTGGAATGAGATTCCAGTGAAGGTGGTGAAGGCAGGTTCGTTTTTATCATTTAAAAATAAATTGGATAGTTATATGGATGGGAAGGGAATGGAGGGTTATGGTCTGAGCGCAGGTATATGGGACTAGGGGAGATTATGTGTTCGGCACGGACTAGAGGGGTCGAGATGGCCTGTTTCCGTGCTGTAATTGTTGTATGGTTATATGGTTATATCGTCTGCGTACTTTCTGAATGCACTGCACCTGCGTATTGAAATCTCCCATAACCACAGTGGCATTACCTTTGTCACATGTCAACTCCTGCTGCAACTTGCACCCTATATCCAGGCTACTGTTTGCAGGCCTATAGATAACTCCCATTAGTGTCTTCTTACCCTTACAATTCCTCAATTCTATCCACAGTGACTCTACATCGTCAGTCCCTATGTCACCCCCCCCCTCGCAAGGGACTGAATTTCATCCCATACCAATGGAGCTACCCCCCCCTCCTCTGCCCACCTGCCTGTCCTTTCTATAGGACGTATAACCCGGATATATTCAGTTCCCAGTCCCGTTCCTCTTGCTGCCATGTCTCTATAATCCCCACAATGTCATATCTACCAATCTCTAACTGAGCCTCAAGCTCATCAACTTTACTTCTTATACTTCATGCATTCATATTGAATATTTTTAATCCATTACTCACCTCACCTTTCACATCGATTCCGATTTCACTTGGCCCTACACTCCTATGACCTTTCTACCCCGTTAAATCTGGTTTATTTCTTAACTTTCCTATACTATTTTTTCCTTTAACTCCATCATTGTATTTACAATTTGTCTCCTCAGCCAATCTCATGTTTAGCTGTGTTCTGAATGGTAAACCTTTATAGATTTTCTTGCAGACCGCAATAGTGGAACAAGTGTCTGGAACCAACTTCGATTATGCAAGGTGGGTTTGGTTTCTTTCTTGTGAGGGCAGTACGAACAGAAATGATGAATTAAGCTGTGAAGTTGGATGAGGAGGCCATGTGGTAACTGAATCAGCTCAGGGGAGGGAAACAAGTGAAATAATATATTCGAAGAGTTAAGATCTCCTTGGAACCATTATGGGATATTATGCACTATTCTGGTCTGTTTACCTAGTATAAATGATAATTTATTGTTATTTTTCAATTGTATAATTTATTGGTTGTGATGCTGCATTAATATGCATGTAAAAGCTGTACCAGATGAGAATTTAATCGGTGCATATGACAATTAAACACTCTTGACTCGAAAATCAGCTCATTGTTTAAAATATCTACAATTATTCTGAATGTCAAAAATAACTAGGATAAGCATTTATACACACACGCGCACACGCACACACATACTGTATATATGTGTGTGTGTATTTTCCCAATCAGCAAAGAACAAGCTTTTGATCTAGGCCCACAAATGATCAGTTTTTGTTAAAAAGTGATTTCAGACCAGAAGAAGAGGACCAACAACTGTTTGTAAACGGAGGTGTCTGACCTGTAGTCTATAGAGAAATGGGAGAGGATTCTTCAATTAATCAATACCTCTTCAATGTGTGCAAGACACGCTCTAATACAATTTAAGGTGGTTCACAGAGCACATAAGTTAACTCGTTTTTATGGTCATATAAATCCTACCTGTGACAGATGTAATTCTGAAGTGGCTTCGCTGACTCATATGTTTTGGTCTTGCCTTCTTTTGGAAAAATATTGGAAAGAAGTTTTTAATACAATTTCTGTATTTTTAGTTATTGATTTACAACCTCATCCTATTACTGCAATTTTTGGGCTACCAATGTTAGATTCTATTCATCTGTCCCGTTCAACCCATCGGTTGATTGCTTTTACTACATTAGAAAAATAGAAACATAGAAAAATAGGTGCAGGAGTAGACCATTCGTCCTTTCGAGCCTGCACCGCCACTCAATATGATCATGGCTGTTCATCCAACTCAGTATCCTGTACCTGCCTTCTCTCCATACCCCCTGATCCCTTTAGCCACAAGGGCCACATCCAACTCCCTCTTAAATATAGCCAATGAACTGGCCTCAACTACCTTCTGTGGCAGAGAGTTCCAGAGATTCACCACTCTCTGTGTGAAAAATGCTTTTCTCATCTCGGTCCCAAAGGATTTCCCGTTTATCCTTAAACTGTGATCCCTTGTCCTGGACTTCCCCAACATCGGGGACAATCTTCCTGCATCTAGCCTGTCCAACCCCTTAATTGCCAGAAGATCTATTTTATTTAAATGGAAAGACTCTAAATCTCCTACCACACTCTATTGGTATTCTGAAACGATATCATGTTTAAATTTAGAAAAAATTAGGAGTGACATTGTTGAACCCTCGGTTAAATTTGATAGGACTTGGGGAAGCTTTATTCAATATTTTCACATGATATAAATTGTTCCCTCTCCAACCAGTGTAATAATTTTTTACCTTTACACGGTGGAACGGATTTGACGACAAACAGGGGTCTAAACTGTTGACATTTTTTTGCAACCCAGATTCTGTTTTGTATTGTTTTGCTTATTTTAGCTGAGGGGGTTTTGTTTTTCTCTTTTTAAAAAAAATATTTAAATCTTTTTTTATATATACCAGTTCTCTTTTAACCTTTTATTTATATTTACATAGAGACTGGGAGGTCTATACCCAATGTGTATTTTGACACTGGATTTATATTTAGATTACATTTGTTGTTAATGTAATCCTGACCCCTATGTATCAATACTGTTATGTTTATCCTTTTTTTTAAATAATAAAAATATATATTTTTTAAATATTCATTTGGAAACAAATAATTTTCTCTTTAATTGTATGTGTGATTTTCAATATCTGTTTTGTTTCTTGTTTGTGTCCAAATTTGTACCACTATGCCAAGCACTATTGTGATCTGAAACAGCCATGGAAATTGCCTGCTGGAATTACAAGTTACAATTGCCGTGTATTGCAAACTTTTTCAATCATCGGGAAACAAGCTTATAATATTTATGAAAATTTGTGCTAATGAATTTACTCTAAGGTATGAAAATCAAAAGCATGTTGAAAAATGTTGTGAGATTCAACCTTGTATTGAAGGGATGTGCAGAATTTTCAATGAAGCAATCCTTTGGGTTCAAAAAATTCCCTTAATCATGTTTCTAGTCTTCCTCACCCTCTTCCCATTAAAGTGGCTGATTTGACAAATTAATTCCAACATATTCTTCTGCTTTCTTTTAAAGATCTCCATATCATTCTAATATTTTCTTGTGTTCTCTTGTAAACACCTTTGTGTCACCATTCATCTGATATGAGAATTCCTCACTTTGTTCTCCTGACTTAGTCCGTACATCTATCAGAGTTTAATAAACCACCTATGGTGTTCCAACTGCCTATTTCATCAGTCAGAATCAAACATATTCAAAAATCAACTCATGGTTAAAAAAATAAGGCACAATGTGCTGGAGTAACTCAGTGCGTCAGGCATCATTTCTGAATAACATGGTAGGTGACCTTTCAGGTCAGAAACCTTCTTCAGATCATTTTTAAGTAACTATAACCTTCCCCCTTTAATCCCCCTCCCCCCTCCCCTGTGCTCACCTGGACTCATCTAGATTCTTCCCTCCCACTCCCCTTGCACCCAGATTCCTTCCACTAGCTTCACAAATTGCAATTCTTCAATCCTTTTGTCTCACACCTTCTGTGTTTTCTTTTCTGGCCTTTGTCCAACCATCTGTCTATCAAAAAAATCCCAGTACCTGTACCGAACTTTTACCTGCCAGGCTTTGTCCTGCCCCTTCTCTCTTTAAGCTTTCTCCCTCCTCCCCACCTCACCCCACCCCACCCCCATCCCCTCCCACCACCATCAATCAGAAGAAGGGCCCATATCCAAATCTTGAGCCACTGAATTGTTGCAGCACTTTGTGTCTTTAAATGACACAAGTTCAAGTTGACTAGATAGGCCAGAGCAAGGCAGGTAGTGAGGAATCGCAGTTGCATTAATTTGTACTTATCTCAATGTTGGAGGCCTAATAGGTAAGGTAGATGAACTCAGGGTGTTATTTATTTTTTCTTGAATCTGAAGTAGGGTCTCAACCCGAAATATCACCTATTTATATTCTCTAGAGATGCTGCGGGGCTGCTGAGTTCTTCCAGTGCTTTGTGGATTTTTTGGAAACCAGCATCTGTTCCATGTTCCTTGTTTCTACATCTCTAATTGTTTGGTTCACACTGAAGAACATGATATCTGGAGTTTCCCATGTCCAAATTTGACCACACGTTTAGTTTTGCAAATGTGAGGTCATCAATTTCCCAACCAGAACTCGGCTGAAGTGAATGGAAATTCCACTTGTGGTAATCATCTCATCTACTAGAAAGTCTAATACTTTAACATAGATTTGTTGGGGATTCCACAAAGCAACTGTGCAATTTATAGTAATTTACATACAAGTCTTTGACTTTATTAGTCAATGCTTTAAAAAGATCTCTTCTAATACTTTTCTTGACCTATCATAATACTTCTGAGTGTAACCAAAGCCCAAGAGGTAAATATACAGGCAAATATACAAATGTGTTTAACTAGTTCAGCTTATCCTCCAAAGGCTGGGAGATTAGTTACGTTCAGTCCTTCCGCTGGGGAGACCGTGTTATATTCACGCCTGATACCAAATTCCTGAAATAGATATTTAATTCTGAGCTTAATCCAAAAAAACTGTGATTCCAAACTGAGTGAACCTACCTCAAACGTAATATGTTTTTTTACCAATATTGTGCTGATTGCAGATCATTATGGGCCGGTCCCACTTAGGCGGCTTTTTAGGCGAGTACAGGAGACTCTGTGGTCGCCACATGTTCGCTGGTGGTCTCTGGTGAGTCTCCTTCATGGTCGCGAGCAGTTCCCGCATTCTGGGAACTAGACGCGGCCTCAGTATGGTCGCCGCTAATTTTTCAACATGGTGAAATATTTGATGCGACCAAAAATTGGTTGCCATGGAAATAATCGATAATCCTGTAGTCGTAGGTGCAGTTGTTGTGGGGTCGTCATGTAGTTATGGGTAGTCATAGGTAGTTTTAGTTAATCACCTTTGCTGACTGATCATTTTCATTGGCTCATCAGGGGAAAAAAAATGGAAGCACGAGTTTTCAGAACCAAGGATAACCAATTGGTAATGTTAAATGCCCACCAAACTTCACAGCTGTGTATCTCTGGCTTATTAAAAGTTGTCTGGCTTTTTAAAAGTGTCTCCACTCCTTCTCCCCCTTCTCCCCCCTCTTTTAAAGGACTTACCGTACACTGTGCTAGCAGTCTTAACCTTCCTGTTAATCGCAGTGTGTGTCTGTATCACCTTGGCTTTGCACAGTGTGAATTTCAGACAGTGCTCCCTCCCACTTGCCCTGGCCCTCGCCTTTGCTATGTGTTTGTGTGTGTGGCAGTCGCCGGCAGTCCGCTGAAAAATCATCTAATAGTCCGTGGGCCAGAGGGGCCTACCATGCACTCCCCCTATGATCCTACTTCTTGGGTGTCATTTTATTCATTGGCATCTCTTCTTTCGGAAATATGATATTCCCAAGGTTAAAACTCATTTGGACTATGTTTTTTAACCCCTTATTTCAATCCATGTCAAAATAGTGTTTTTTCACACTTTGCCCTCTTTTTCGTGGCCCTCTTCCATCATCCTATGTCAACCGGACAGCAAATCCACCATTCCGTGTGCAGCACTGGAAGCGTGAAGATGGCGATGAAGCATTCAAACAGTGTACAAGAAAAGATCTGCATGGATGCTTTCCCAGAAAGCGAGTAGTGAGAAAGGTCAAGAGCTTCCAGCTTCGGCTGGATATGTCTCAGCAACAGGTGAGGTGCCTTCAAATGTGACCATAATTGACTACTATCCTGTGATCAATCATCCCATCATGGAATTTAGTACAGTTCAAAAGTGGTTACGAACTTCTGAAGTAGCAAGTCATGAGGTTGGCCAAGAATATGTCATTACAACATTCGACTTGGGTGTCTGCATGAAGGCAGATCCTCTCATGTGGAGTCATGTCTACAATGGGACTCATGTCTACTGGTTCTATGAAAGGTGTTATGACAGGAAAGAACTACGACAGAAATCTGCACTGCCACAAGACGATGGTGGAGTGCTATGAGAGGCTCCTTCTTGATGAATTCCTGTCTATGGCTGGAAAAGATGCCGTGCTGTCCAGTATACCAGAGGAATCAAAGGGCATCTTTCAAGAGCTAATTCCATCGCCAACAAAGCAGGCACTTGCTGAAGTCATGGCCAATGCAGATCTCAACACATTGATGGAGTCGTATGAGAGCTTCAAAGTTGATGTTCGAAAAGGATCTCTCGGGAAGACTGCACAATTTTGGTTGTCGTACATGGATTCTGTGTGGATTGCTCTCACATTAATCTGTGAAAAAGAACAACTTTCCATTGTACTTGCACTGTCTGTTTCTTAAGCTTAAGCTCTTCTTCAACTTTGGTGGTCACAATTAATCCTGTTATCTGACGTACCTTGCTGTGTTCTTGGCAAACATCGAAGAATCACATCCCAGAGCCCTGGCTTTCCTCGAAAGAGGTGCCATCAGTGTCACTAGGTTGTTCATACCAGGAAACCGATGTGCTGTTGACAAAACGATTGAGGAGATGATCATGAAGCATGGCAAATCTCAAGGTGGTGGTAGTGGTGTTGGGCTCTCTGGCATCTTGGAGAATCAGAGTGCTTGTCAGAGATGGGTTCGAACTTCAACTGAAAAGGCACACTTTCTCTCTGCAACTCTCAGCCTCGCAGACATGACTTCTGGTACCAATCGCGGAAGCAAACACAGAGATCAACAACCAACTGAGATAAGGAAAAGTGAGGCATGTGTAAAGAAAGCCATTGATGCTGTAAAGAACTTCCTGAATCATTTTGACGTAGATGACAAGACTGGGTTGTATGTACTCTCTTCTGGTGCACGTGTTCCAGCTGAAGTTGAGAAAGATGTCATAAAGGTACTTACCACAGGGAAAGAACAGAAAGGGAAGTTCATCAGAGAGCGACTTGAGAAAAAGACAACATTCTCCAAACCCATCAAGAATCTGAAGCTCAAAACCATGGCAGAAACAAAGAAAAGAGTGAAGCTGAAAGCATCTGAACGAAAAGTTATAGAGTACAAGCAACAAGGAGATATTGCTTTTCAACTGATGGTCAAAGCACAAAGTTCTGGCAGTCAACTCAATCTACTGGAGATTATGAAGTACTCACTGACCCCTGTACCCTACTCCATTGGTACATCAGACAACTTCTTTGCAAAGACTGATAAATCCAAGGGCCTACACTACCTATTGAAAGATGTAGACAACTCACAACCTCCTGCCAGTAACAAGACATTGATAGTGGAAGATGGCAATGCTGCATTCTACTATCTCAAAGAGATTCCTGCAAACTTCAAAGAGATTGGCATCAAAATCTTCAATGCATTGTCATCTAATGATGTAGTCTTCAGTACCGATATGTACAAACCAGATTCAGTGAAGTCAAGTGAATGGACATGGCGTGGGTGTGCGGAGAAGAGAATAATCAAAGGAGGAAAGACCAAAAAACCAAGAGATTGGAAGCAGTTTTTGACCAATGATGAGAACAAGAAACAGCTTATTGAACTTCTTCTTGATGTGTGGAATGAGCATGACATCGCAAAGAGGCTACATGGAAGGAAGGTGATCTTCATTAAGGAAGGAGAGGCCACACTTCTTCTCTGAATGAGAAAGAGACACCACAGTCTGAGATTCAACCCCTGAAGTCAAACCAAGAAGAGACAGACTCGCGAGTCATCCTATACTGCAACTATGGCAAAGAGCAAGGATATGACCACGCACAAGTCAAAAGCCCAGACAGCGATATCTTTTTCATATTGCTTCACTATGCAAATTGCATTCAAGACCCCACAGTGTTCTTTGACACAGGGAGAGGCAACAGGCAAAGGCTAATATATGTCTCCCATTTTGCAAAGCAGTCCTCCTCAGAATACTGCTTAGCATTACTTGGACTGCATGCGTTCTCAGGCTGTGACTTAACATGTGCCTTCAAAGGAATCGGCAAAGTCAAGCCAATCAAACTGATGCAACAGCGTAACAAATTTGTGAAACCTCTGGCAGAGCTTGGTGATTTTCATCGAGTTGAAGATGATATGGTCCTAATTTAGTGGAATTATTATGTATCTTTACTAAGAAACAAACTCAATTGCAAGTACCAAATTCACAGACCCCAAGAAAGAGGGCAAAGTGTGAAAAAACACAATTTTGACATATATTGAAATAAGGTTAAAAAAACATAGTCCAAATGTGTTTTTTTCTTGAGAACATCATCTTTCCGACAGAAGAGATACCAATGAACAAAATGACACCCCAGAAGTAGGATCATGGGGGGTGCACGATAGGCCCCTCTGGCCCATGGACTATAAGTGGGACAGGCCCATAAGGCTCACAGAAGAAACAAGGACATTCCCACATTGGGAAACTCTTATGGCAACTCAAAATGAAGATGGAGCATTCAGGATGGTATTAAGAACATCAAGGCACCAACATCATTCAGCGAATGAGTGCACCACCTCACTAACTACCTGACCTCCTTATCCATTCAGGCACTATCCACAGCTCATCTGTGGAAGACTATGGTTCTCACACTGTCCTCATCAGCATTGTCAGAACCATAAACCTTAAGAAGAAGGAGACAATATAATTACCCATAATTATTTTCGTAAGCGGTTTACTTTTGGTGCAACTGATAAAATTACTTTAGAGAGGTGTATTTTAATGAAATGTAAAATTGTTTCATATCAATTATCCTAAACAATTTATTTGCCTTCCTTTGCCATCCCAAAATTGAAGATCCCTTGCTATGAATCAGCCTCTCTGGGCCCTGCAAGTTGAATAAAAACTTGCCCTCCTTCTTCCCAGCTAAACATGAATAATGTTCTGGATCCTCATTTAACACCATTGTCATTCTTTCTTCCAGTTCTTCCCCAATTCCCTTAATCGTGTCTTTAATCTTCCTAATCTTCTTCCCCTTGAGGGTGCTGTTTTGATAACTTAATTCCAACATGTCTTTTAAAGATTCCCATATCAATAATCTAATCTTTTCTCATGTTTTCTTGTAAACAACTTCATTGTCTCGCCATTTGTTGTCTCACCAATTCCTCACTTTGTTCTCCTACATTAGTCCGTAGATCTATCAGTGTTTAATAAACCACCCTAGCCATCCTGATGAGATACAAAGAGTGGAAGACAATCGAAAACTCCTTGAGTCAAGTCATGGGGACTTTGGCAGTATATCTACGACTGTGGCTTCTAAAGCTGAGCGAAAGCAAAACAGTGTCAACAGCATTCCATCAAAACTACAAGGAAGCTAAGCGAGAGCTAGCTGTCTTCGTTAACAATAAGCGTTTGGACTTCCAACAAACACCCATTTACCTCAGCGTAAAAGCTGGACAGGTCGCTTACATTTCATCAACACCTGGCTGATCTCTACGACAAGTTCATAGCACATAGCGGCCTCATCCGACACCTGGCAGGAACAAGTTGGGGAGCTGTAGATCTGCTCTACCGAATACTAACACACAGATGCTATACACCATTCAGATATATAATCCAGTCCTGGTTTTACCATACAGTCACCACATATTACTAACGCTTCCAGACACTAGCGGTTAGTCGGGATGTAGTCTCAGTGGTGACAACTTGTAGTGTAACTTTATTATATGCTAATAAACTTGTTGGATTGTTACTTGGAGTATTTGTTAATAGCTTTACATGGTGTCAGAGCAGGCCACTCAAGCCGCTGGCAGGTGGTCAAGATGTACGACTTCAAACTGACAAGGGTCATGGATGCCTTGGTTTAATCCCCAGCTCTGTACCAGAACCGCATTCATACATGGTCGATTCAAATGAAGGGACTTACCGGCAAAACCATCAACACCATTTACCAGTGAAGGAACAGCAACCCACAATCCCGTATGCAGATGTTCCTGGACTGTGTTGTCACACGACCGATAATCTCTCCTCCCTGGCCCGGCGTCCATTTGCGAAGTCTGCACCCGGCATGTATCCTGACTTCTCGTCAAAGAGTAATCTGATATACTCGGAGCCCTTTGTGTGTATGGATTGTGGTGAACTTCCGAGCTTCAGGATCTAATTCTATCTGATGATAGACATGGGAGTGGTCTAATTTAGAGAACATTTCTCCTCCTTCTAGTTCCTGCAGAAGATCCTCCAAGGTTGGAAGTGGATACTTTTCAACTTCCAGCACCTTATTTACTGTGAGCTTGTAATTGCCGCAGACTCTCATTCTCCCATCCGGTTTCGTAACAGCTATGATTGGGCATGTGAAATCTGCTGTCTTCACAGGCTTGATAATGCCATCCTGCAACAAGTCATCCAAAGCAGCATCAATCTGCTTTCTAGCAGCATATCAACCAGGAGCTGCCTTGTAAAACTTTGCTCCACTGTTTTCGTCTTGTGGATATACCTTGGCTTGGTATCCCTTCAGTACTCCATGGGTGCTGTTATCAAACTGTTTAGCGTGTTTGTTGAGTACTGTGTTCATGGCATCTTGCAAACTGTGTGTACTGCTCGGTGGACTTAGGCTTGGATCCGGAGTGTTCTGGCTGGCTGGATTTGACTGCAATCCAGGGTACTTCCTCAACCAGTCTCTTCCCATTAGGCTTGCACCTTTCTTTACTACCACTAGGGTCAGCGTTTCTGGCTTCCTGTGAGGATCGAGCTGTGCCTGTATCACTGCTTGTCCATAGATGTCCACCTTCTCGCCTGTGTAGGATTTCAGCTTGAGGCTACAGGAATCTAGTCTGGGGTCTTGACCGAGTTGCTGAAGACTTCTTCTGGTGCGATAGTCCATGGACCTCCAGTGTCCACTTCTAGTACCTCACTGCCGTTCACTATCAAAGTGGCTGTATACGGGTCAGAGTTCGTCAAGTTGTTGATTGATTCATCTTCCAAGTGGCTCATGATTTCCTCTGATGAATTTGAAACGGCCTCCTCCAATGCTTTGCTTTTTTCTGGAATGGTCCCTTCCTCCGCTGGTAAGCTCCAACAGCACCACACTGTCTTTTGGTGTGACCCGTTCCTGAGCACCTGAAGCACCTACCATCTCGAAATTTGCACGAGCTCATGGCTGCCGCCACATCTTCAGCACTTCTTGGAGGATTGAACCTTGTCTTTGGGTGCCCTTGGTTGACCCATGGGGTTCACTGTCGAGGACTTCATAATGCAGAGAGCATTATAAACAGTGGAGCGATTAACCCTAGAAAAGGGGGAGACCTCTCTCTGTGTTGGACCCAGGAAACTGAAGCAGGAATTTTCTTGTGGTTAGTAACGACAGATAAATGGATGGGACGGGTTTAGAGGGCTATGGGCCACATGCAGGCAAATAGGACTACCCCAAGACGCCAACTTGGATGGCACGGCCAAGCTGGGCCGAAGGACCTGTTTCCGTGTTGTACAGCACCATGACTAAGGCCTATCCAGTGGGATTGACATATTTTGTATTTTTCCTTTCTAAAGATGCAGTGTATTTTGGTGACTATTGCACACTGCAGACCAGAAGTGCTTTCAATACCCAGGGAGAAGGGATAGGCGGGTTAGGTGAGCAGGAGAGTATGGTTGTTTGCAGTTGCAGAGGGATGGGGCAAGGGCGGTGCAGTTCCCTGTCTCAGCTCCTGTTTTACCGAGCGTGTGGATGTGGATGGGTGGCTTGGTTGGCGGCGGACCATGATGTGGGAGAGCTGGTGTGCCCGCTGACCCCCATATCCTCCCCCCCCCCCCCCCCCCGACAGACAGGGCCACCAATGAGATGGAGAAAGACAGGAACACCGACGTGCAAAGGAGACCTACAACAGTGCATGATCTCTCTCGTGTTATGGCAGGTGATTGTCGCCTGCCCGCTGTTTCTGACGCTAAAGCCTTGCGATCGTTGCCCTTCGTGTTGAGGGGGAGGGGGCTATTGTGCTGTTTGATCACCCCCTGCTATCTCAGGGACAGGGAGACACAGCGGCTTTTGAGAATGGTGGGCAATCACTACCAAAGTGTCTGCCCACACAGTCAGTACACCTCTCGTACACTTGTCTCCCGCACTAAGATCATCCCGCAGAGAATGATCCCAGCCTAACCCAAGAGCCTTGTCACCCCAGACAGATTAATGATGCCCGCGCATCCCCACCCCAACCTCCCTCCTCCTCAACTCATGCCTGGGCACCAAAGCAGCTCAGGAGGCGAACCCTGAGCTCCGTCTCCCAACAATCTGATGCGCAACTGATGTGAAAGAACAGAGGCTGTGGCCGGCCAGCACCCGGCATGGACTTCTCACACCCTCACACACGAAAAGTGTATGCAAATAAACAAAAACAAGGAATAAAACCAAAGCCCGGCTTGAAAGGCAACTAAAAATATATTCCGCTTACAACGAGCAGGCGTGGAGACATCCGTCCACATTCAAAGATTTCATCTCCCGTCTCCCTGCAGTGTGTTGACCTGGCAGTAAATTCAATTAAAATATATCAAACCTCCGCCCGCTGGTCTTCTAACTACATGATGTGTGTTTCAAACAAATCATAAGTATAACTGCTCTGGCACTGAATGGTGCACATTTTACCTTTGTAGGTCACATCAATAGATGCGGCCGCGCTGAATTCTATCTTTAACTCAAAGCATGAGGATGGAGATGTCTTCTTTAACACTGTTGCTTATTAAAACCGACCTTCATTCACGGTTGGCTCAAGAGTAACTCGGGAGAGGAACTTGGAACATCGCAGAAATGACAAGTAAGCGGCAAACATAGTCATACCCGTGGGAACTCAGTTAAACTCATGATCATACACTTGGAATCTCGTACACAACCACGAGTCTTGCACTCGGGGTACCTCGTGGGTCAGCTCACACCGTGAGACAGGGCTTTAACAGATTCTAACTGGGGCACATTCCCAATGATTGTATTAGCCATGGTTACACTGTTGCTACTCAGTTACACAACGTGCCGTCCTCTTACACAATGTCCTCAAACCTTAACAAAATCACTGAGCAATTATCAAGTAAAATCATGACCAATAACTCTCGTATGCTAATAGATTTATACTAATATACTTAGGCATGTTATAATACTTACCTTCAGCAGTGCTGCAATTCTGCCACTGGCCGTGTGCGCGATTTTGGCGCCTTTGAGGGGGGGGGGCGGGGATAAAACGCGTTTTTTTCTTACCTTGTCCTGGATTATATTTGGTTGGAGTGCAAGCTTTTGCTGAAGAATTGTTCCGACGGGCGTTCTGTGTATTTTTTTTATTTTTATTTTATTTTTTTAAATCGCTCCACTAGTTCAGGGCTGGAGTCATTTTAAAATCAGCTTCTAAAGCCATCGACACCGACAACGGGGACGGATTTCAGGTAGGGGACAGGTAAACAAAAGCCGTTTATTTTTATGTATAAAAGTGGTCCTTAAGATGCCTTTAATTCATATTTTAAGTTGGGAAACGGTGATTTAGTCCCCATACCAACCGGCAGTGTTTTTCATTCCGCATTGGGGGTCTAAATCACTGCAAACCGCAACTTTCCAAATGGTCGCGTTCCAGAAAAACCCACTCGCAAGATGATTTAAATGGCCATTAATTTACAGGTATTAAACATTAAATTCCTTCCATTTGGCCTATAAATCCATGGCAATGAGATTTTATAATTATGTTATATTGTGAATTCTTGTGTGAATGTTATTTGGACACTTAGGCTATTTAAAAATGTTAATCTTTTCTTAAGAAATTGATAGATGTTTAGATCTAGTAATTGAATTTAGTAATTAGCTACAATTAGGTAACTAACTAATTATATGCTTTAGTTTCAAGTCATCTAAGTAAGATTGTTCCATATTTGTTTCAGAATGCTTCAATCTATAATAACTGAACATGTCTTTCAGTTCTCTTAATTTTTAAGAAAGTTATGGCCATTTGTCTGTCCTCGATCACAGCTTTTGTGTTGTCATTGGAAAAGCAATAGGGAACAAGATGCTAATTTCCGAGTATGGAAATGGCCATAACCTTTTTAATACTGAAGATATGAAAGTGAATTAGGTGTCAAATTAAACTTCTTTTTATGCTTTATCTGATGGGATAAATTACACACTTGATTTTTAAAATCTCAAACATTTTTAACATTGCTAATATACTCATTTTAATGATATACTAACATAATAATACCAATATATTTCACGCCATATACATGCATGCACAACACATATCCTCTAAATTATTGTTCATCAATGATCAATACACTACATTTGTTAAGTCCAGCTCTTGCTGCGATGAAGTCAGCGGTCGACTTGACTGTAGACCAAACTATTTTTATACATAACAACTGCTGTAATCATCAATTGTTTGCAAACAGCGGACCACACTAGGAAATAATTTTAAATGGCCAGTAATCTATATTTAACATACAGCCGACAACTGTGAGAATGGGCACAGGTTAATCACAAACAATCACTGTCTGAAGAAGGGTTTCGGCCCGAAACATTGCCTATTTCCTTCGCTCCATAGATGCTGCTGCACCCGCTGAGTTTCTCCAGCTTTTTTTTGTGTAACTTCTATTTCTGGTTTCTTTTGAGTTTTCCCCAAAATCTCAACATCTGTTACTCCAAAGAACTCGCAGGATGTAGGCATTTCAAGCAAGATCAACATTTAATGGCAATCCCTAATTGGCCTTGAATTTAGCAGTTTGCTGGAGCAATTGCAATCCATGTCGCTGTGGTCTGGACCACACAAGGAAAGCCTTCCTTAATGGAAATTAATGAACCATGTAAGATTTTAATGATTTTATGTCCACTATTATCTTTGACTTTTGTATTTATTTATTTTTTAATAACTGAATTTAAATGTCATAGCAAGATTTTATCTTGCATTCGGATCTTCATTCCATATCTGTGATTTGCATGTCTTGAAACCTAAAATATTATTCTGCTGAAAATAAGAATTTAAAATGTTGTTATTCAGCTGGAACTTCTCTGTAACTTAGATGTGAGTTCAGTCCAGTTTATCATGTTTACCGAGGTACAGTGAAAAGCTTTTGTTACATGCTAACCAGCCAGCGGAAAGACAATACATGATCACAATCGGGCTTTTCACAGCGTACAGATACATGATAAGGGAATAATGTTTAGTGCAAGGTAAAGCTAGTAAAGTCCGATTAAAGATAGTCTGAGGATCACCAATGAGGTAGATACCAGCTCAGGACTGCTCTCTAGTTGCGGTAGGATGGCTCAAATGCCTGATGACAGCTGGTAAGAAACTGTCCCTGAATCTGGAGGTGCGCCTTTTCACACTTCTATACCCTATCCCCACACCCGATGGGAGAGGGGAGAAGAGGGAGTGGCCAGGGTACAACGTCTTTAATTATGCTGCTGACCTTGCCGAGGCAGCGTGAGGCATCAATGGAGTTAATGGAAGGGAGTTTGGTTTGTGTGATGGTCTGGGCTGCATCCACCATTCACTGCAATTTCTTGTGGTCTTGGATGAAACTGTTCTCAAGCCAAGCTGTGATGCATTTCGATAGACACCTACCATTGCCATCACAATCACTTCTATACACGTGGCTCTTGATGTTACACATGGTTACTTTGTCCTCTGGTGAGTATACCATGTTTCCTTTCTTTAGTTTGCGTCAGCAGTGTAAGATTATCTCCACAATGCAAAGTGGACACAAGCTGACAAAAATAACTAGAATACAGAATGGATTCCCCTGCACAAAATTCCTAGATTGATTCACGCCGTGCATTATGTCGAACAATTTACAGATCAAGATACTGATAACTGAAATACGTACTAATCTCAACAATATTGCTTATTTAGTAAAACAAACCACCTTGACCCAGCTGCCCTGCCTGCTGGTAGAGCTGCTGCTGCATAGTGTCTGAGACCTGGGTTCGATCCTCACCTCTGGTGCTGAGTTTCTGGACTTTGAACATCCTTCCTGAGATTGCGTTTTCTCCTGATGATCCGGTTCTCTCCCACATTGCCCCTAGTGTGGATGCGGCTGCAAAAGTGGGATAACATAGAACTAGTGTGAATGGTTGACCGATTGTTGGCATGGACTCGAAGGGTTGAAGGGCCTGTTTTGATGCTTTATCACAAAACTAAACTAAAGCAAATGCTAGTAAATTCTATGAATATACTGAAAACATTTATTCACTGGTGCCCACTGTTTGTTTTCGTTATTTAAAGAAAACACAAGAGATTTTTTTTAAGCAATGGAAAATATTGTAAATACTCAGCAGGTCAGGCAGCATCTCAGGGAAGAGAAACAGAGTCAACGTTTTAAGTTAAATGCATTCATCAGATGAGGGAGATGAGAAAATTGATTTTTATTATCTCTATCAAGTAGCCTGCAGCCAGTAAATCTAGCACAATCCTGACAAAGTCATTGAAAATTTAGCTGTTTATATTTCTTTGATTCTGTGGTTGTGATTTTTTTTTTTGCCTGTGTTTTGACTAAAGGAGAAAAATACGACATGGCCAGCACCTTTGTGACATTTAAGATCTGGCATTCAGTCATCAGTGACTTATCCTTCACAGGATTTAGCCTTGCTTGTTAAATCATATCCTGAAGCTGTGGAAATAAAAAAACTTGTTCTGGGTATTCACTGATTAATGGAGCCATTTAGCCCACAGCAAAGCTCTGGGCAGTGTGAGATGAGGCATGCATAAGATGAGGAAGTTGCAAAGAGCACAATGAACCTTTCCTATTCAAAAAAACAAATAATTGCTGCTCAGTTAACTGTAAGCCTTGGTATGAACCTTTTTGCTTCAACATTCAACTATTGCTTCATTAGTGGCTGATGTGAGTACTGAGCTGAAACTCTCCAGGCACATCCTAAATCTTAATTGGGCTTAAACGGGTTAATTGCATTCAACAAGAACTAAATCTTTACCATTACCAATGTGAAGATGTCAATGACTCTGTGGTATTAACAGCTTATGAAATAAGCATTTCAGACAATGTACAATTTCATTTGTTATTTGAATTCAACCTCTCACCAAAAATTCAATTTTCAAAAATGTTGACACAGCAAAACACAGGTCTAGTTTAACTGAAGTAAATCCATTTCAAGCTCAGTGGCCACAAATATTGCAGTAAGAGACGAGAAATCTTCATTCCCTACGATAGTTATAGGCTGAGGGTAGTTTTATTGAAAATCAATAATGTTTTTTTTTTTAATAGTTGATTATTATCATATGGAGTGTTGTTATCTGAATGTTCTGATTTCTTACACGTGCTCTTCTCAACCTTCAATTTAAATAGAAATGTGTATTTGAGTTTTCCAGTACCTGTGCAAAGCAGAAATTCGTAATGAGGTCTCCAACAGCCATTGGCCTTCACAAAGGTCAGCCTGTCACCAAGAATGTGTCTAAGCCAAGGCAATCTGACAGAAGAAGAAAACTGTCCAAGCCTAGCAAGATTTGATCGACGTGGGCTTTGATATTTAAAAAATATTCATTTCTGGGATGTCGCCATAGCTGCATTATTGCCACTCATTAGTTGCCCTGAGAGGGCAGTGGTAAGCTTCTTCTTGAACTGCTGAACATTCTGTGGTGACATGCTCAATCCATGGAGTCAAAAGGGATATACCTGCATATCGATCCGGCAGTGATGAAGAAACGTCAATATATTTACAAACAAGACGCACCAAAATAAGGGGCAATTGCATGCATCAGTTCAGGACGTTACATATATCACCAATCAGCCAACTCTACCACCCAGCTTCGTGTCATCTGCAAACTTGGAGATGTTACATTTAATTTCCTCGTCTAAATCGTTAATATATATTGTAAGTCCAGAACCAGGTGCCACAGTTTAAGATTAGGGGTAAGCCATTTAGAACAGAGATGATGAAACACTTTTTCACACAGAGAGTTGCGAGTCTGTGGAATTCTTTGCCTCAGGTGGAGGCCGGTTCTCTGGATACTTTCAAGAGAGACTTAGATAACTCTTAAAGATAACGGAGTCAGGAGATATGATGAGAAGGCAGGAACGGGGAGTATTGATTGGGAATGATCAGCCATAATCACATTGAAAGGCGGTGCTGGCCCGAAGGGCCAAATGGACTACTCCTGCACCTTTTGTCTATTGTCTATTATCTAATGCCAACAATGCTCTTGGTGTCATCACAGGGGAAGGAGATGCTTTCAAATTAATCTTACGGAGTTGCTGCCATGTGTCATATATACCAAGTTATATACATATACATATACTAAGGCCACAATAGACTGGTGGAGGTGAGAGTGCATATTAACCCTAAAAACTTACATTGCTGTGTCTTAAGACTTGAGGATTGGATGGATCTGCTTCTGAATGTAAAACTGAGAAATTACTTATGTCTGTCTGTTTGTGGCATTTTTATATATTTTGTTATATTCTGAGTTTGGAACAAGTTCCATAGAGCAGATCTGCATGAGGCAATCCCACACGGGCCACAAAGTTGGAAAGAGTTGGGGATTATTGCAGAGACTATTGCAGAAGATGACAGTCAAGGCTCATTTTTGTAATGAGATCTTATTGCTGGGGGGCAGAGAGGAATACTTTGACAAGGTCCCACACAAAAGATTAGTGTGCAAAATTAGGGCACATAGTATTGGGGCAAGGGTATTGACATGAATAGAGAACTGGTTGACAGACAGGAAGCAAATAGCAATTAACGGGTCCTTTTCAGAATGGCAGGCAGTGACTAGTGCTGTGCCACAAGGCTCGGTGCTGGGACCCCAGTTATTTACAATATATATTAACAATTTAGACAAGGAAATTAAATGTAATTTCTCCTAGTTTGCAGATGACACAAAGCTGGGTGGCAGAGTAAGCTGCGAGGAGGATTCTATGAGGCTGCAGGGTGACTTGAATAGGTTGGGTGAGTGGGTTGACAGATGCAGTATAATGTGGATAAATGTGAAGTTATCCATTTTGGTGGCAAGAACAGGAAGGCAGAATATTATCTGAATGGTGTCAGATTAGGAAAAGGGGTGATGCAACAAGACCTGGGTGTCCTTGTACATCAATCACTGAAAATAAGCATGCAGGTACAGCAGGCAGTAAAGAAGGCTAATGGCATGTTGACCTTCATTGTGAATGGATTTGAGTTTAGGAGCAAGGAGGTCCTACTGCAGTTGTATGAGAGAGATCACACCTGGAGTATTGCGTACAGTTTCGGTCTCCTAATTTGAGGAAAGACTTGCTATTGAGGGAGTGCCGCATAGGTTCAGCAGGTTAATTCCCGGGATGGCGGGAATGATATATGAGGAAAAAATGGGTCGCCTGGGTTTGTATTCATTGGAATTTAGGAGGGTGAGAGGGGATCTTATAGAAACATATACAATTCTTAAAGGATTGGACAGGCGAGATGCAGGAAAAATATTCCCCTTGTTGGGGGAGTCTAGAAACAGGGGTCATAGTTTAAGAATAAGAGGTAGGCCATTTAGGACTGAGATGAGGAAAACTTTTTCGCCCAGAGTTGTGAATCTGTGGAATTCTCTGCCACAGAAGGCAGTGGAGGCCAATTCATTGGATGTTTTCAAGAGTGAGTTAGATTTGGCTCTTATGGCAAACAGAATCAAAGGATATGGGGAAAAAGCAGAAATAGGATAATGATTTTGGATGATCAGCCATGATCATATTGAATAATGGTGCTGGCTCAAAGGACCGAATTGCCTACTTCTGCACCTATTTTCAATGTTTCTATGATACCCAGCCATCGCAACTGGAATAAAAAAGTTGCTAAAGATGGTATGGCTGGAAGTAGCCCAGCAGATCAGTAGACAGAGCACTGAGAAATACACCTGGCTTCAGGTGTTTTGAAGACTGAATCAAGTTAGGATGTCTGAGTATATCATGTCAATACCGATTACCCCAACTCTGCAATCTCATATCTCCTTCATTTTTGCAAGGAGACCGCATCACAATGCCTTGCAATATTACCCTAAGCATGTCTGAGGCTGATCCTTCCATTCTCTCTATAATGGGGGACGGTTCTTCAAAGCATGTGAATGTATTACATTTGTTTATTGCACAATGTACAGGAAGCTCACGACTCCCTTCATCTGGCAATTTGTATATATGTATGTAGTTTGCTTGTGTATACTATTCGTATAACAAATGTAAAGCACTTTGGTCAACGAGAGTTGTTTTTTAAATGTGTTATATAAATAAATGTGACTTGACTTGACTTGACTTGATGACCGATAACACTGAGACACCACTGGTAAGGCCACTTTTATGATTTTTTTGTGGACTTTGAGGATCATGAAATAAGCCACTCAATTAATTCTCTGCCTTCCTCCGGAAGCCAATGCATTAATATACCTGACATTATTTCTAGTCTCTTTTTACCGTGGAGAAAGCCATGAAGACTGGCTGTCTTTTCACCGTTTTATTTTTATTTTTAGTTAGTTAAAGTGTTTTGTTTGGAGGTCTAGACTTTTTTGATGTGGGGGTGGGGGGGGGGGGGAAAGGGGGAAACTACCTTTCAGGGTCCCTACCTGGTCGGAGAGGCAGCTTTTCTCCAGGCTGCAGCTTCGACCCGTCCTCGCGGCCTACCAGCGGGCCTGGAGCGGCGTTTCCTGTCGGGGACCGCCCAGAACCTCGGCTTCGGCGGCGGCACAGCGCTGGAGCGCTATCGTGGAGTGGGCGATGCCGTGCCTGGGTCGCCGCGCTGGAGCTCCGTTGAGCTGAGACCGCCTGGAACAACATTGAGTAGCTGCGGGACTGTGGAGCGACCAGCTGCGGGCGGCGGCGCCGAACTTTACACCGGGAGCCTGGGATCTCGCGACGAGATCGCCAGTTGTGGAGCTCCAACAAGCCGCCAGTATGGAGGCGGCCGTTCCAGGGTTCCCATGCCGCTGTGAGGACTCTCCCGACGCCGGAGCACCACCACCTGGCGAGAAAGGCCTGGAACATCGGGCCTCCGTAGAGGCAACTGTGGAGGCCTCAATAGGCCCGACTATGGGTGAACTGGGGTTGGGGACTGGACTTTGTGCCTTCCCTCATTGTGGGGGGATGTTCTTTGTGTTTAAGACTCTCATTGGTGTTATGTCTGTATTCTTTTTTTGTGTGTTATAAAATGGCAAAAGGCATTTCACTTCACTACACCTCGGTGTATGTGAATGTGACTAATAAAATACCTTTGATATCTTTGAACTTGAGACAGTTAATGGAGATGTCTTGAGGACAGTCTGCATTACGCTGGAGAAGGCGATGTACGTCCTAAGCGTATGAAGATAGACAAATCTCCCAGGGCTTGTCACATACCGTGAACCTCCATTTGTTGATTTAGGTCCATTGTCAAGGTACGTGAAGCCAACAGTTGTGAACCTGGGTTTTAGGATGGACAGTGACTTTAAATTAGATCGCCAAATATGCGCGGTGGTTAAGTCCAGCTTCTTTCACCTAAGGAAGCTGGCGAAGGTGAAGCCCATTCTCGAGCGGCAGCATTTTGAGACAGTAATCCATGCCTTTATTACATCTAGGCTGGATTACTGTAACGCGCTCTATTTTGGTGTTGCTCGTTCTTCACTGGCTCGTCTCCAGTTGGTTCAGAATGCTGCTGCACGCCTTTTAACAGGGACTCGAAAGAGGGAGCACATATCGCCAATTCTGGCCTCCCTACACTGGCTCCCGGTGCACTTTCGGGTTCATTTTAAGTTACTGTTATTTGTTTTTAAATCTCTGAATGGGCTCGCCCCGCCTTAACTCTCTGAGCTGCTCCACCCATACACTCCTGCCCGGTCCCTCAGGTCAGCTGGTCGGCTGCTCCTGGAGGTACCAAGGTCTAGTCGGAGGCTCAGAGGGGATAGAGCCTTCTCTGTTGCTGCTCCGGCATTCTGGAACACCCTGCCGCTGCACATCAGACAGGCCCCCTCACTGTCCATCTTCAAATCCAGTGTTAACACGCATTTGTACTCCCTGGCTTTTGACCATGCCTGAGGCTTTGCTTCTGTTTGTGGTGTTTTTGATGTTTCTTTATTTTACATGTCTTTTCCTACTATTTCTTTTGATTGTTATTTTTGGTGTGTATTAACTTTTTTGTCAATGATTAGTGATGTACAGCACTTTGTTGCAGCTATGTTTGTTTTTAAAGTGCTCTATAAATAAAATTAATATTATTATTATTATTATTATACAGCATATCCAAGGCCACAGTAGATGCTAGAGAAGACATTGCAGGCACCCTGTCTGCGATATATGAATCATCATTAGACATGGGTGAGATGTCAGAAGACTAGAGGATGGTGAATATTGTGCCTCTATTTAAGAAGTGCTGCAAGGAAAAACCTTGGGACTATGGTAGACACAAAATGCTGGAGTAACTCAGCGGGACAGGCAGCATCTCTGGGAAGAAGGGATGGGTGACGATTTGGGTCGAGACTCTGCTTCAGACTGATGTCAGGGGAGTGGGTGGGACAAAGATACAATATAGTCAGAGACAGTAAGACTGGTGGGAGAAATGGGAAGGGGGAGGGGATGTCCCCCTGAGTTACTCCAGCATTTTGTGTCTACCTTCGATTTAAACCAGCATCTGCAGCTTTTTCCTACAAACCAAGGAACTATAACCAGTGAGCCTAACATCTGTTGTAGGCAAGTTAATGGGGAGATATCCGAGGGATTAACTATTTATTGGCCAATCCTCTTACCTTTAAGAGTGTGTGGTCATACATTGCAGAGTCTTGTTGTTCCTGCATACCAATTCAATCAGCTCCCATTTGCTGTACAGTCAAGTACTATGTTACTCGTCCTCAACTACATTACCTCACTTTTCTGAACTAAATTCCGTCTGGCACTTCTTTCTGGCCATCTGATAAAACCATGTACTTCCTCCTGAAGTCTATAGCTTTCGTGGAACATTTGATTTTTGTGGGGTCTTGACAGGGTGGATGTGGGGAGCATATTTCCTCGAATAAGAATCCGGAACCAGTGCTCGCTGTTTAAAAATCAGGGATTGTCCCTTTAAAACTAAGAGGAAATGAAAATGGTGTTCGCCGAAGGAGATGTTTCTTGGGACTCTCTTCCTTAGAAGGCAGTGGAAGCAGAGTCTAAATATTTTTAAGGCAGAAGTACATATTTTCTTGAGAAGGAAGGAAATGAAAGATTATTGGGGGATTATTACAGCAAATAGACCATAAGTTACAATTAGGTCATCCATGATCCTATACAATGATAGAAGGCAGTAAGGCCCCAATTGACCAGCAGTCCGGGCACAATAATGTACCAAAGTCATATTGCGTGGTACATTCAGTCTTAAAGATATAACTTATACACATTACAATACACTTTTTCACAAACGTATAAGAAAGCAAATGCGAGTAGTGAATAGTGTTTTCTTCAATCTGATTCATTCCTTTCAATTGCCTCCGAGCTCTAGACTTATCTACTTGGCTGTGGACCTCATGTGAAATGTGGAAGAGCAAAAAAAAAATTGTTATATGTGATGAAGCCGAATTTTAGTTAAAAATATAAGAAGATATTAAATTGGCTTCTGGGCTAGCTTACAGCTTATATTTAGTCTCAAATTAGGCTTGCCTCAGGTTGCAGTGTGTGAGATAATAAATCCTATAACATTGTCACCCAAGTGACAAGCAGTGAGGAGAAGCTAGAGAGATCTCTTTGAGATAAGATGCCGTAAACCAAGTGTCCTATGTTTATGAGGGACCAAGTGACAGAGAGGAAGCAGCGAAAGAGCTAGGGTGATCTCTTTGAAGATAAAATGACCTAAACCAAATGGCCAATGTTTTTAGTATATCTTGTACCATGTAAACAAAATGCCTTTGATGTGATGCATTCTGTGGAAACCTTTTCCCGTACCTCTGACCATGACTAATGTCTGTGGAATGTGCCAAGGGGACATAAAACTATTCAATGCAATGTAATTCTGTTGTTCAGAGAAGTGGACCGAGGACAGTCGAGTGTCAACATTGGTCACTTAGCTGGAATGCTCGCTCCCTTCCATCGGCCGATGTTAAGTAAAGTTTTGAACTGGTCTACCAAACAGTTTGTGTGGTGTCTGTTTATTAAGACGCAAACCTGTTTCGTTGTTAAGAAAAGTAGCTTTTTCATATGGGCAATATTAATTTGCACTTAAAGGTGAGAGTGGGTGCAGTTTAATGCACTGATGTCAAATGCAGTTTGTGTTTGGCCCTCCTCCCAATACAAAGTTATTTTCCCCACACTCTACTGACATCAAAAGCCTTGACCGGGTGCCCAGACTTTAGTACAGCTTCTTCCCCACTGCTCTCAGCCTAATGAACCTATCATCTCTTTCTATGTGATGCTGTCACATTGTCTTGCTCTTTAGTCCTCCTCATTCGGTTATTTTGTTCTTGTTTACAAGTATTATTTTTCACTATCTTTGCACCATTCTGCTGTTTTGCATTTGTTGTATTTATTGTTGCTTCTACCATATCCATGTATATGTGTCCTCTACGAGTTTCACGCAAACAAGGAAACAATAAACTAATCTGATCAGATCTTGTTGAGTAGAGAGTTCTGTGGGAAAAATATCTGAAAACAAGCAGCTAAAATAGTAAGATTAAACGAGGACTTACCAGTTTGAAGTTTGATCTGTATTTTATGAGGAGTTACGATGAGGGATTACGTGAAGAGCCCGCTCAGCACGCATGCGCAGCATACTTCAAAGCAGCGGTGTGGAATCACAGATAGAAACAGTTATTGAAGTAAACATAGTAAAGACAAGGAGACATCAGTTTATCAGTTTGACCCATATTATTGAGGGTGGGAGCGGAGGGCACGTAATCCCTCATCGTAACTCCTCATAAAATACAGATCAAACTTCAAACTGGTAAGTTCTCGTTTAATCTTTCTATTTTACTTCGGAGTCACGTGAGTGATTCCGTGAAGACTTTAAAGCTCTGTGATTTCAAACCATGTAACAGTTCATACTTCACTCGCTGCCGAAGTCATTCGAGGGAGGAAGTATGTTATCGTAATCAACCATGAATCTGTTTGTAAAAACAATAATGGTGTTATTAACAACAATAAGACCAAATGCTCCTCCGGGCTTAAATTATATATTTTTTGCAGATTTCTTTTTCTGCAAATGATACAGGTTCTGTCAGTGGTTTGTTATAAAAGTTTGGAACGTATACTCCCTAGACCACCCTGCTGTAGCCAGGATGTGGTCCATAGGCTCGTCCATCCTCTTAGTTACTGACGTGGAAGCTGTCCTGGTGGAATAAGATTTATACACATTGGTATTTACTCCAGCAACTCCCAGTACCTGCTTGAGCCACTAGAGATAGTTTAGCTCGTCACCCGACCATGAGGTTTCTTGTGGCTGACCCATAAGGCTTTTTCCTTTCCCTCAGTATTCCTTATTGTGTTGATGTAGATCTCTAAGTGGGTCATGACACATAAAACGTGGTTCAGGTGGGTATGCCCGGAATTTCATGACTGGACCTGATGTTCCTGGTCTGTTCTGTTTGGCCCGCCCTTGAATGGGAAATGTGACACTATCTGGTGTTATAACCATGTTGTTCAATCGCAGTAGATGGGAGAACTGGCTCTTTGTGGTGAGGTAAGGCCACCAGCATGTCCATCTTCAGGGTAGGCTGTTCCAGGGTGAGTGACCTGGCTGATGATCATCCCCTAAGATATGTCAGGATTTCACTGACATCCCAATTTGGGTGTACCTATTTCTGGGGAATGGATTGAATATACCTCTCCTGTATCTGATCACCAGTGAGTGGTATCCTTTACCCTGTTGTCGTGGTGCCCAAGTTGAGTAGACTGACAGAACATTTCCTTCATTGTGGTGAAGACCTGCCAGGAACTCCAGTACAGTTTTTTGTTGTAGTTGAATGTGTAGTTCCTGTTTTGGAACAGTGTCCCATTTCTTGATGTTCCTCAGGTATGTTCCCTAGGATATGCAACGGAATGTTGTCATCATGTTGATAGCGCTGCTGATCCAAGTACAGCAGTGGTCTTCCCAATTCTGCAATTCTTTTAATGACCATGTCGAGGACCACTGGGAACCATGCCTGTGGACTTAGTCCACTGTAATTTGCGTAGTACCCGACTGATGAAGCCGTAGTACCTATTGAAGAGGGAGAAGGAAGGGAGAACATAGAGATTAGATTCCCCCCTACCCCTCAATACGCGGGAATGTATCCATCGCCGCTGCCTTGAGATTGGTTTCATGCGACGTAGGTTAGTACGTGGCGATTTAATTGTATATAAGGAAATCGATATCTGGGGTCCATATTGCTTAGTAATTTCAGCAAATATTTTTGGTTTAAATGTTTGTTGACAGCATTTAGCTCATGTGATAGGTAAGTTACTGATGGTCAAACATGTTTGTCGACATACGGTTACCAATTGTTAATAAATTGTCACCTAATATCGATGTTCTACGCCCAAGTGGTTTGGTATATGCCACCACTGTGATGTTGTTAATTTATAAACGAACATGCAAAATGGTGCATTACTGAGCAAATGCTTCACTAGAAGTAAGTAATTTAATATAACACGTTTAAGTCAATTCGCATTGGCACTAAGTATTACAAGCTTAGTAACTCATCAGGACACATAAGATGTTACTCAAAACAGGTGGAAGTGTACAACCATAATCCTTCTTATGCAGATAAATTCCATGATAACACTCCAGATTAGTCCATTTGCCCCCATATTACAGGTATGGAGATAGTTTGAACACTAGTATCTCAGCTCATAGGAAAGGTACAATGTTCAGTAGCTGGTAATGCTGCTACTATCCCAATTACTTTGCCACGTAGTTGATTGGTGGTTAAATGTTACCATAACTGATAGTCTTAATGAATACCAGATAGACAATGTTGTGGATGGTCAACGTAAATATCTGGATATATGACAGAGCCCGCTAAATAAGTTAGTAGCTAAAGCAGCTAATAAGCTATATCCAAGGACAGTCTGTTGTTAATATATAGACATGCCATGAAGGAATGTTTCTTAAGTGTCAGGGCTGGTTGATTCTGGAATAGCTTCGACTTAAATGCCAATTCAATACTCAAATCAAGTTTATTTGTCACATACCCACGCGAGATGTGCAGTGAATGAAAATGGCAATGCTCATCATGGTTACCTCATCCAGGTAATTGTGGTATATCTGAATTGGTGGCAAGATATTAATTCTATTCCCCTTGTATATATTTTTTGGTATATAACTACCAAGAGTGATAGCTTCCTAACCAGGCGTGATTCACCCACCCCTTATTAGTACAACCCTTCACCTTTATGTGATGGTAGGAACCATACTTATCTGTCTTCATTGTTGTATTCTTCAGTTTCTGGTTCCTTGTTCTTGTAGGGACGATGTTTGTTGGGGGGTGGCGCATTTTTCATGGGGCCTGCTGTGGGCCCTGGCCTAAAAGGCTTATGGGATTGGCATGCAGGCCCCGAGCTTTCACCAGTACCATGAGGTAGGCGCTCCTGGTGGACGCGTAGAGGTACTGCTGTCTGGTTTAGTGTGGTGCTCATTCCAGACTCTGCCCTCTTGTGCCGAATAGTTTGAACCCTTCGTCCATTTTTTTAGGACTGGTTTGGTAAGTGCCAGGTAGCAGGATCTGTGGTTGTGAGGTCGGCGTTCTCATAGTCCTGTTAATTTCATAGATTGAGGGCAGGTTTGTGACTTCTCTTGAGAAGTTGAACAGTAGGGTCAGGTGTTTTGCCATACTACCCTGCCCTACCGGAATGAGCAGGTGGACATGGATAGCCAACGTCAGGGTATCAAATGCAATTTTGAGATATTTGGGTTAAATGCGCTGCTCAATGTATCCTCCAATAATGGCGGGCACTTTGAGTAAATGCAATTTAGGGGAGGCGTGATGAAACCAACGCCTCATGGCTACCTGTTTTGGAGAGTTTTTTTGGAAAAGACAGGTAGTAGGCTGGCCATCAGTTAAGACTGAAAGCCATCTTGCTCGTAGTGAAACCATGTAGCGGCCACACCCAGCAACTCTTCCTGATCCTGTACCTCAAAGCATACTCCCGATGTTGTTCAGCCAGTGCCCCTCTTCTTGACCAGCCCAGCACTGGTCGCCAAAGCTGTCCTCGGATGATGAGAAAGCAATGGCCAGTGCATGAGGCACTGTGGAGGGAGTGCCTGAACTCCCTCTGCGAAACTGGTCCCCATAAGCAAGTCTTGCTGGAGCTTATGCTCCACGAGCCGCTCCATGCGGCTCAGGCGGCTGTCTCTGCCCTAAGCGGGCGGTGAGACGTCCCCGTCCGACGAATCAGATACCACCGGCCGGATGTCTTGACATCCAGTCCGCTGTTCAGGTGCTAGTGGAACTGGGCTTGGCTCGGAGTCGGGGATGGCTTGGCGCCGGGTTGGCAGTCCTACCGCCCTCTGTCCCCCACTGATGAGACGCCTGTCTGCTGGAGCCGAGCTGGGGACAGGTTTCTTGAAGAATCTTGTTCCTTGAACTGTAGCGGGAGCGCCTGACTCTCGCTGTGCCTCTGGACTGGAAACCGGCGTAGCTCTGTCTGTGGACCGCAGCGTGTGCGGTCCTGTGCCGTCTCTCCCCCTTCCGCGAACGGAACGCTCCTTCCACGGAGTCCAACGGGGGCCGCTTGCGTCTGCTGCTTTGCTCCACCTGGAGCAACAAACAGACGCGAGTCGTTGGTTAAATGGAAGGTAAGTACTTACCTAAAGCTTCCCCTTTCAGGCTTGTAGCAGGAGCGCCTGACTCCCGCCTGCTGCTGTCGCCTGCTGAAACATAATGCCGCGCATGCGTGCTGAGCGGGCTCTTCACGGAATCACTCACGTGACTCCGGAGTAAAATGAAGTGTGAACAGATGGTTCCCATCAGGTATTAACACATTGAATTGAGACATCAAAAGGTGATCACAGTAATAATTGCATATAAAGGTGATTGCTTGGTACAGGTAAGGAATTAGATTTTCACAATCAGAATGATCATACAAGTATATTTTCTAGTGATGATTATTGTGCCATTCAAATCACAAAATTATTATTTATGGCAAGTTGTAGTCTCTGATCTCAAGAGACAATGTAATGAAGCCCTTGAATACCTTCCCAGAGAGATGAAAAAAAAACGTAGATTTATAAAGCTTCTTTCTATCACATCGTCCCAAAGCAATTTACAGGCAATGAAACACACTTGAAATGCAAGCACTGTTGTGATGTAGGAAGCTTGCACAGTAAGGTTCCACAATTAGCAATATGATAATCACAAAATAATCTGTTTTTGTAATGGTGTTTGAGGAATAAATATCGGCTAGGACACCAGGACGCCCTTCTTCAAACTAGCATTGTGGCATCCTTGTACATTTATTTGAGGACAAACCACAGTTTAACATTTTAATTCAAAGACAGGCACCACCATCCCCTCAGCAGCCTACTCAAGTGAGGCCTCGATTTTTTTGCTTTGTATTTCCAAAGTGTTACTTGTGCCCAGATTATTCTTCTTCAAAGTTGAAATTGAAATCAACTGAGCCACTGACGATACTTCTGGCTACAGTAACAGAAGTACATTGGTAATTCCTTAATGTCTGTGTTTCTGGTGCTGCATTCACCCTTTCCTCCATCAGGATACCAAACCAAAACTGTTCAAGAGTAAGATGTTGTCAGTGTTCTCTAATTATTGGTATCACTAGTCCTATTTCAGGGACAAAATAAGATAAAGGGATGTTGATCCTGCTTCTTATTTGCAAGTTGAGGTTGTTATCCTAGATCCAGTTAGCTAGACAAGGGGTCAACAGATAGCTCAAACTTGCAACTGGAAGCCATCAGAAATCTGGCTGCTGCTGCCGTCGTGAATAGTCTGTGGTAGTGACTGCTTGTCACTTACAGAAATACAGAAGATTCTGCCTCTGTCTGCCAGTGAGCCAGATGTAAAGTGATAATTTCCAATTTCAAATCCCTCTGTTGTGAACATGGTCTTTGTGCCTGAGCTGCTACATTTTCAATTGGGTCCCTTAATTGAGGCGATACAGTGTGTTGGGCGGGGGAATTTGTGGGGATTCCTTTTTCGTTCCTGCATCATTTAGGTGGGTATTTCCATTCAGGCACAAATGTTTCATTTCATCTGCCAGGGGGTGCCCAGGGGATTCCCTGGAAATCCCAAGACAACACAAAATGCTATGAGCCACGAATTCTTGGATTTTCATCAGCCTATTTATTTTCTTGCAGCTCTCTTTCTGGGCCACATCAACTCCATTAGTGCAAATGTAAAGCCCCAATTAGTTCTTTCAAGAGTCAAGGGTGTTTAATTGTCATATGTTTCGACAAAGACATTTTTTACTTGCTGCACTTTTACAAGCTAATTAATGCAATAAATAAATATACTATCATCAATAATATAACAAATTAATAATCAGTAATACTAGGTACTCAGACCATCATAGTGCAAAACCTAAGCCATTAGTGCAACCAAAACAAAGTCCACAATAGATAATAGGATTATGGTTCATGGTTTGTAGTAGCAATGTTACAACATTTTGAGATTTAAAAAATCAAGTCTGCAATTTATCCCACCAGATAAAGCATAAAAAGAAGTTTAATTTGACACCTAATTCACTTTCATATCTCAAGTATTTTGTTATGGCCATTTTCATACTCGGAAATTATCATCTTGTTCCCTATTGATTTTCTATGGACATAACAAAAAAGCTGTGATCGTGGACAGTCAAAAGCCCATAACTTTCTTAAAAATTAAGAGAACTGAATGAAATTTTCAGTTATCATAGATTGAAGCATTCTGAAACAAATATAAAATAATCTTACTTGGATGACCTGAAATTAAAGCATATAATTAGTTAGTTACCCAATTGTAGCTAATTCCAAACTTCAATTACTAGATCTAAACATCTATCCATTTCTTAATAAATGATTAACATTTTTAAATAGCCTAAGTGTCCAAATAATATTCACAAATAATTCACAATAAAACATGATTTTTAAATCTCATTTACATTAATTTATAGGCCAAATGGAAGGAATTTGGTGTTCAATTGCTGTAAATTAATGGCCATTTAAATCAGCTTTCCAGTGGGATCCTGTGAATGCGCTGGTTTAGAACGTTCACATTGCAGTAGATTTGTGCCCGCAAATGCCCAGAAAAATACTGCGGGATTTAATGGGCCCCAAATTAGCTACTCGCAACATTAAACTTTGTATAAAGGGATCTTAAGAAGCCCTTTTTAATGTAAAAATAAACAGCCTACCTTCCGTTTTCCCCTGTATGAGATCTGGCCCGTTGTCGGCGGTCGTGGGTTTAGAGTTTAATTTTTAACCTACTATAACAATTAAATAAAACCCTTAAAACTAATAATAGCTCAAGCGACGGAATCTTCCAGCGATTTTTCGTTAATAATTAACTAGGCTGAAAAACCTCGATTTGAACAGCCTAGGGAAAATCACATTTTAAACCCGCCCCCCTCTAAACGGCGCCAAAATCGCGCACATGGGCTGGGACAGATTTTCAGTGACCTTCAGGTACGTTTTGCAACATACCTATGTGTAGTGTTCAAGAACCTGATGGTTGCTGGAAATAATTTTCAGGGTCTTGTATCTTTTTCCCCATTTGTGGCAGAGAGTGGCCGAGGGTGCTGAGGGTCTTTGATGATATTGGCCACCTTTTTGAGGCAGTGCATTCTACAGATCCTTTTTGATGATGGGGAGATTGTTTTGTGTGACAGATCGGCAATGTCTAACATTTTTCTGCAGCCTCCTTCATTCCTGGGCGTTTCAGGTACCGAACCAGGTATGATGCAACCAGTCAGTATATCCTCTACCGTAAACGTGTAGTCTAAGTTCGATATAGTATTCGGTGATTCAATCTCCTGAGGAAGTAGAATTGTTGGTGAGTCTTATTTGTGATTGCGTCTCTGTGCTGGGCCTAGGGCAGATCAGAGATATGCATGCCCAAAGAACTTGAAGCTGTTGACTCTCTTCCACTGTTTTTTTTTTTTTTTTTTTTTTTTTTTTTTTTTTTTTTTTTTTTTTTTTTTTTTATATTTTATTTTATTAGAAGTAAGCACAGTCATATGGCACCAAAGTGCCTAATATATATTTTCATAATACATTTTATGTACAACTTTTTTTTTTTTTTTTGTTACATTGAAAAAAGATGAGAATAAGAAAAAGAGGTTAGATAGTAAAGGATAGAAAAATGTGAAATATATAGTGTGTGAAGAAAGAAAACGAGTAAATGAAGAAAGTTAAGAGAGAAAATAGTGAAAAGAAAAGGAGATCATTATTTATAGTCTTGACCAACCCTCGTCCAGTCCTGAAACAGTTATTTTTTACAATTGTGTTGCACCATATGATTCCAAAAAAACGACGAATGGAGACCAACTCGTTATGAATTGGTCTGATTTATCCATTAGGAGGAATCGCATTTCCTCAAAATGTGCGGTGTCCAACATACTTGCAATCCACATTTTAAGCGTTGGTATTGATGTACCCTTCCAAAATTTAAGTATTAATTTTTTTGCTATTATTAAACCATAATTAAGGAATAGATTTTGAGATGTGTTCAATTTATTCCCATCTTCCATTACACCAAATATAATCATTTCAGTATTAGGTTCCATTCTTGTCTTGAATAATTTTGTAAGTATTTCAAAAATATCATTCCAAAATCTATAAAGTTTTATGCAGGAAACTAAGGAGTGTGTTATAGTTGCCTTTTGGGCTAGACATTTATCACAAGTGGCGGATATATTTGGATAAAATTTGTTAAATCTTGTTTTTGAATAATATAATCTATGTACAATTTTAAATTGTATTAGATTATGTCTTACATTAATTGAACATTTGTGAATATATATCAGGTATTTTTCCCATTTAACCTTCGTAATTTTTATCATTAATTCCCGTTCCCACTCTTCTCTAAGTACCTCTGTCGATGGTAGGTCTATATTTAGAATACTATTATATAAATAGGATATTAATTTTTGTGAGTCAGCTTCAATATTCATTGCTTCTTCCAATAAGTCAGGAGTTACTTTTTGATATCCTTGTATATATTTTTTCACAAAGTCGCAAATCTGAAGAATATTCGCAATATTGGTTGTTTTTTCTTAAGATATTGGATGAAAATTGTGTTGTTGTGAGTTTTCAGGTGGGACTAAGGGGAAAATTTACTTGTAGGATCCCTGTTTGTTATATGGTTATATGGTTAATTGGAATGTGGTGATTCCTTTTTCTTTTCCTGCATCATTTATAGGTTTTCCATTCAGGCACAAATTTCCATTTCATCTGCCAGGGGATGCCCAGGGGTTTCTTAAATCCCAATTATCAAAAATGCTTTCGTACATATCCTTGATCCTTCTAATTCCGATACTTTCCCATTTGTTATATGTCTTATCAATAAGATATGGTTTAAATAAAGGGTTATTCGCAATTGGCATTAACAGTGATAGATTTCTTAATTTTAAAGATAATTTTATTTGTTTCCAAATTCTTATTGTACCATATATAATTGGGTTCTTCTTATATATTGTGTTATTCAGTTTTTTGGGGGAAAAGAGGATCGTTCCTATATTACAAGGATGACAATCCTCCTTCTCCATTTTTATCCATTCTGTCTGTTGTTTAGAACTATCCAACCAATAAATCATATTCTTAATATGCACTGCCCAGTAATAATACATAAAATTCGGAAGTGAAAGTCCCCCGACCTCTTTTGGTTTACATAAGTGTTTTTTTGTGATTCTATGTGATTTATAGTCCCAAATATAATTTGTAATGTTAGAGTCTAATTTTTTAAAAAAATATTTTGGTATATATACCGGTATAGACTGAAATAGGTATAGTAATTGTGGTAAGAAGATCATTTTTATTGCATTTATTCTACCTAATAATGATAAGGGAAGTGTTTTCCAAAATTTAATCCGTGTATTAAGTTTATTTAATAAAGGTATGAAATTAGCATTGAATAATGCTTTATATTTTCTAGTAATCTGAATACCCAAATATTTAAATTTTTCTGTTGCGATTTTAAAGGGGAACTTCAGTAAGTGTGTAGGTTCTTGAGGTTTTAATGTCATGATTTCGCTTTTGTTCCCGTTTATTCTATATCCAGAAAAAGACCCAAATTCCTCTATTAAGTTTAATAAATTTGGTATGCTCGTTTGTGACTTTGTAATATATAAAAGTATATCGTCTGCATATAATGAGATTTTATTCTTTGAGTCCCTGGTATTATAGCCCTGAATATTCGGATGAATTCTTATACTTTCAGCCAGGGGTTCTATCATAAGGGCAAATAGCAGGGGTGATAGTGCACATCCCTGCCTATTACCCCTTGATAGTTGGAATTTTTGAGATAACATGTTATTAGTTAAAATTCTTGCCATCGGTTTATCATATAATAATTTTACCCATGTTATAAAATTCTCTCCCATGTTAAATTTTTGTAGTACTTTATATAAGTATTGCCACTCTACCTGATCAAATGCTTTCTCTGCATCCAAAGAAATAATTGATATATCTTCTTCCTCTACTTTATGCGAGTACATTATATTAAACAGGCGTCTCAGATTATTAAATGAGTATCTTTTAGGTATAAACCCCGTTTGATCAGGGTTTATCAGTTTACTAATATATTTGCTTAATCTACTTGCTAAAATCTTTGCTAAAATTTTCTGATCTGTATTTAAAAGTGATATAGCTCTGTACGAGCCCGGATCTTCTAAATCTTTATCTTTTTTTGGAATAAGCGTAATAGTTGATTCTGTTAGTGTTTCAGGTAGTTTGTTTTCTTTAAAAGCATGGGAGTATAAATTAAATAAATAAGGGGCCGTTATCTCTCTTCCACTGTTGCTTTGATGAAGACAGGTTTGTGGATCCTTTGCTTTTCCCTCCCAAAGTCAACAATGAGCTCCTTGATCAGCCAGAAACACAGACCAATTTTGAGAGCAAGATTGTTATTCGAGCACCATTCATTCAGATTTTCAATCTCCCTTTTGTACTCTGATTCATCATTACCCATTATTTGGCCAACAATGGTTTTATTGTGATGATTTTAAAGATTGGGTTGAAGCTGTGCATTACTGTATAGTCAGGGCATACCCAGAGTAGGGGACTGAACAAACATCCTTGATATGCTTCTGTGTTGGTGTTTGTTCAGGAGGCAGTGTTGTTGCCAAGTTGTATTGACTATTCTCTGCTGATTAGGAAGTCAAAGATCCGATTGCAATGGAACAAGCAGAGACCCGGTTCTCTGAGTTTGATGATATGTTTACAGGGGATGATGAAGTTGTAGATGATTAACAGCAGCCTATAATACATGTTCTCATTGTCCAAGTGATCCAGTGCAGAGTAGAGAGCCAGTGAGATCACATCCTTTGTTGATCTGGTGTTGCGGTCAGCGACTCTAGTGGGTCCAGGTGCTAAGGCAGGAGTTGAGATGCATCATAACCAACCTCTCAAAACACTTCATCGTCATGGATGCTATTGCCAACAGAGTCATGGACACATGCTACCTTGCTCTTCTTTGGTACTGGTATTATGGTGTCACATTAGGAAAAGGGGAGGTTCAGTCACTGAAAGTAAGCATGCAGGTACAGCAGGCAGTGAAGAAAGCTAATGGCATGTTGGCCTTCATAGCTAGAGGATTTGAATTTAGGAGCAAAGAGGTCCTACTGCAGTTGTACAGGGCCCTGGTGAGACCGCACCTGGAGTATTGTGTGCAGTTTTGGTCTCCTAATTTGAGGAAGGACATTCTTGCTATTAAGGGAGTGCAACGTAGGTTCACCAGGTTAATTCCTGGGAGGACGGGACTGACATACGAGGAGAGAATGGGTCGACTGGGCTTGTATTCATTGGAATTTAGAAGGAAGAGAGGATATTTAATAGAAACATATAAAATTCTTAAGGGATTGGACAGGTTAGATGCAGGAAAAATGTTCCCCATGTTGGGGGAGTCCAGAACCAGGGTCACAGTTTAAAAATAAGGGGCTGTGGTTAAAAATGAGTTGTATTTGGCCTCAAATACAGATGGGGTTAAGTGAATCAAGGGATGCAGGGAAAAAACTGGAACGCGGTACTGATTTTGGATGATCAGCCATGGTCATATTGAATGGCGGTGGTGACTTGAAGGGCCGAATGGTCTAATCCAGCACCGATTTTCTATGTTTCTATGTTTCTATTTTTCCATGGGTTTTTTTCATGGACATTTACAATGCGAGATTGAAGATGCCCGCAAAGCTGCCGCCAGTTGGTTCGTACATGCCAAGGTACACTCTGGGCAGAGTGCTTTATGAAGGTTCACACTCTTGAAGGATCTTTTTGCAATTTATTTTAATATCAATCTGCCTTTTCTTTTGTTGCTCTGTTTCCAGGAAGCATCAATTCCATTGGTGCAGATTTAAAACGTTTTAGCCTCAATTAGTTCCTTCATTTCCTAAAACTGTTGGAATTATTGATAAATAATAGAACTGTGCACATTTAACGTTCCCCAGGTGTGCATACCACACATTGTTTGTGAGCATTTTAATTAAAAACTGGAAAATACCTGGTGCCCTCTTTAATTAACAATCCACTAATGAAATCACACTGACAGTTATAGCTGTCTTGAAAGCCTCTTTGAATGATTTTATTAGCAAGTCATTAATTACATAGAAAAATAAACATTGAACATTTTCTCGTTAATAGTGACATTCATGGGTGTATGCTCTAGAGTGCTCTCCAAAGACATTCAATGTTATTTACTTTTCAATCCAAAGTTCAAGTTGATTTAAATGCTGGAAATAGTCCACTGGTAGAAGGGTTCAGTCCGGAGAGAAAGTATTTAAAGTGAGTGTCGTTTTAGCAGAACAGGAAGATATGGGAGAAAGAGATACTGTAAAAAGTGAAAGATCTGTGATACGATGGCGAACAGGAGAAATTACATTATGAAACTAATTAAGAGGGCACAAGGGTAGATCTGAAGGAAAAGTAAATGGGAAAATAATAATTAAGTTCAACACTTTCAGACAAACTCAGAAGACAAATGCGGAGAGTTATGGTGCAGATTCTTGAGTTTCCATTGAGTATAAATGGAAGAAATTTAGGTGACCAAGGTGACCAAAGCCAAAATGGGCTGTTGAATTAAAATGATATTCAGATGCTCGAGATCAGGCTTGAACTGAATGGAATCATTCTATTAATGCTCATGTAATCAGTCTCTTCACTGTTCAGGAGACCATTTTGTGAATTGCGGATTCGGGATATTAAATTAAAAGTACAAGTATATCACTGCTTTACTGGCACCGAGTGTTTACAGCATTGAATTGTGGAATGGTAGGAGAAAAAAGAGCATCTACTTACTTCATCTCCTACAGTGGCAGGAGATATGTTGGTTATAACTGAGCAGATAACTAGGCTGTCAGGCGGGAATGACTCCTTCTGAAGGGAAAGGGAGGATGTATTTGGTGGTGGCATCACACAAAACGTAAATGAAATAGCAGAGAATGGTGAGCGTGGAAGTTAATGGGTTGATGGTGGGGATTATGCAATGAGATGGCATTATGCAATGAGATGGGATTAAATCATAACCTCAAAAAAAACATGAGGAACAGGAACAGGAGGAGGCCAACAGCCCATGATGTCTGCTTTCTCATTATAAAAAGCATTGTTGATTTTTCTCAGAGCTTTATCTGGCAGCAATTTCTGATCGCCTGATTCCCTAATGCTCTATAATCTATTGTTTTCAATGAATGTAATGGCACAATTTCCACAGCCACATGGCACGGTGCAGACCAAAGGTTGACTCCCTCAGTGTGAAGACATTTCTCCTCATTTCCAACCACACTTTTAAGTTTAGTTTAGTTTAGAGATGTTTATTTTTCTCTGTAATTAATGACTTGCTAATAAAATCATTCAAACAGGCTTTCAAGACAGCTATTACTGTCAGTGTGATTTCATTAGTGGATTGTTAATTACAGAAAGCACCAGGTATTTTCTCATTCGGCCCACTGAGTCCGTGCCGACCAGCAATACCTGCATATTAACACTATGCTACACACACTAGGGACCAGTTACACATACACCAAGCCAATTAACCTACATAACTGTACAATTGCGGATTGTCGGAGGAAGCAAAAGATTTTGGGGAAAACACATGGTCACGGGGAGAATGTACAAACTCCGTACAGACAGCTCCCGTAGCAAAACAAAAACAAACTGTTGGAGGAACCCAATGGGTCAGGCAGTATCTGTGGAGGCAAAGGGATGGTTGATGTTAAACATAGAAACATAGAAAATAGGTGCAGGAGTAGGCCATTCGGCCCTTCGAGCCTGCACCGCCATTCAATATGATCATGGCTGATCATCCAACTCAGTATCCTGTACCTGCCTTCTCTCCATACCCCCTGACCCCTTTAGCCACAATGTTTTGGGTCAAGAACCCATATCAGCTCTTTTGTTTTGTCCCATCGCCCACTTCTTAGTTAGGAGAAACAGCCCACCTGCAAATAACCTGTCAAGCACTTTAAGAACTGTAAATTCCAATAAGACCTCTTCATCTTTCTAAACTCGAGAGATAGCAAAGCTTGAAGATGCAAAATCTTGAAAGCACGTAGCACTAGCTTTATTATCCCATTATTATTCCCATTATTATCAGACTACTGAACGGACCTCTTATAAACTGAGGGTTTTTCCCCCGATTTCCCAATGTACCTCGTTGTGGCCCTGGCACTTTCCCCTTATCTGTACCTTCACAATAGGTGTAACACTGAAATGCTGCAATGCCATATTCTACACTGGTTATTTTTTTCTTTTTTGCACAACTGGTTGTACTTGTGTATAGCTTGGCTGTACACATGTGTGGTGTGATTTTACTGGATAGCACACAAAACAAAGATTTTTTCTGTACCTTGGTATACATGACAATAATAAACCAATATCAATGCAATCCCGGTCCACACATTCTTCAGATAGCAAAAGCATTATTCTTGGAATGTGCTAGCAAACCTTTGCATTGTCCCTCGTGAATTCATTCTTTGGTAACACCATGACTGATTTTACATTGAGAAGAATGTTGCAAATCCATCATTTTAAACATTGTATAAGTGTAATGGTATGCGAAAGCAGTGCTAGCTCACATGACCTGGCCAATCAGTCAAAGGGATTAGTCAGTTAAAATGCTTAGTATCCATATTTAAGCAGATCTCATTAAATGCACTGATCTGTTACATTCCAAAGAGAACGGAGAGTTCCAAGGGCAGGATACAGCAACCATGGTGAACTAAAGTCGGAAATAATATTGGTTAAAGAAATGCATATAATTGCCCAGGTGTCAAGTATATATGGATAGATCATAAAAATGCAAAGAATATTTAAATCAGGCCTCCCTCATTTCCTCCAGATACCGTTGTTTATGGGAACCAATGTTTTGCCGAGTATCTGGGTTTTCATGGTGCATACAAACCAGAAGCACAATGAGGCAACTTGATCCGTGTAGAGAGGAACTGCAGATGCTTGTTTAAACCGAAGATAGACACGAAAAGTTGGAGTAACTCAGGGGGCCAGACAGCATCTCTGGAGACAAAGAATAGGTGACATTTCCGGTCGAGACCCTTCGAGACCCTTCTTCAGAGGCAACTTGATCCATCAGGTTTGCTCCACTCATTAATGATTGCTTTGTTACCTTCTCCTGGCTAACAATGATCTATTCTACATATTCTTTTATCTCCACCCCCTATGATGTCTCGTTCTCACACCTTACACTTCCTTATCTCTGTATCTCCCCCTCCCTCTCTCCTTACTGTCTGAAGAAGGGTTTAGACACGAAAAGTCACCCATTCCTTCTCTCCAGAGATGCTGCCTGCTTCACTGAGTTACTCCAGCATTATGTCTATCCTCAAATACCTGACCTTCTCTTTTCCCCGTTTTGAGCTTCCTAGACTCAGGATCATTTTCAGCCAGCATGTGGTGAAATGGAAGAAGAAGGAACTGCAGATGCTGGTTTACACCAAAGATAGGCACAAAGTGCTGGTGTAACTCAGCAGGTCAGGCAGCATCTCAGGGGAAAAGGGATGAGGTATAAGGGCACAAGTTACATCCCCTGCAGTTGTAGGGGAAAGTGCCTGAGGAGGTAGTGGTTTGGGTAGGAAGGGATTAGTGAACCAAGGAGTTGCGGGGGGGAGCGGTCTCTGCCAAAGGCGGAAAGGGGTGGAGATGGGAAGATGTGATTAGTGGTGGTATTACTTTGGAGGTGGCGAAAATGTCGGAGGATGCTGTGTTGGATGTGAAGGCTGGAGGGGTGAAAAGTGAGGACCATGGGAACTCTGTCCTTGTTGCACCTGGGGAAGTGAGGGAGGGGGATCAAGAGCAAAACTATGGGACACAAAGGAAACGTGTGTGAAGGGCCCAGCTATCCACGGAACCATGTTCACTAAAGAATGAGGATGTCCTTGCATGGAAAACCTCATATTGGGAGCAGATGCGGCAGGGACAGTAGAATTGAGAGTAGAAACATAGAAACATAGAAATTAGGTGCAGGAGTAGGCCATTCGGCCCTTCGAGCCTGCACCGCCATTCAATATGATCATGGCTGATCATCCAACTCAGTATCCCGTACCTGCCTTCTCTCCATACCCCCTCATCCCCTTAGCCACAAGAACCACATCTAACTCCCTCTTAAATATAGCCAATGAACTGGCCTCAACTACCCTCTGTGGCAGAGAGTTCCAGAGATTCACCACTCTCTGTGAGAAAAAAGTTCTTCTCATCTCGGTTTTAAAGGATTTCCCCTTTATCCTTAAGCTGTGACCCCTGGTCCTGGACTTCCCCAACATCGGGAACAATCTTCCTGCATCTAGCCTGTCCAACCCCTTAAGAATTTTGTAAGTTTCTATAAGATCCCCTCTCAATCTTCTAAATTCTAGAGAGTATAAACCAAGTCTATCCAGTCTTTCTTCATAAGACAGTCCTGACATCCCAGGAATCAGTCTGGTGAACCGTCTCTGCACTCCCTCTATGGCAATAATGTCCTTCCTCAGATTTGGAGACCAAAACTGTACGCAATACTCCAGGTGTGGTCTCACCAAGACCCTGTACAACTGCAGTAGAACCTCTCTGCTCCTATACTCAAATCCTTTTGCAATGAAAGCTAACATACCATTCGCTTTCTTTACTGCCTGCTGCACCTGCATGCCTACCTTCAATGACTGGTGTACCATGACACCCAGGTCTCGCTGCATCTCCCCCTTTCCCAATCGGCCACCATTTAGATAATAGGGGGTAGTGTTTTTGCAAGAGACAGGATGGGAAGAAGCATAACTGTGGGAGTCAGTAGATTTGTAGTAGCTGTCAATTGATAGTCTGTCTCCTGTGATGGAGACAGGGAGATCAAAAAAGGGGGAGTGGTGTCAGAGATAGTTCAGGCAAGGTGGAAGTTAGTGGTGGTTAACAAACTGCATGTGTTCTGCTACGGGTGCAGGAGGTAGCCCCAATGAAGTTGTCGATGGAACAAAGAAAGAGTTGGGGGATAGGGCCAGTGTATGCCTGGAACAGGGACTGTTTGACATCACCAACAAAAAGCCAGGCATAGCCAGAGCTCTGGCTACATCTTTGATTTAGAGAAAGTGAAATATGCGTTAAATCACAGTTTTCTGCTCTGTAGCATTAGAGAGGTTATTCAACTCTTCCATCTAACTATTTCCTTCTCCTGGCCCTCCTCCTTTTCACCAATTTTCCTCTCTTCCATCTTTACGCTCTGACCCTCCACCATGCCCCCAACGCCACATTACCCTGCATCCCTTTCCCCAAACCATCAGCTCCAAGGAAAAACCTCTGGAAGAGAGTGTTGCCTGTTTGACACTGCCTGAGACTGACACAACCACAGTGCTGCTGGCTGCATGGTCGGGGCCGACAGTCTGACCTGGATTCGTTGCTTCAACATTAGATGCTGGCAGTGTCCAGCTCCCTCTGGCTGCAGGTGGGGTTTCAGGTCTCAATGCATCCTCCACTGATTATAGAGGCATAGAGTCAAAGAGTGATACAGTGTGGAAACCGTTCTTTTGGCTCAACTTGCCCACACTGGCCAACATGTCCCAGCTGTACTTGTCCCACCTGCCTGCGTTTGGTCCATATCCCCTCAAACCCATCCTATCCAAGTACCTGTCTAACTGTTTCTTAAATGTTGGGATAGTCCCTGCCTCAACTACCTCCTCTGGTAGCTTATTCCATACATCCACCACCTTGTGTGAAAAAGTTACCCCTCAGATTCCTATTAAATCTGTTTCCCTTCACCTTAAACCTTTGTCCTCTGATTCTCGATTCACGTACTCTGGGCAAGATACTCTGTGCATCTACCCGATCTATTCCTCTCATGATTTTCCTCTATATCAGCCATCATCCTCCTGCACTCCAGGGAATAGAGTGCCAGCCTACTCAATCTCTCCCTATAGCTCAGGCCTTCTAGCCCTGGCAACATCCTTGTAAATCTTCTCTGTACCCTTTCCAGCTTGACAACATCTTTCCTATAACACGGTGCCCAGAACAGAACAATACTCTAAATGCGGCCTCACCTACGTCCTATACAACTGCAGCGTGACCTCCCAACATCTGTACTCAACACTCTGACTGATGAAGGCCAATGTGCCAAATGCCATTTTAACCACCCTATCCACCTTCAAGGAACCATGTACCTGCACTCCTAGATTCCTCTGCTTTACAACACTCCCTAGAGCCCTACCATTCACCGTGTATGTCCTGCCCATGTTAGACTTCCGAAATGCAACACCTCACATTTCTCTGTATTAAATTCCATCAACCATTCCTCAGCCCACCCGGCCAATCAATCAAGATCCTGCTGCAATTTTTCACAACCATCTTCACTATCTGCAAAACCACCCACTTTTATATCATCAGCAAACTTGCTAATCTTGCCCTATATGTTCTCATCCAAATCATTGATGTAGATGACAAACAATAATGGGCCCAGCACCGAACGAACCCTGAGGCACACCACTAGTCACAGGCCTCCAGTCCGAGAAGCAACCTTCCACCATCACCCTCTGCTTTTTTCCAAGAAGCCAATGTTCTATCCATTCAGCTATCTCTCCTTGGATCCCTTGCAATCTAACCTTCCAGAGCAGCCTACCATGTGGAACCTTGTTGCTTCATGGGAATGGATATAGCTTCATTCTGGGGGAGTAGCTCAACCCTTTCCCATGACCTGAAATCCCTCTGGACTCATTGTCTGCTTTATATTGGACTCATGCTCGACTCTATTCTTAGTTGAAAAGGTCATAAGCTAGTGCAAAAGCCGCAGCAGCATTAAATATCTCTGGTAATATTCTAATATTTGGCAGCTTGTCATCTATCATGGGATATTGACTATTCCCCCAGTTCAAATGACTGCTCACTCCACTCACAATCAGCCAAATTATATTACTATCACAACCACCACTTACTTTCAGCAGCTTAGTGATCACAATAAGGTTGTACAACATATGATTTTGTCATCTATACCATTCTGTCACTGTTCTACAGCATTCAACAGTCAATGTATTATTTCTAGCACTGGTCCATTATGTACTGCATCATTTAATCATCATTTGAGCTTGGCTATTGCCCGTCAAGATGATGGAAATGGGGGGGGGGGGGAAGCAGGCTGCATCCATTACTGTAGGAACAGCACGAGGAAGACATACCAGAGAACATGCAGCAAGTAGAAGGTGATGGTGAGGAGCTACTCAGGCCACAACCTCATTAACAGGACCCAAGCTGCTCATAAAACGATAATTTCTTGTCATGGAGATGTAATAGATAGCAGATGGTGTAATAATAAATAGTGGCGGAACTCAGTGGTTCAGGCAGCATCTGTGGAGGGAAATGGACAGATGACGTTTTGGGTCAGATGCAAAAAAACAGTCTGTGCATTTCCCTCCAAAGATGCTGCCTATGGTTGTGCAAGGTTGCAGCAGGATATTTATCGATTGGCCTGGTGGGCTGAGGAATGGGTGATGGAATTTAATACAGAGGAATGTGAGGTGTTGCATTCTGGGATATCTAACCAGGGCAGGACCAACACAGTGAATGGTAGGCCTCTGGGGAGTGTTGTAAAGTAGAGGGATCTAGGACTGCAGGTGCATGGTTTCTTGAAGGTTGAGTCACAGGTAGATAAGGTGGTAATAAGGCTTTTGGCACATTGGCCTTCAAGTTGGCCGGTGTGGGCAAATTGGGCCGAAGGGCCTGTTTCCATACTCTATCACTCTATGACCAGTTGAGATCCTCCAGCATCTTTCTGGATATGCTGTGCGTGAGGCAATGTTTGACCCTTGAAAGATTCTCAAACTGCATAACATCCACCTCCTGTGACACACCAATTAAAAAAAATAAAAAATTGTAACATCGAGTAAGTCTATATGGTGTTGTGGGCATGGTGTTATTTGATAAAAATCAAACTTGGGTCTTTGCAATGCAGTTAAAGCTGGCATAAAACTAGCATAAAATGTTAAACAGAGAATAAAGGGATCTGGGGTTAGTGCAGGAAAATGTCACTGAGTAGAAGATCTGCCAAAGTCTTCTTGAATGGCAGAACAGACCAAATGGTCTGGTCCTTCTTCTATATCTAATGTTTCGAAAATAGGTGCAGACATTCCCTAGTACAAACACCGATGTAAAGCTTAAAATGCAGTCTCGGACAACCGTTGTAACAACCGTTTACTTAGAAACAAACATTTAATTAAACAAGTCAACACCACAATTGTCGAAATAACTTGCAAACAATATCTGAATGTTATTCTTGGTTGGCCATAAATTGCTTTCACTTTTCATGTCTTACACTTGCTGCATTTGAATTAATTTCAGAAACTGAATACCTTCGTGGTAAGCAGCTCGTTCTCTTTATGAATCCCACTGGTCTTCATCAAAGGCCCGTGAAGAGCACTTGAACTCAAGTACATTATGGATATTTAGAACTTGAACAAAACAAATTAATAGGGTTATTCAACGTATCAAAAGGCTATTTAATAGTCTCCTCTCGATTCATTGAAATACTTAAGTAGCATGTAAATGATTATAATTTATTCTAGAAATACACTCAGTAGCCCTATTGCCCTGTACAGGAAGGAACTGCGGATGCTGGTTTAAACTGAAGATAGACACAAAAAGCTGGAGTAACTCAGCGGGTCAGACAGCATCTCTGGAGAGAAAGAATATGTGACCTTTATGTTTGAGACTCTTCTTCATACTGAGTCAGGGGAAAGAGAAAGAATAAATATAGGCAGCGAAATAGAGAAATATAGAACACATCAATGAAAGATATGCAGACAAGTAATGCCCCTGTCCCACTTAGGAAACCTGAACGGAAACCTCTGGAGACTTTGCGCCCCACCCAAGGTTTCCGTACAGTTCCCGGAGTTTCCCGGAAATTTTTGTCAGTCTCCCTCCCTGCTTCCACTACCTGCAACCTCCGGCAACCACCTGCAACCTCCGGGAACCGCACGGAAACCTTGGGCGGGGTGCAAAGTCTCCAGAGGTTTCCGCTCAGGTTTCCTAAGTGGGACAGGGGTTTTAAGATGATAAAGGGAACCAGCCATTGTTAGCTGTGTGCTAGGTGAAAACGAGTTACAGGCAATTAGACTCAACAAGACGACTTTGAAGTTAGTGCAACAATTTGGGTGGGGAGGGACGGATAGAGAGAGGGAAAGCAAGGGTTACTTGAAGTTAGTCAAAACTTATAACCCTGGATTCTAAGCTGCCCAAACGAAATATGAGGTGCTGTTCCTCCAATTTGCATTTGGCTTTACTCTGACAATGAAGGAGGCCCAGGACAGAAAGGTCAGTGTGGGAATGGGAAGTGGAATTTCGAACACAATACTCCCTCGCTCTCGGCTCCCGGCTGGCGGCTCTTAGCTCCAGGCTGCTACCAACACACCCATCCCCTACCCATAGTTTCCATGGGAGGCCGGCTCCAGGCTATAGGCGCCAGGCTGCAGGCAGAGCCCGAGTACAGGGGGGGTGTGGGTGGGGTCGGGGATGTGGTGACAGTGGGTTTTCTGTCAAAGTCTTTTCAGGTTCTTGAACATTTTCATTAATAACTGGAGAAATAAAGCATGAATTTTTCAGATAAGGCAATTTCAGACTCCAGGGGCAAAATCTCCAGCGGATTATGTAAAAACTTTACGGTTAGCGTGTCGTGTTTTTCAAGAAGATGCGATCATACACAAACAAACACAAACACGAACAAACACACACACATCCAAGATCAGAGTTTTAATCAGTACTAGACCAAGTGGCACCTATTGGGTCCGGTCCCCTCAACGCTCGCTTGCAGGGGGGGGGGGGGGGGGGGGGGGGCCTGCAGCATCTCACACACACACTAACCACCCCCCCCCCCTGATATTATATTAATATTATTCATTCGCTCCTTTTACCCCCATCCCCCGCCCTATCCACTCACGCATAGCCCCCAACTCGCAGGCGTGTTTGGAGAGGGAGAGGGAGGAGGGGTAGAGAGAGAGAGGATAGAGAGAGAGGGGGCAGAGCCAGAGAGAGAATGGCAGAGCGAGAGGGGCAGAGACAGAGAGGGGGGGAGAGAGAGAGAGAGAGAGAGAGAGAGAGAGGGGGGAGAGAGAGAGAGAGAGAGAGGGGGGAGAGAGAGAGGGGGAGAGAGGGAGGGGGGAGAGAGAGGGGGAGAGAGAGAGAGGGAGGAGGGAGAGAGAGGGAGAGAGGAGAGGAGGGGGGGGAGGGGGAGAGGGGGGGAGAGAGGGAGGGGGGAGAGAGAGGGAGGGGGAGAGAGGAGGAGAGGCGAGAGGGAGAGGGGGGGAGAGAGAGGAAGGGGGGGAGGGGGGGGAGGGGGGGGGGGGGGGAGGGGAGAGAGGAAGGGGGGAGGAGAGAGGAAGAGGGGGGGGAGGGAGAGAGGGGGGGGGGTGGAGGGAGGAAGGGGGGAGAGAGGAGGGGGGGGAGAGAGGAGGGGGGGAGAGGGAGGGGGGGAAGAGAGGGGGTAGTGACAGAGAGGGAGAGGACAGAGAGAGAGGGGTCAGAGAGGGAGAGGACAGAGAGGGAGGAGGCAGATAGGGAGGGGGGAGAGAGGAAGGGGGGAGAGAGGAAGGGGGGGGGAGAGAGGAGAGAGGAAGGGGGGAGAGAGGAGAGGGGGGGGAGAGAGAGGAGAGGGGGGAGGAGAGAGGAAGGAGGGGAGAGAGGAAGGGGGGGGAGAGAGGAAGGGGGGAGAGAGGAAGAGGGGGGGAGAGGAAGGGGGAGAGAGGAAGGGGGGAGAGAGGAAGGGGGGAAAGAGAGGAAGGGGGGAGAGAGGGGGAGAGAGGAGGAGGGGGGGAGAGAGGAAGGGGGGGAGAGAGAGGAAGGGGGGGGGAGAGGAAGGGGGGGGAGAGAGGGGGGGGAGGGGGGAGAGAGGAGGGGGAGAGAGGGAAGAGAGGGGGAGAGGAGGAGGAGGAGAGGAGGAGGAGGAGGGGAGAGAGGAGGAGGGGAGCGGGGCGGGCAGTGAGTGGGTTGGGCAATGAGCAGCCAGGCGACGTCACTCGCAGTGCGTGAAACACAACGCGCAGACCCATTGTGACGTCATCACGTCATCAGCCAAAGCCAGCCAGTTTTATTTTCAAAGTTTCTTCAGATTTTTAAACATTTTGATTAATAACCCGAGAAATAATGCATGAACTTTTCAGATGAGGCAATTTCAGAGTCGACGGTATAAATCTCTACCAGAATATGTAAATATTTTACTGTTAGCGCATCGGTTTTTTGCGAAGATGTGATTACACACAAACACACACACACAGACGCATCCAAGATCAGAGGTTTATATTTATAAGGATATGGTATAAATCTGCACAATTCACACTGATCATTGTTTAACAGACACACACAGGTCCTGCTGCTCATGCAGAGTTTCTGCCAAAGAAACACTAGGTTTATTCTGTCTTAATGAAACGACAAAAGGTTCCACATGCAGTTTACATCCAGCCATGTCCTGATGGCAAGTAATGCTGGTGCATGACAAGGATCCCATTCATTTGAGATCACTGATCTTACAGATTTGCCTTTCCTGGTTTTAGCTGTTAAAATTATCGTATTTGTTTAATGTGCTTTTAAATAACTACATTTTTATGCCCAATATTCTTCCAATTTATTTATATGTTTGAATAATGCTTAAAACTTCACAAAGTGCCCTCTGCAGCCCGACAGCTGGCAAGGCAGTCTGGGATTGAGGCCTAGTTGCTGCTTGCAGCAGGCGTGCCTGCCTGGATACAAATTGGGTGTGGGAGGTCACCTTAGCTGGCCTCCAGAAGCATGATCTTCAATCGAACAATTGTCAGATGATGCAGACCAACTCATCTAGAATGAGGCATTCACAAAACGTCATGGTTGAGATTTTGCCTGCGCAGGTCCCAGCCCATGAGACTGGTACTGGGAAGCCACAACACGTGAGCCCCCATAAAAACCTATCCCTCGTGCACGGCTGGATTTAGATGAAGAGAGGCCCTAGGCTATTCCACTTGTGAGGTCTCTCCCAATCCCCCATCCCCACGACGAGAGGAAGATGGAAGAGTCCACCAGATTGACACCGCATGCAGTGGCATGCAGTGGCGTAGCGCGGGGGGGGGGGGGGGGGGGGGCAGGGGCGGTTGCCCCGGGCGCTAAATTTTTAGGGGTGCAAAAAAATTGTTGAATAATTTTTTTAAATAAAATTAAGAGGCCCGGGGAGCCGTTGGAGCGAGGAGGGGTTACCTGGAGCTGTGAGTATAAAACCAGCGCGGGCCAGGCCGCTGCTGCCGCCGCCCCAGCTCCGAGTTACTGGTCACCGCTGCCGCTGTCCCAGCCGCCGCTGCCTCTGCCCCTGCCTCTGCCCCAGCATATGTAAGAAAGCCCCCCCCGCCCAGTGTCCGCCTCTGCCCCCCCCCCCCCCCCCCGTACTAATGAGGAGCTTTTCAAAAACTGCCCCGGGGCGCTGTGGCATGGCAGGATTACAAAAATTTTATGTGAAATAAGTGCACGCAGCGCATATCACAAGCATGAAGCTCAAAGACCCTTGCAGCCGGGGTCCAGGCCCACTTAAGGGCCCTGGAAGCTCTGGGGTTTTAGATGTTCTCTGGTGCATCCTGAGCCTTATTTTGGAGCATTTATGCACACAATTTATGACCAATATTTCAGAAATAATTTTGATTGAGTCAAGAATGGGATGATTGGGGTCATTGTTGTATACATTTTTTTAAATCAAGATTTGAAGCTGTCCTTGCTTTAATAATCAAGTTGTACTGTAAAATGTTATGTAAAATGTTATAAAGGAGCATGCAAACACTGCAAATAAAATACTGTAAGTTTTTACAATAAATAAAACCTTATTTTAGAAAATAGGTTTGTGTTGATTTGATTGCCTGTTACTGCTCGACTGTGTTAGTGTGTACACATTAAAAATATGATGCTAAATGAAAGTCGCAAACTATGGAATATATATTTTTCAGTATTGTTATCAAGGAAAAGAAAGCAATTCCGATTGTTTGATATTATTCATATGGAGGAGAAAATATAATTGCTCTAAAACCTACCTTACTTTTGCAATCTCACTAAAGATAATCCCCCTTTCCCTCTAACCCCCTCTTACTTCCCCCTCCCTCTCCCTCCACCTCTCTCTCCCTCCCCATCTCTCCCTCTCTCTCCCCCTCTCTCTCTCTCTCTCTCTCCCCCTCCCCCCCCTCCCTCTCTCTCTCCCTCCCCTCCCTCTCCCTCCCTCACCCCACTCTCCCTCCCACGCAGCGAGGCTCTGACTCCATGCCACAGACACCGCAGCCCCCCCACCCCCTGACCCTGAGAAACGGGCACTCCCACAAAGCAATATTCCACTACTTACCTGGAGTAGACACCATGGATCTTTGGTACACGAGGCATCGAGGTGATTGTGTGGAGTGCAAACGGAGATCTGAACCTGCCCGGGCCCACTGCGCATGCGCGGAGAGACAACATCATTTTGCGTCGCCAATGCGTCACCGGCTTCCCCCAACTGCGCAGGCGTGGATGGTCACAATTCTTTTCTCCCAAAACTTCCAGCGGGTCGGAACCAGAATTTTAGGTAATTTCCGTCAAAGTGGAAACGCTGATAGTGCTCCCATTTTTTTTTCTCGGGATTTTTTTTACTATGGGAAAAAAACACCTTGGCCAGAGGCCCCCTAGATTTTGAGGCCCTAGGCTTCAGCCTGTGAAGCCTATAGGTAAATCCGGCCTTGCTGAGGCCCCCCAAGATCTCGAGGCCCTAAGCTTAAGCTTGTACGTAAATCCAGCCCTGCCCTCGTGGTGTTCAATGTAGCATCCCTTCCCCAACCCAATGGTGAAAAGTCCCCAATGCACAGCTTTGCGATCCTGATTCCCACATTTTCCATGACTGATGGTGCATCTCCCTCTTCCTCTCGATTATGGAATCCGTCCCACAACTTACTTTACTTTCTTACTTTAACTATGAGCTTCTTAAACTTCTCCATACACCGTAAATGGCTCAATTATAATCATGTATTGTCTTTCCGCTGACTGGATAGAACACAACAAAAGCTTTTCACTGTACACCTGACAATAAACTAAACTATGACAACCAAATTGTTTTCTCTGCATGCTACAACGATGGAATGTGCCGAGGAAAGACCTTTAGGTAAACTCGGAATCATTCTTCTCCTTCTGCCTTGTGCACAGTGGAATTTTGTAGCAGGCAGCTCTCAGGATGTATATTTGATGGCCAATGTTGAAAATGTTTAGAAAAGGTGACAGAATGTGTTGGAGCTGGCCTGTTGCCCGGCCACACTACTCCCACCCTCTTCAACCTGTGTAAGATCCGTGTGGCTGACCAGTGCCTGAGTTGTTCTCTACGAGGCAAAGTGCGTTCCACCCAGCCAACAGGCCTCAGGCAATGCACATGAAGCACCGCCCACATCAACCCCATGGCTTTGACAGGCCACAGCTCTCAATGTTATTGCAAATTTTTTAAAGAGTTTTGATGGCATTCTGTTTAAAAACCGTTTAGACAGATCAAATAATTAAAAAAACAAAAAGGCAATAAAACTTGTAAATTTTAAAGCAATGTTAAATGCAAACAAATAATTAAAAACATTAGAAATAAAGTAAAGGATAGTATCCTTTTACAAAGTGTCAGATGAACAATGTTACATCAATCAGCCCTGGCAGAGAGTTGAAGGAGCAGATGCAAAGTACTTCCCAATCCCTTCCTCCAGCGTATCAGTGCCCCACTGTTGGTCTCTACAGTGAATTCAGCAGCAGAGCCATAGGTCATTTACACCAGCATCTGACCTCCACTTCACCTTGAACGTTTACATTTGGCTATAATGCACAGAAGTTGCAATCGTGCTGAGCAGATAACTCTACAATACCAACAGCTAAAGGCATGTTCTATGCAGAATTTAGTTTTCAGAATCCCAATAAACTGCTCCCAGTGCCAGGGATGTGAAAACAGATGACTTTGTTTGGTAAACTAGTTCTAGCCTGGCAGGCGGTGTTACGATAACACATGACATTCCGTTAATTGGACAACTGAGAGGCTGGATGTTGCAAATGTATTGATTGACATGAGATATTAACAATCCCTACAATAAGGCAAAAAGACTGAAGCACATTTTAGTCTGCAAGACTGGGAGAGAGAAGCAAATGACAGACTGAACTATCCTCGAGGCACTACCGATGAAGAAGTGCAATGTCCTCGAGTGACCAATGAGCCTTCTGTCAGGAGCTGCAACAGTGTTATGCATACAGACTAAGTTAACCACTTGCCCAATACAATTTTGCTTGGAGGCTGTTGACTTCAATCCAATAAAGCTCACTTGTGGTGCTGTCCTGAATTACGACTCAGAACATAAATCCTCCACTCTTTTCATATTGCACTCCGAGGTTCAGAACAATTAATCCTGAACAGAATCTGAAGATAGATGTAGTACCAGAGGCCAGAGGCCAGAGGACAACTTTCCTATTTTTCTACAAATTCCAAATTCACGGCACATGCGATAAATCTCACAAAACCTAGTCATGAGAATTATCAATCAGAAGAATCAGAGTTAGATCCACAGGGTATCTCAAAAATCTCTCTGAAATTACTTCAAAAGAAGATTATGAATTACAGAAATTATTAACTATGGTAGTTAGCAGCTAGTCAGTCTTTCAATCTTCTTCACAATGTAGACCATATTAAAATCATAGAAGCTTCAGGCATGGCCTGTATATGATTAGGAATGATTTGCAATAAGAAAGCAAACATGTCAGATTTGCTTGAAATCATTTTGAAATACGGTGACTCTTGCAATAGGCAAAATTCACTTTCTAGCAGCTCCAGAGCTCTGGACTGCTCCTGGTGCTTCTGGGACCAACTGCAAGAATCTTGTATAACCATTGACTGGTTAAATCTGTCAGATGTCCTAAAATGCAGAGTGAGAAAATAAATAAAAACAGGTTCATAGGTGCCCATCTTTAAGAAACTCACCAAGGTTTATAGAATGGCTTTAAAGCCTGTAAACAGGGCTTTAATAAAAAACTAATAATAACTGGGCAACTATCTATCTATTCTACCTCTTATTTACTAGTTAATGCATTATTTAAAAAATTTAGAAAATATATCAGATAGCAATGAGCCAGATACCAAGACAGAAACATAATGAAAAAAAAAACATATTTTTCTGATCAGAATCCAGTTGAACTCCATTCTTGAACATTGAACATCAAGGTGCATGAGAAAATTCTGGTCTTATCTCAAAATGCTTTCAGAAAATAAATTAGATAATGCAAATCAGAGTAAGCAGGTCAAGCAGTCCCTACAGGCTGATATATATTATTTATTCTACAGCTCGGCCAGATTCTAGAGAATGCATGTTTGTCCCAGTGCCTGAGTCACAAGGGGTTCAGAATGAGGGAAATAAGTTGTTGGCAGGTCTGGACAGATGCCCAGAGTACTGAACTATCTCCAGTGAATTTAAACTAATAAAGCAAACTGAGTGTTGCTTTTATTTTCGAGTATGGATTAAACTTATCTGAAACCTTAATTAAAATGGGATTCACCCAAAAAGCATTCAATTTTTTTTTTAAATTTAAGTCATTATTTCTTTCATAAAATATTGAAATTCCTGGGAGAGTGGTCACATTTAATTTGGCAGAGAGGTGCATGGATTAGTTGGCTGCTGTTACTTAGTTTGCAGGGACATCTGAACCTCCATAACGACTAAATTCCGATCCATCTTCCACAGTGACTGTTCTAAAATGTGTTCCCAAAGCATGAACTAAGTGGTCTATTGGCATATGGTGCAACCTCCATTAGAGAGCCAAATGTAGGATGCCTGCTTCGGAACAGCTGCTGTGGAATTCTGCACAACACAGCTGATTCCCTGTAACAGCTGGGAGTCCTCTGTAATCCATACAGAAAACACAAAGTCTGCTGGGAACAAATACTTATGAAGGTAGAAATATTGGCAAGATTGGAAAAGAAGCTAATCAATAATTTAAACCTTTAATAACCATTTTGTCATCGAGGACCTGAGCGTCAATTCTTATCGAAATTGGATTCAACAAAAAAGAGGCAATTTTGGATTCTGTATAAAGAGACGTGAGGTGATTGAAGCTTTTATTTTCATTACTTATGCTTTCCCGGCTTATTTACACTGACATTCGGCAAATATCCCGGTGAGCAGAGGAATGAGCTAAACTGCCCGACAGCATCCAATAACAACATTGTTTCACCAGCTTGCCAGTATTATCTGCGATTCGTTGAGTAAGACCTTCAGGACTTGGTTATTATAGTTCGGGTTCTGTTGTTAGTTCTGTGGTTCCATTGTGAGAAAGTTGGAACTGCACAGAATCAGACTAAAAACACGGAGGGGAAAGAGACCACGGTTCATTGCACCCTGCTCTCCTGACCTCTGGCCTTCTCCTCAGCCTCTCACAGACAATACAAGTTTAATAAAACACTAGAATTTGAGCAATCCATTCCAATAATATAAATTCAAATACTTCAGACTGCGAACAAAATTGTTTGAGGGGCACCTCATGGATCATTGCTGGGCCCGTAGTTAATTACATTGTATATTTCAGGTCAGGTCGGGGAGAGTTCCTCCCGCCACGGGTACCATGTAATCCCATGCTACCTGCTCCATGGTCGGATAGTCGACGACTAAACCATCTCTCCCACCTGGTTTGCCAGGTGTGGAGGGGGCTGTGGACCTCCAGCAGGACCAACGACAAGATCTGTCAAAGGGCGGATGAGCTCCTAGCGAGCCAATGGCCATCCGCACTTCAGTAGAAGTTGCAATCACTGTTTTACATAGCATTGTAAGGCACCGTGCCTGTTGATGTTTTCAACGATGATGATGATATATTTCCAGAAATTCTAGGCAATGTTTTGGATCTGACAGTTTAAAACCTGTGCTATCCTTCTTATCAACCTGGCTGCTGATTATTTGTGTTGATCAATGCCCCCTCTGTCTTTTTCTCCAAAGTAAATGTAAAGCCCATCTCCAAGCTAGCGAGAGATCAGTTGGTAATCAAGACCGGATGATGATTTTTTTTTTTTTCTTCACAATTTGTTTTCCAGCAATAGCAATTTCATTCTTTGTTAATTCCTCACACATTTGCCCTACATATAATGGGACATGATGGAAATAAGTTTTCAGCTCCTCAACTTGGCCATCCTTATTGAAGATATCCTGGTTCCCAGTGAAACACGTTTTGTGGCCCAAACCAAGATTCACACAGTGCATGTTTCATTTTTGCACCCTTGTTGGATAGGTGCAATCTTGAGTATACCGAGCAAAGGCCGGGTACCCCTTCAAGCCGCTTGAGAAGAACAAACAAACAATTATTTGCATGAAAAATATTATTATCTTTAAAAGAGCAGAGAGGGCAGCCCGGTGGCGCAGCAGATGTGCTGCCGTATAGCGCTTGCGCCACAGGAGACACGGCTAATACTGCAATCATGCAGTAAGAAGGGGAAATGACACCAAGATGGAATTAGTAGAGGGTTTATTCTTACCAAGGCTGGAGACACATGCAAAACATATCCCAAATCACAGAGAATGCTGGAGATAACAGCAGATCTGGCTGCATGTGTGGGAATTGAAACTGAGTCAACGTCTTTCGAGTCAGAGACCCTTCATCATCCTCGGGGAGGTTGGGGGAGAGGTGATATCTCTAATAGAGTAACACCAAGGTAACCATGTGGATGTGCTGTAAACCAAGTTAGCTGGTCATTGAGTGAATGGGAGTGGCTGGACAGCGAGAACAATAAAGGGCCTGTCCCACTTGGGTGACTTTTTAGGCGAGTGCAGGAGACTCTGCACTAGCTTTATGATCGCCACATGATTGCCACATGTTCGCTGGTGGTCTCTGGTGAGTCTCCCTCATGGTGGCGAGGAGTTCCCGCATTCTGGGAACTGGTCGCCGCTAATTTATCAAAATGTTGAATATTTTTCGCCATGGAGAAAATCGACAATCCTGTAGTTGTAGTGGGGTCGCCATGTTGTTATGGGTAGTCGAGGTAGTCGTAGGTAGTTTTAGTTAATCGCCTTTGCTGACTTGACATTTACATTGGCTCATTGAGAAAAAAAACATAAGCACAAGTTTTCAGAACCAAGGATAGCCGACGGGTAATGTCAAACTTCACAGCTGTGTATTTCTGGCTTATTAGAAGTTGTCTGGCTTCTTAAAAATTGTCTCCACTCGTTCTCGTCCCTTCTCCCCTCCACCCCTCTTTTAAAGGACTTACCATACACTGTGCTAGCCATCTTATTCTTCCTGTTCATAACGGTGTGTGTCTGTATCACCTTGGCTTTGCACCGTGTGTATTTCAGACAACGCTCCCACGCTTTCCCTGGCTTCCGCCTTTGAGATGTGTGTGTCTGTGTGTGTTCCACTCTGACAGTCGGCGTTCGAGTTTCCGGTTTTTCAGGCGAGTGCCGCGAACTTGACAGTCGCCGGCAGTTACCCAAGTTGTGGAATTCAACAGTAGACACAAAATGCTGGAGTACCTCAACGGGATGGGCAGCATCGATGAAGAGAAGGAATGGGTGATGTTTCATAGAAACATAGAAAATAGGTGCAGGAGTAGGCCATTCAACCCTTCGAGCCTGCACCTCTATTCAATATGATCATGGCTAATCATCCAACTCAGTATCCTGTACCTGCCTTCTCTCCATACCCCCTGATACCTTTAGCCACAAGGGCCACATCTAACTCCCTCTTAAATATAGCCAATGAACTGGCCTCAACTACCTTCAGTGGCAGAGAATTCCAGAGATTCACCACTCTCTGTGTGAAAAATGTTTTCTCATCTCGGTCCAAAAAGATTTCCCCCTTATCCTTAAACTGTGACCACTTGTTCTGGACTTCCCCAACATCGGGAACAATCTTCCTGCATCTAGCCTGTCCAACCCCTTAAGAATTTTGTAAGTTTCTATAAGATCCCACCTCAATCTTCTAAGTTCGAGCGAGTACAAGCCGAGTCTATCCAGTCTTTCTTCATATGAAAGCCCTGACATCCCAGGAATCAGTCTGGTGAACCTTCTCTGCACTCCCTCTATGGCAAGAATGTCTTTCCTCAGATTAGGAGACCAAAACTGTACGCAATGCTCCAGGTGTGGTCTCACCAAGACTCTGTACAACTGCAGTAGAACCTCCCTGCTCCTATACTCAAATCCTTTTGCTCTGAATGCTAACATACCATTCGCTTTCTTCACTGCCTGCTGCACCTGCATGCCTACTTTCAATGACTGGTGTACCATGACACCCAGGTCTCGTTGCATCTCCCCTTTTCCTAATCGGCCACCATTCAGATATCTCAAGTTGAGACCCTTCTTCAGAGAGATTGTAGAATTCTGCATTGAGTGCAGAAAGCTGCAACATTCCCAGACGGAGGATGAGGTGCTGTTCCTTTGATCTGTGTTTGGGCCCCCAGTGACAGAAGTACAGAAACCCATAGACCGATGGGCAAGAGTGGGATTGGAATGAGGAAATAATTAAGGCCACAATAGTGACCCTAAGCTTTGCGCTGCCTCCTCAATGTTGAATTCTACAACTTCAGGTAACTTGATCTTTGAATCTGCATCGGTTACCTATCTATAATATTAGCTCAGTTTACTTTTTTAAACTTTTATTTTAATTTTTTTTCATTGTGGGAGCAGAGGACCCACCCAGCCTGACCTGCTGGGAATGCTTTCATTTCACATCACCCGCTTTCTTTTCTGTATGTTCACACCCTCTAATTGCCCTGATACACTCAAATACCTTTGTTCACATAGAAACACAGAAACATAGAAATTAGGTGCAGGAGTAGGCCATTCGGCCCTTCGAGCCTGAACCACCATTCAATATGATCTTTGCTGATCATCCAACTCAGTATCCCGTACCTGCCTTCACTCCATACCCTCTGATCCCTTTAGCCACAAGGGCCACATCTAACTCCCTCTTAAATATAGCCAATGAACTGGCCTCGACTACCTTCTGTGGCAGAGAGTTCCAGAGATTCACCACTCTCTGTGTGAAAAAAGTTCTTCTCATCTCAGTTTTAAAGGATTTCCTCCTTATCCTTAAGCTGTGACCCCTTGTCCTGGACTTCCCCAACATCGGGAACAATCTTCCTGCATCTAGCCTGTCCAACCCCTTAAGAATTTTGTAAGTTTCTATAAGATCCCCTCTCAGTCTCCTAAATTCTAGAGAGTATAAAACAAGTCTATCCAGTCTTTCTTCATAAGACAGTCCTGACATCCCAGGAATCAGTCTGGTGAACCGTCTCTGCACTCCCTCTATGGCAAGAATGTCCTTCCTCAGATTTGGAGACCAAACCTGTACGCAATACTCCAGGTGTGGTCTCACCAAGACCATGTACAACTGCAGTAGAATCTCCCTGCTCCTATACTCAAATCCTTTTGCTATGAAAGCTAACATACCATTCACTTTCTTCACTGCCTGCTGCACCTGCATGCCTACTTTCAATGACTGGTGTACCATGACACCCAGGTCTCGCTGCATCTCCCCTTTTCCTAGTCCGCCACCATTTAGATAATAGTCTGCTTTCCTGTTTTTGCCACCAAATTGCATAACCTCACATTTATCCACAGTTTGTCCACATGGTTAGTTTTACCCTACTGGACACCATCTCCTCCCCCATCCTCTCTCCTGCTTTATAGGTTTCTTCTCTCTCCTTTTCAGGTTTGAAAAAGGGGTTTGATTTGAAAGATTGTCTTGATTTCTCTTCCCTCAGATGCCACCAGATCTGATGATTATTACCTGATATTTTTCTTTTAGATTTCTAGCTATTGATTTAAAATATATATATATATAAATCTTTGATTTTCATGACCAAAATCATAATACAATATTAACACCTTAAAATAATTACAAATGTACTTTGGTTCCCAGCTCATTCCCCGATTTACTCAACCCGATCTGCCTACTAACCCCACCCCCGACCCAATCTACCTGCTTCGATGTGGGTGATCACGCAGCACCACAGAGATCAGGGATCCATTAAAAAAAAACTCTCCTCCTCTTCAAACCCCCACCTTATCTACCCCAATTTCCCTAAAATTCTGCTCTCACCCCTTCAATTTCAATAGAAAATGCAATAGAAGGTGCAGGTGTAGGCCATTTGCAGCACCGCCTTTCACTGTGATCATGGCTGATCACCCACAATCAGTACCCCGTTCCTGCCTCCTCCTCACATCCCTTGACTCTGCTATCTTTAAGAGTATCTAACTCTCTCTTGAAAGCATCCAGAGAATTGACCTCCAGTGCCTTCTGAGGCAAAGAATTCCACAGATTCACAACTCACAACTTCCTCATCTCCGTTTTAAATGGCCAACCCCTTATTCTTAACCCTGCCCTCCCTCTCCATTTCCCTCACCACCGTACATATTTCCCTAATTTCCCTGGCAGCCTGAGATTGGGGTTTTAACATTTCTCAATGTGCAAATCATGCTGTGATTTTCCTTCCATTTTGCAATATTCTGGCGTGAAATTAGTGCTAACCTTTGTGAGAATCCAAAGTGAATACAATCCAAATCCTTGGCATCGAACTTATTTGACAAAGATGTGACCTAATTTAAATTTTCAATATTGTAAAGGGAATTTTCTAAATTTATTCATGCAAATTACTCATGCCTGTGACAGGTTCAATTGTGGGGAAAGCAAAGATTAGAACAAATACAAGTCTGTGGAACCTTTCTCATACAAACTTAGAACTGTGGAATAAGTAACCAGGAAAGACAAACAAATTAAACATGATCGGCGGGTTAAAGGAACAGTCACTTACAATTTTTGGGGAAGTAGAAATTGAGGTCAACAAAAGGCGGAAGAGCTGATATCTGAAATAGCTACAGTCTTGTTGTAGCTAATACTCATTATTTCCTGTTCTTAAAGATCTCAGCCAGGAACAACACTGATGCCTTGTTATTACTCAAACAGAAATTGATGTAATCTGTCTCACACTCAGCCTCAATACTTCTGAGATTTGTGCCATCATTGATATTGATTAGAATATAATGTGGCTCATTTTGCCATGATGATACCCATCCAGCTGCCCATTACATAGTCTTATAATTGCTGTTGGCATCAATAGAAATGAGGATCAGGAGATAAGTTCCAAAACCAGATATTCCAATTTGGGCCATTTTACAGAATCATCTTACTTCAAAGTTAACCGCAATGACACCTGCCTGGATAGCAATTGCAACTTGCGGAATTTGTTGAGGCATTCAGCACAACCTGGTGAGAGAGTAAGAGTTGCAACAGTAAGAGTTGGAATAAGGTGGCTGAACTAATTCTCAAGAGTTACCAATCTTTCAAATTATTTTCTCCTTTCCTGCCACGTCACTGCTCACCCCAACCATTCTCCACCCCACCCCACCCAGGCTGTTATGTTAATGCCTAAGAGTGCATTCTTGTGTGAAAAACAGAATCCTGGGCTTGCTTAATATTTTTTTAAGTATTTACTTGAATTTGGGATGGATACAAATAAGGCCAGGTTTATTGCCATTGTCTTGCTTTGAGGAGAATGTAATGTCTACCTATTGGGTTTTAAGATCCAAAGAAGCTTTTTTTCTCGCAAGGGCAATATTTCCCCCAAAGAACTTGGCATTCCAGATGAGGTTCAAAGTTCCAGTGAGCAATTTTGTTTAAGAATTTCAGTTAAGGCAGACTGCCCCAATGTCCTCTCGTTTCAGTTTGTCCAGTTAAGATGCCATAATCAATTCTTGTAATCAAAATATCATCAAACAGGCATTGAAAAGAGACAAAATTAACAATAGTTACAGTTAGGTGGCTCACAAACGAATATCAGTAAGAAAACATTTTAGTGACATTACCTTCTAGAAACAATGTCACGCTTAGCACAAAGGGAATGTCCCCTTCTAGTTTTGGATTAGGAAATGTTCATCGCGTATGCAGTTTGAAAATTAAACTCTTGAAAAATATATAATTTTAATTATTTTGTTCATTGTGAACATCAATATATTAATTTTCCCGAGGCATTTCATATATTGGTGTTTAAGAAAGAACTGCAGATGCTGGAAAAATCAAAGGTAGACAAAGATGGTGGAGAAACTCAGCGGGTGAGGCAGCATCAATGGAGAGAAGGACTAGATGATGTTTCGGGTTGAGACCCTTCTTTAGACTGATGTCGGGGGGGGGGGGGTGGGGCGGGAAAAAGAAAGGAAGAGGCTGAGAGATAGTAGGCTTATGGGAGAGCTGGGAAGGGGAGGGGAAGGAGGGAGAAACCAAGGACTACCTGAAATTGGAAAAGTCAATGTTCATACCACTGGGGTGTAAACTACCCAAGCGAAATATAAGGTGCTGTTCCTCCAATTTATGCTGGGCCTCACTCTGGCCATGGCAGAGGCTCAGGACAGAAAGGTCGGATTTGGAATGGGAGGGGGAGTAGAAGTGCTGAGCCACCAGGAGATCATGTTGATTATTGCGAACTGAGCGGAGGAACAAACCCATTACAAACTCTACTACAAACCCACTGACTCCCATGGCTATCTGGACTACACTTCTTCCCATCCTGCTTCATGCAAGGACTCTATCCCCCTACTCCCAATTCCTCCCCATCTGCACCCAGAATGAGGTGGTCCAGACCAGGGAATCAGAGATGTCCTCATTCTTTAGGGAACAGGGGTTCGCCTCTTCTATTATAGATGAGGCTCTCACCAGGGTCTCCTCTATATACCGCAGCTCCGCTCTCACTCCCCATCCCCCAACTTGTAACAAGGGCAGAGTCCCCCTCATCCTGACCTTCCACCCTACCAGCCGTTGCATACAACATATAATCATCCGACATTTTTTCCACCTCCAACGGGATCCCACCACTGGCCACATCTTCCCATCTCCTCCCCTTTCTGCTTTCCGCAGAGAACGTCCGCTCCGTAACTCCCTGGTCAATTCAACCCTTCCCACCCAAGTCACCCCCTCCCCTGGTACTTTTCCTTGCAACCGCAGGAAATGCTACACTTGTCGCTTTACCTCCCCCCTCCACACCATCCAAGGACACAAGCAGTGGTTCCAGGTGTGGCAGAGGTTCATTTGCACCTCCTCCAACCTCATCTACTGCATCTGCTGTTCCAAGTGTCAACTTCTCTTCATTGGTGAGACCAAGCGCAGGCTTGGCGATCGCTTCGCCCAACACCTCCGCTCAGTTCATAATAATCAACCTGATCTCCCGGTGGCTCAGCACTTCAACTCCCCCTCCCAATCCAAATCCTGTCCTGGGCCTCCGCCATTGCCAGAGTGAGGCCCAGTGCAATTTGGAGAAACAGCACCTCATATTTCGCTTGGGTAGTTTACACCCCAGCAGTATGAACAGTGACCTCAAATTTCAGGTAGTCCTTGCTTTCTCCCTCCTTCCCCTCCCCTTCCCAGCTCTCCCAAAAGCCTACTGTCTCAGCCTTTTCCTTTCTTCCCCCCCCCATATCAGTCTGAAGAAGGGGCTTGACCCGAAATGTCGTCTATTCCTTCTCTCCTTAGATTCTGTCTCATCCGCTGAGTTTCTCCAACTTTTTTGTCTACCTTCATATATTGGTGTGGTTGCTTTAGTGAGTGATCAGTTATTTGGTGTTCAGGATGCTTAGAGATTTATTAATCTTGCATTGCTTGAGAATTTTCAATCCTGCACTGTTCAATATCTGTTTCCTTTTGCCAAGAGGAAATTAGCCTTTTGCTTGGAAGGTAGTTATTTACAGCTCAAGAAGGCAAGCTGTACTGAGATCTCTTCCAATCAAATGAAGAATTCCTTGCATTGAAATCTCTCTGGATAACCAGCTTCATGTGTCAGAAATGGAGAACCAAATCAAGTCAAGTCAAATCACGAGAGTTTATCGTCATGTGTCCCAGATAGGACAATTAAATTCTTGCTTGCTGCAGCACAACAGAATATTGTAAGCATAAATACAGAACAGATCACTATATACCATAGACCATATATATATACACATAAATAAACAGATAAAGTGTTATAGGCTGTTATATTTCAGAGTTTGTTTGAAGTTCTGTTTAATAGTCTTATGGCTGTGGGGAAGAAGCTGTTCCTGAACCTGGATGTTGCAGATTTCAGGCTCCTGTACCTTCTACCTGATGGCAGCAGAGAGATGAGTGTGTGGCCGGGATGGTGTGGGTCCTTGATGATGTTGGCAGCCTTTTTGAGGCAGCAACTGTGATAGATCCCCTAGATGGTAGGGAGGTCAGAGCCGATGATGGACTGGGCAGTGTTTACAACTTTTTGCAGTCTTTTCTGCTCCTGGACACTCAAGTTGCTGAACAAAACCACAATGCAACTGGTCAGCATGCTCTCTACTGTGCACCTGTAGCAGTTCGAGAGAGTCCTCCTTGACATACCGACTCTCCATAATCTTCTCAGGAAGTAGAGGTGCTGATGTGCTTTCTTTATAATTGCATCAGTGTGCTGGGACCAGGAGAGATCTTCGGAAATATGCACACCCAGGAATTTGAAGTTCTTGACCCTTTCCACAATCGACCCGTTGATATAAACGGGATTGTAGGTCCCTATCCTACCCTTTCCAAAGTCCACAATCAGTTCCTTGGTTTTGCTGGTGTTGAGAGCCAGGTTATTGTGCTGGCACCATTTGGTCAATCGATCGATCTCATTTCTATACTCCGACTCATCCCCATCAGTGATACGTCCTACAACAATGGTGTCGTCGGCGAACTTGATGATGGAGTTTGAACTATGTCCGGCTACGCAGTCATGAGTATAGAGTGAGTAAAGCAGGGGGCTGAGCACGCAGCCTTGAGGTGCTCCCGTGTTGATTGTTATCGACGATTACACATTTCCACCAATACGGACAGACTGTGGTCTGGGAATGAGGAATAGGGAATAACCATGAGAAGTTAAAGCATGTGGTGCCGTTAGATCCAATTCAGTAAGGAAAAGAACAACTATATTGTGTTATCTCATCCATGACATGCATCATAGCTCTTTCTGAAACACATTTGGCAATTGGAAAATAGCAACCCAATGTCTACATTTACAAATGGAAAGGAAAATATTATCATCCCAACATATTTACAAGTTTCTGTGTTTTAAACTGGTCACCAGGATACTAACCCACCCTACAAGAGAGGCTAAATTTGAGAGGGAAGTAAAGACCATCTCATGTAAGTGTACAGAACGTTTGTGCATTTCAACATGCTGCAAGATTTTGAATTAATTCAGTTATTGTATTTTTAACAGCGTTAAATGGCAAGCCTGAAAATAAAAATAAATTGCCCATTGCTCATATTTTTATTATCTAATTAAGTTGAAAGGTGCTAAATGCAATTTTATTCTAACATCTGTCCTACTTCATTAGAACTTGAAAAATAACTTAATTTTCAAATCCCTCTTTAATTTCAACATTGCATATACAACATGTACCAGTTGCCATTTCATTTACCTCACCTCAGGGTACTGATGTAAGAGAAGCATCACCTAAAACGTTATTTGGCAATTAAACATACCCATGTGGAAACGGTGTGTGAGAAAGATATATGTGCATCTCGCACATGTGGCCAATGCTTTGGGAAAATGAATCACTTCCTTCAAACCAACAGCAACTTTTTTTTGTGTTATTGGGCTTGAGGCATTGGCTGTCAGTATTGTTTAAAGAGAATCCCTCATGATCTACTCATTAATTAATTGCAACGTTTGTTGATTCTGTACTGATTCAGAGAGCTCCCTGGTGAGTGTTTTGGGTTTCTCAGTAATGTTTTGATGGAGAATTTTATTTGCAGCCTTTCAATTCCCAAGATGATATTTTGCTATCACAAACATGGTAAGAAAGCAACAGGAACTTTGAAAGAAAATTATAATGAAATTATTTTAAATTCATATGAAATTTTAAGATTTTCTCTGTAGTATTGTTTAATCCAAATACATTGGATCATACTGATGGACAGTTAGCATTTAGTTTACTGCAAAATTATTTTCTGCTAATGTCTTTAAAGTATTTGGTTACGTTGTTTACAAGTCATGTGGAAACAAAATGAGCTGGTGGGTTTTCCAATCTGAAAAATATGTTCCCATTGACTAGCGTCATAGAGTCATAGAGTGATACAATGAGGAAACAAGCCCTTTGGCCCAAATTGCCCACACCAGCCAACATGTCCCAGCTACGCTAGTCCCGTATTTTGTCCGTATCCCTCTAAACCTGTCCTATCGATGTACCCGTCTAATTGTTTTCTTAAACATTGGGATAGTCCCAGCCTCAACTACCTCATCTGCCAGCTCGTTCCATACATCCACCACCCTTTGTGTGAAAATGTTACCCCTGAAATTCCTATTAAATATTTTCCCTTCACCTTAAGCCCATGTCCTCGGGTCCTCGATTCACCTAGTCTAGCTGCATCTAACCAATATATTCCTCTCATGATTTTATATACCTCTATTTAAAATAGTTCACTCTCCTGCGTATTCAATAAATAAACAGGTTATAAATGTGGTTATTTTGGTGACATTTTAAACTTTCGCTCATTTGAATTATTATGATTAGTACGGGTGTCAGGGGTTACGGGAAGAAGGTAGGATAATGGGGTTAAGAGGGAAAGATAGATCAGTCATGATTGAATGGCAGAGTAGACTTGATGGACCGAATGACCTAATTCTGCTCCTATCACTAATTAATTTATGCGTTGTCATTTCCATTCTCTTTCTTCATTTAATTGAATAAAAATGGTCCAAGTGTACTGGCAAACTTCAATCTTAGATTATACGAGTTCTCTCTTATTCTTTGTCAATCAAATGCATTAAAAACATTTCAGTTGAAGGAGGCAAAATTCCTTTAAAATATTACATAATTGTATTGAGAAAAGAAATGCAATGATTTTCCTCTCCAATTCTAATAAGGGATTCAGTCCACAATTCGATCATTAACCCAAAGTCATCCACTTCTGGCTGTATGTTGTTTTTATTTGTCACTGGTACTGCCCAAATAAATGTATTCATACATGGCTACAGTTCACAGAACTTCACAAGATAAGGGTGGCACAGCATTGCAGCAGGAGAATTGCTGCCTTACAGTCAGAGACCAGATTTGATCCTGACTATGGGTACTGTCTGTGCAAAGTTTGTAAGTTCTCCCTGTGAACACATTGGTTTTATCTGGGTGTCCCATTTTCCTTCTGGATTCCAAAGACGTGTGGGTTTTTAGGTTAATTGACTTCTGTAAATCGGCCCTAGTGTGTAGGATGCAAAACTGGGATAAAATTGAAAATGTGCCCGGGTGATCGTTGACCGGCACGGATTCAGTGGACTGGTGCCTGTTTCTATGCTGTATCTCTAATAATACTAAAATAAAATAGACAATAGACAATAGGTGCAAGAGTAGGCCATTCAGCCCTTCAAGCCAGCACTGCCATTCAATGTGATCATGGCTGATCATCTACAATCAGTACCCCATCCTGCCTTCTCCCCATATCATCTGACTCCGCTATCTTCAAAAGCCCTATCTAGCTCTCCCTTGAAAGTATCCAGAGAATCGGCCTCCACCGCCCTCTGAGGCAGAGAATTCCACAGACTCACAACTTTCTGTGTGAAAAAGTGTTTCCTCATCTCCGTTCTAAATGGCTTACCCCTTATTCTTAAACAGTAGCCCCTGGTTCTAGACTCCCCCAACATCAGGAACACGTTTCCTGCCTCTAGCGTGTCCAAACCCTTAATAATCTTATATGTTTCAATAACATGATATGTTTCAATAACATGAAATTAAATATAATGCTTGTAAGAGTGCTGTTATGATCTGTAGAACGAAAGAGGATAAATGTCTAAAATTTCCTGATTTTTAATTGTCTGACAATAATCTTAGTATCTGCAATCAATTAAAATATCTAGGGCATTTTATTGCAGAACAAATGACAGGTGATGAGGATATTTATAGGCAACGACGCATGCTGTATGTACAGGCGAATATTCTCTTGTGTAAGTTTGGTGCGTGTGCAGATGTGGTGAAGATGTCGCTATTTAGAGCATATTGCACACCACTGTATGCTGCGCACCTGTGGTCGAACTATGGAAAGACAAGTTTACAGAGACTAAAGGTGTCATATAATGATGCCAAGAGAACACTGCTAAGGAAACCTAGATAGTGTAGTGCTAGTAACATGTTTGTGGCTGCACGAGTCAGTACTTTAGAACCTATCCAAAGAAATCATATATATATAAATTCATCTGCAGGATAAATGACTCTAAAAATGTAATTATTGTGGCCTTGTCAAACATAAGATTTAGCACTACACGCTACGAATCCCAATTGTGGAGACACTGGTATCGTTGTCTCGTTGTAGGAAATTGATCAGTCTTTTATTCTGGATTTTAATTCATGTATTTTGGGTTTTGTTAAATATATATTTTATGATGCTTTTATAAGTGATATACTAAGACTTTATATGTACTTTATGATATTTTTTAATATGCAATGCATTTTTATGTAATGTTGCCCCGTTGTCTGGACCTCGAGTCCAAAATAAAGTTTATATTATTATTAATAATATCCCTTCTCATCCTTCTAAATTCCAGAGTATTCAAGCCCAGCTGCTCCATTCTCTCAGCATATGGCAGTCCTGCCATCCTGGGAATTAACCTTGTAAACCTACGCTGCACTCCCTCAATAGCAAGAATGTCCTTCCTCAAATTTGGAGAGCAAAACTGCACACACTACTCCAGGTGTGGTCTCACTAGAGCCCTGTACGACTGCAGAAGGACCTCTTTGCTCCTGTATTAGATTCCTCTTGTTATGAAGGCCAACATGCCATTCACTTTCTTCACTGCCTGCTGTACCTGCATGCTTACCTTCAGTAACTGATGAACAAGGACCCCCAGATCCCGTTGAACTTCCTCTTTTCCCAACTTGACACCAATTAGATAATAATCTTCCTTCCTGTTTTTGCTACCAAAGTGGATAACCTCACATTTATCCACATTAAACTGCATCTGCCATGCATCTTCCCACTCGCCCAACCTGTCCAAGCCACCCCGCATTCTCATAGCAACCTCCTCACAGTTCACACTGCCACCCAGCTTTGTGTCATCTGCAAATTTGCTAATGCTACTTGTAATCCCTTCATCTAAATCATTAATATATATATTGTAAATAGTTGTAAATTAATATATATATTGTAAATAAAATGTAAACATTTGATGCAAACAGGTAATGCAAATGTCAATTCACTCAGTTTTGTTTTCTATCTGAAAAGCAAAAAAGTGTGAAAGTAAAAAAACTGAATCCCAAATAAAATGTGCTGAAAATATTCCACAGGTTACGCAGCATCCTTGGATAGAGAAATAAGGTTAATGTTCCTGATGAAAATGCCTTGAACTGAAACATTAATTGAAATACTTATCCGTGCAGGTAACACCTGACCTGCTGAGTATTTCTCACATGTCTGCGTTCATCTATTTTTTTCTTCTTTGATGGAGAAGTTTGGCCCTCTTGTGAACTGATCTTGGTTTTGGTAACCAGACATTATGGATTCAAGCTTCAAGCTATAATTTAACAAATTATACATATTTTACTGAGCAATAAAGGCAACAATATGAAAAAAGCTAGTTTTCTTCATTCTATGTTATTTACAAGCCATTGTGTTGTAAACAAATCCTCCAGGTAGCAAATACATTTACATACATTTCTGAACGTAATAAATATCTCTTATTTCATATTTTGTGACATACCTTTTAGTTGGAAAAGCAACAATATTCAGATCAAAGCAATGTCATTTTTATTCACCTTGCATCATTTCCCCAAGAAATTTGTGACCATTTAGTTTCTAGAAATGGTCTGAGGATGTTCAAATTATTGCACAACCTAGGAATATATAAATAACTCACTAGATTCTGAAGGTCACCAGCTACTTAAAACACTGGGCCGAAAATTATTGTCCAATCACTTTATCTATTAGTTAATGGCTGTGGAGATACAGCTAAACATTTTGACAATTAAATAATTTCTATTGCAGTAACCATATACAATGAACAGCACAAGACGCAACAGGCAAACTGATACACACAATCTATGCTGTCATTATGTGCCTTGATATATTGGGTTATACCACGGGAAGAGATCAGAGGAAAGTATTTCCAAGCTTACGATTACTGCACAGATATATGTAACAAACTTGCGGGCCAAGTTAAAGCACCAATTACCTCCACCACTCAGAATCTGCTCTTGGGTCTTGCTCCAGTTTAGATATTACAGTTGCCCAGTGTTTCAGGCTTGCTAAATAGAAATTATCAAAGAATTTTCTGCAACGTCAAGTTTTTAAGCAAATATTTTAGAACTTGAAATAGATTCCAAGCTCCAGTTTTTAATTCATAGAAACACTTCCTTGTCATCTTTACTCCTTTAAAGTATTTAAAGTGTCTTACAAATAAAACATTACATGTATAAACATTTCAAAATAAATCATTGTGACTCGATTGAGAGCTGTTGAAACAGAGTTCCTAAGCAACAGTTCCTCTTCAATACCAAATGAGGGTTTGTTTAAGGTTCGTATTCTCTTTATGTTTAGTAGTGTGGTTACTTTAAACTAATTGCTTCATCACCACATCATAAAGTTTTATAATCCTTTCAGCAAATTATTTGGTGATATAAGAAGTTTGGAAGCATTGCCTCATCTACCTAATTACACCGCAGAAACACAACCACCTCACGGTCTATCGTGATCAAAATCTTTTAGTCACACACATAACGTTTTATGGTCTAGTTGAGATTCTGCATCACTGATGATAACTATCCTAAGCTGATTTATGAAGGGAGAGGCTAGAAGAGAATTAGGAAGCGCATATACAATTGATGCAGAAAAATAATTCAGCCACTACCTGAAGCCATTTCCTCCATTATCAACATTTGTTTAAACCATTAAAACGCTCCTGTGCAGTCTGCATGTAAAGCAGGCATGCTTTATTTTCATTTCATTTGTATTATAAAAGTAAAAGGTTATTGTGTCTACCCAAAATGAAAACCACTTACCTAGCATGATTTGGACAACTACAGAGCAATCATTGTATGTAGGAAGGAACTGCAGATGCTGGTTTACACCAAAGATAGCCACAAAGTGCTGGATTAACTCAGCGGGTCAGGCAGCATCTCTGGAGAAAAGGAATAGGTGACGTTTCAGGAGCCGAAATGTCTCCTATTTCTTTTCTCCAGAGATGCTGCTGACCCGCTGGGTTACTCCAGCATTTTATGAATATCATAGAGAATTATTTTCAGTTTCAATGACAGGGTGGTGCAGCGGTTAGTGCTGTTGTTTCACAACTCCAGGAACCTGGGTTCAATTCTACCCTTGGCTGCTTTCTATGTGGATTTTGCACGTTCTTCTTCTGATCCCATGGGATTATATTGGGAGTTCTAGTTTCTTCTCAGACTTGCTGATGGAATAAATTGCCTCTTTGCGCCATGGTCAGATCCAAAGGGATCAGCCTAAAAGCGTGGGATAGAGAATTTATTTGTGGAAGTGCTTTAGCTATAGTGAAAAGGGTAATTCAAGCATGACAATGAAAAATAGCATGATCAACTGTGCAAATGCTATAAATATGGCAAAATAAGAAAGGGGTATAATATATGGTTGTCATAAAGAATGACATTTGTCACTTAATTTAGGGCTGTTTCAAGCAGAATTCTAAATGGAGAGTTTCTATTTTACTCGGGTGAGTATAATTAATAAAAAATGAAGACTGAAAAACATTCAAAGCTTTGGGGGAAAATAATTGGAGGCCCTTGAAGATAATGAGTGTCCCCTAGTGGGAAACCATGGATGAATTGGGAGGTCCATTCTCAGGTAAAGTCCAAGTTTGTGACATTCAAGTCACATGATCCCAAGTGGTAATTATTAAGAATAGGTGACAATACATCCTTCACAATATTTCTCAACACCAGTGCCCTGCAAGGATTCATTCTCAGCCTTTTACCATACTCACTATATATTCACAACTGTACAGCCACATACTGCTGGAATTCCATTTACAAGTTTGTAGATGACACCACTGTATTAAGCCAATCTCAAACAATGCCCAGATGGAATACAGGAGGGTAAAAGAGAGCATAATAAACACATGGTGCCAAGGCACCAACCACTCCCTCAATGTAAGGGGTTAGTTGGTAACTTCTCAAAATGCAGCGGTGTGCACTCCCCAAATCTTGTGCTTGGGCAGAATATTGACTTATTTAACTTCAAGTAACCTTTGCTTTCCCTTTCTCTCATAGAGTCATACAGTGATACAGTGTGGAAACAGGCTCATTGGCCCAACTTGCCTACACCGGCCAACATGTCCCAGCTACACTAGTCCCACCTGCCTGCATTTGGTCCATATCCTTCCAAATTGCCCTATCCATGTACCTGTCCAGTTATTTCTAAAACATTGTGATAGTCCCAGCCTCAACTACCTCCTCTGGCAGCTTGTTCCATACAATGGAGAAGTTACCCCTCATATTCCTAATACATCTTTTCCCCTTCACCTTGAACCTATGTCCTCCTATTCTCGATTCCCCTACTCTGGGCAAGAGATTCTGTGCATCTACCAATTTATTCCTCTCATGATTTTATATACCTATATAAGATCACCTCTCATCCTCCAGTGCTCCAAGGAATAGAGACACAGCCTACTCACCCTCTCCCAAAAGCTCAGGCACTCTAGTCCTGGCAATATCCTCATAAATCATCTCTGAGCCCTTTCAAGCTTGACAATACCTTTCCTATAACATGGTGCCTAGAACTGAACACAACACTCTAAATGTGATCTCACCAACATGTTAAACAACTGCAATGTGACCTCCCAACTTCTATACTCAATACTCTGACTGATGAAGGCCAATGTGTCAAAATCCTTTTTGACTAACTTTTCTACCTGCAACTTGATCTTCAAGGAACCATGCACTCCTAGATCCCTCTGCTCTACAATACTCCCCAGAGGCTTACCATTCACTGTGTAGGTCCTGCCCTTGTTAGATGTCCCAAAATGTAACGCCTCACATTTCTCTGGATTAACTTCAAACAACCACTCCTCAGCCCACCTGGCATCAATCCAGATCCTGCTGTAATCTTTCACAACCATCATCGCTATCTGCAAAACCACACACTTTTGTATCTTCAGCAAATTTGCTAATCTTGCCCTGCATGTTCTCATCCAAATCATTGATGTAGATGACAAACAGTAACGGGCCCAGCACCGAACCCTGAGGCACACCATTAGTCATAGGCCTCCAGTCCGAGAAGCAACCTTCTACCATCACCCACTGCTTCCCTCCATGAAGTCAATTTACTATCCATTCAGCTATCATCCATCTCTTCCCCTTCCCAGTTCTCCGACCAGTCTAACTGTCCCCCAATTACATTTTATGTTTGCTTTCTTGTCACCTTATCCTAGCTAACAATGATCTATTCTACATCTTCCTTAAACCACATCTCTTGATATCTCGTTTTCACACCTTGCACTTCCTTATCTCTGGGTCTCCCTCTTCACTGACTCGGTGACTCATCTCCCTTCAGGAGTCTGAACAAGGGTTCCAACCCAAACCGTCATCTATTCATTTTCTCTAGAGATGCTGCCAGTCCTTCTGAGTTACTCCAGCATTTTGTGCCTATCTTTGGTGTAAACCAGCATCTGCAGTTCCTTCCAGCATATAGAAATGTTACAACATTTTGAGATTTAAAAAATCAAGTCTGTAATTTATCCCATCAGATAAAGCATAAAAAGAAGTTTAATTTGACACCGAATTCACTTTCATATCTTCAGTATTAAAAAAGTTATGGCAATTTTCATACTCGGAAATTAGCATCTTGTTCCCTATTGCTTTTCCATTGACTTAACACAAAAGCTGTGATCGAGGACAGTCAGATGGCCATAACTATCATAAAAATTATTATAGATTGAAGCATTCTGAAACAAATATGAAACAATCTTACTTAGATGACTTGAAATTAAAGCTTATAATTAGTTAGTTACCTAATTGTAGCTAATTACAAAATTCAATTACAAATCTAAACATCTATCAATTTCTTATGAATAGATTAACATTTTTAAATAGCCTAAGTGTCCAAATAACATTCACACAAGAATTGACAATATAACATAATTTTTAAATCTCATTGTCATGGATTTATAGGCCAAATGGAAGGAATTTAATGTTTAATACCTGTAAATTAATGGCCATTTAAATCGACTTGCGAGTGGGTTTTTCTGGAACGCGACCATTTGGAACGTTGCAGTTCGCAGTGACAAAACAAAGGAGATGGTTGTTGACTTCAGGAGGGTGCAGCCAAAGCATACACCCCTCAACATCAGTGGCACCACAGTGGAGAGAGTGGAGAGCATAAAGTTCCTCGGTGTGCAAATTACAGACAGTCTCACCTGGTCCAGGAACACCACTGGGACCGTCAAATGGGCCCATCAGCGACTGCACTTCCTGAGGAAACTCAAACAGGCCCCACTCCCCACCAACATCCTTTGGACTTTCTACAGGGCTACGGTGGAGTCTGTACTCACGTACTGCATAAATAAGTGGTACTCCACCTGCAACTGCTCGGACAGGAAGGCTCTGCAGAGGGTAGTGAGGGGAGCAGAGATGATCATTGGCGTCTCCCTACCCTCCGTACAAGAACTGTTCCAGAGCTGCTGTCTGAAAAAAGCTCAGAGAATTGCTAAGGACAAACTGCACCCCCTCCACATACACCTGGATCTCCTGCCATCAGGCAAGAGATATCGCAGCATCAAAGCCCGGACTACAAGACTGCTAAACAGCTTCCTGCCACAGGCTGTGAGGCTGCTAAACAGTCACTCTGTACTCACAGTCACCTGATTCTGCGGCTTGGCACGGACACTTTAATAGCTGGCACTGGCCACTTTAATAACTGGCACTGGCCTGGCCACTTTAATAACTGGCACTGGTCACTCAAATCAGCTGCCCCGGACATTTTTATGATTAGTTTTACTGTATTTTAACGTTGTTGTTTTACCTGCTTTTAACTATTTATACTGTTCCATCAGGGACTGGATTGTTTTTAGTGTTATTATGTGTGAAATGTTTTAAATTCCATGTGCGATGCTCCGGTATTCCCTGGGAAACGTCTTTTCATTTTGCACTGTACAACTGTTGCTTGCAAGATGACAATAAAGGTTGATTGATTGATTGATTGATTGATTGATTGATTGAGACCCCCATATCGGCAGGAAAAATACTGCCGGTTGGTATGAGGACTAAATCACCGTATCGCAACTTAAAATGTGAACTAAAGGCATCATAAGGACCACTTTTATACATAAAAATAAACGGTTTTAGTTTACCTGTCCCCTACCAGAAAACCGTCCCTGTTGTCGGCGTTGACGGCTTTAGAAGCTGATTTTAAAATGACTCCAGCGCTGAACTAATCGGGCAATTTAAAAAAAAAATCACAGAACGCCCGTCGGAACGATTATTCAGCAAAAGCTCGCATTGCACTCCAACCAAATATAATCCAGGACAAGGTAAGAAAAAAAATGCGTTTTAAACCACCCCCCCCCCCCCACCCCACCCACACACCTTCAAAGGGGCCAAAAACAGAATATTTAAGCCACCGTGTGAAACCAAAGGTGGCCACTTGGTGACAAGGCCTATTTGCTGGTGACAGGGTTATTGACTCTTGTCTGATATCAGCAATTTGCATCTGATGAATGTCGTTCAACCATTAGGGTGCTCAAACAACCCTGTTTCATGGATTACGTTGGTGGTGCCCTGCAGTTCACAGCCAAGAGGCCCACATGCTGCTTAAATTGTGCCGCACAACCTCATTACCACATGGTCTCCGGGCTTAACACTGGTGCTTAACAAGATGCAGAAGAGCAGAAGGAAGTCAAAGGAAGAACAAAAGATAGGCACAAACTGCTGGAGCAACTCAGCTGCTCAGGCAGCATCTCTAGAGAAAATGAAGAGGCGACATTTTGGGTTGGACCCCTTCTTCAGACGCCCAAAGGGAGGACAACCTGAACACCATTTTATAACGAGATCTGACTGTGAACAACAGTTCTGAGTGCAACGCATACACACAGACTAAATTTCCCATTCACCCATCGTTCCTCCGGCAATGTACATCACTCTGTCAGCATGAACACAAGTTAGTCTTTAAAGGCAGAGCAAAGTAAACATTCCAAAGCATATTTATAAATCAAATCTCATGAAATTTCACAGAAACTTGTCATCTTAGTACATTTCTTTTGTCTGTCTTCCTTGTGTCTTTATCTGTCCCCTGTGACAACCCCATGGCTGAGCACTGCAATGGAGGCTGCTTCAATGGAGGCTGCTTCAATGGAGAAGGCTGCAGATGGCTTTGCAAGATAACATCAAGTCATTCTCAACATTGAACTCCCATTTTGAATTGGATGGTCTCAGCAGAATCTGCAGCAAAATGGCACCCACAGGATGGCAGCGGTCAGAACATGAATGAGATGGTGCAGTGACACCAGTCGAACCACAGACCGGGTTCAAACCAGACATCTGGTGCTATCTTTGCAAGTTTTCCCTGGGATCACATGGGTTTCCTCTGAATGCTTCCAATTGCACCCATTTTCCCACAATGTGAGGGCTGGAAGGTTAGTTGTTCACTCAAAATTGCCCCTAAAATGTGGTTGAGTGGTAGAATCTGTAGCGATTAGAGCGGAATGTGGGGAGAACAAATAATTAGATTGTGGGTTCTACTGAGGCACAGCATGTTTAATGAACAGTGCAGTGCCCATTTGAATGAAGCTACACCGAGGATATTTTGGGCTTTGGTGAACTTGCAATATGGGGAATAGAATGAAGGTTCCAGAATGATGTAGATTGATGGAGGCACAAAAGACAGCAGGTGCTGGAGGCAAGCAGCAGGGGGGGGGGGGGGGGAGATGTGGCAAGGTTGTGGTTTGTGGCAAGATTAAAGAGTCTATGCATATACTCTCTTGAATGTAGTGCAGGAGAGGAGAACAGGAAAATATTTCCTCAGCCCTTCACATTCCTGCCAATCATCAAGCACCCAACTACATTAGTAGTAAAATTAAACGAGAACTTACCAGTTTGAAGTTTGATCTTCATTTTATGAGTTACGATGAGCGATTATGCGACGAAGCCCCGCCAGTCCGCATGCGCGTCAATCTTCAAAGCAGTGGTGTGAAATCACAGATAACAGCAGTCGAAGTAACATAGTAAGACTTAGAGAAGACTAGGACTACCGAGTGATCTTTATGAGAGAGGGTAGGGAGCGGTGGGCACATAATCGCTCATCGTAACTCCTCATAAAATAAAGATCAAACTTCAAACTGGTAATTTCTCGTTTAATCTTACTATCTTACTTCGGAGTCACGTGAGTGATTCTGTGAAGATTTCAAAGCTCTGTGATTTCATGCCATGAGAAATGAGTCTACACAATTAGAACTGCTTCATTGACAGATGAGGGAAACATTCATAATGAATGAATAATGGTAACTCCTCTCATCCGGGAGTAACTATCCACTGAACCTAAAATAGAGTTGGCAAATACCTCTGGTCTGGCAATAGGTTATTATGAAATGTTCAGCAATTCGTTCGACCATCCTGCGGTCGCCAGGAAGTGGTCCAGCGGAATGTACAAAACCTTTGCTGCTGATGTTGTAGCAGCCCTGGTGGAGTGAGAAAAATATCAGTATCCACTCCTGCATGAGCCAACCGCATTTTAACCACCTGGAGAATGTCTGAACCAATACCTTTTTATAAAGTTTTTGTAATTACAAACATTGCTAGTTCAGAGCCTCTAAGGCTCTTCGTGACCTAGACGTATTGTTGTATATGTGTGACAATACATAACTGAAGGTTCATGGGGCATGCCATGAAACTAGTTTGAGACCTCACGTCTGCTCTGCTTAACTAAACATTAAAATATAATATTATTTGCAGATGTAATCATCCTGTCCAGTCACAATATGTAGTGACTGAACCCATTGCGCTGAGACCAGCGCCACGAGAATAACTACCTTATGAAAGCCGAGCCAAAGCTAAAGATGTAGCTGGAGCCCCCTGGTGAAATAGTGTTAATACCACATCAATATCCCATACTGCCCTGTGCTTGTCCTGGGAGAACTTATGTGAAAGATATCCTTTATAACTCGGTATCAGAGGATGAAACCCGACAAAGTGGGTCCCTTTTGCTGCAGCAAATATGATGGGAAGGCACGTTGGGCACAGTTAATGGTCCTATAACTTAATTTATTGTCAAAGACCTATTTGAAACGAACTCCAAGAAGTCAGTTATATGTACCGTATTAGATGTAACATAAGTATTTAAACAAACGCTTCCCATCTCCTGAAGAGGAAATGTAATGCTTTCCTTTCTTGGTGGTATCCCTGCACTCTGCAGCGAGCACATACATGGATCGGTCTGACAATCCGAGCCACAGGAGCGGTCTACTCAGAATCTATGTCAATAAATTGATTTTATCATGCAGAGGCTGGTTTCACGAGCCACAGGCTGAACCAGCAAGTTTTATGTTTGGAATAACCGTAAAAGGTTGTATTATTATTCCCGACAAAGCGGGAAGCATGGCTGCATAGGCCAGTCAGACAGAACGATAACCTAAAGCAGGATCTTGCTGACTTTATTGCAAGACCCGACTAATGAGGCAAAATGAATGGAGACAAACATAACTTCTTTCTCCTTGTAGCGAGAATGTATCTTTTGCCACTGTTATGCCACATATTTTTGCAACCGGTAAATGAGCCTGAAAACAAACATATCGATTCGGTGTTCCATCGAGTCATAATTTCATTAAATACTTTGTGATCCAACACCCATTTTGTGTTGTTATTGATTGTACGTGATGATACTCCAACGTAAAATGAGATTAGGTAAATTATTACAGGATATTCTGTCTTGATTGCACCCATATGATTAACATACGCTGCATGTATCAACTTAATGTTGAGCATGCAGATTATGCATATTCACTCAATAACCCTTTAACCTATAGAATGTACCTAGTGTCTATAGGTAGTTCATACCAATAACTGAATAATTATTAACTGATGCAAATCTCCTCCACCTCCGAACTAGATGGCATTCATAAGTTTCCACCTTAGAGCCCCATCAGTTTATAACATAACTGAAATTTCACTGACCAGATTACTGGGGCAATGCTGAATACTGTTCTTCCACCATAATGACCTTGGTAGCTTCAGCTGGTAATAGCATAAGGTCTGTCAAAAGACCTACATGGCATTTGAGAGATTACTACGTTACACAATGTAAGTTCCCCCACTTGCACAGCTGAATCACAGCCACTATATTGCCAATTATACTTGATGAATAGAAGGCCGTTTTATCACAACAAGATCGTTACAGGCTCCTATTAATTCCAATCTCTTACCCCAGGGCGGAGTCACAGGCTAATTAATAGTTAAAGGTAAATCCCAATGATGAACAAGTCTAGTTGGTATCACCTTAATTTTCTTAAACATAGTTTGAGGCTGAAACAGTTGATTTTAGCAACATACAGCATTAGAATATCCTCCAGACAAGACATAACAAATGTTTTTAAGCTCTGAGCAGTCCAAGCATCGGTTTTAGTAATCTGGTAAATAACCTGGGAACTGAAGTTAACCCATTTTGCAATGTTTTATCATTGCCTTTATCCAGATAAATTTCAAATGTCTCCGGTGATCTCTGTAAATGGGAGCATCATAAGGAAATCAGATGCAAAGTTTCCTATTCGGAAAAATTTATACTGCACATGCGAGTTAAACGACATTCTGCATCTTTTTCACAATGAACTGGCCACACCTGCGAATTCCATACCTGCTCGAGCAACAACTCTGGCCCAATTTCAGAGCCTGTCCCGAAAGCCAATCCTGGCCATAATACTGAGCCTGCCTCGAAAGACACTCTGGACATAATTCTGAGCTTGCCTGTAAAGACAAATCTGGCCCAATTCTGTGCTTGGAACCCTAGTATTGTGCAGTTTTACATGGTTAGATGCCACAACCATTTGTGTGTTGTAAGGCCACTAGGGCCCCTTCCATCCTTATCAAGGGGAATGCTACTTTCATACAACACATAAACTAAACACATGTTATCATTATAATTTGTACAAAAACAAGTGTAAATATTACCAACGTAGATGGTCCCATATTTTTCCTGAGCCCGACTTGGGTCTCGGATTGAAGACCTCTGCCCAGCTTTCATGCTGCCACCAACTTCAGTGAACTGCTTACTGCCAATGGAGGCGTGGGATGTGTTGTTGCCACAACGATGAAGCTTTGCTCGACGTTGGTACCTCGATTGGTCCGACAGCTATTGTTTCCTTATCCACGTTTTACCTGTTGAATAGGTCTTACCTGAAGAGAAGATTCGGCGGCTGGTCTTTAATGTCACCCCTGATGGCGTTGTTCATTCCCGGCACTTATTGCATGAGGGGAACTCTGGCCCCTTCCGGGTATTCTGACACCTTCGTTTGCGAGGACTCCCTGGAATCCATACGCATGTGCTCCAGTACGTTCCACAGACATACTTTAGAATTTGAAGTCAGTTACACTGACCACTCGCACTCCCCTACACAGAGAGGGAGATTCATAGATAGTCCTGAAACAGGTGCTGCCGCAGGCTCCTGCCTCGTGGTATGCTCATCAGCTATACCTCCAATCTCGGAGTCAGAACACAACTGGCTCTGTGTGCTCGCCTCCTCCAAGAGGGAGGCATCATGCAGCCCTTCTATAGGTGCTGCTGCCAGAGGCTTCCGAGGAGACCAACGGATATAAAGCTCCTCTTGCTGGAGCATATCGTGCTGGAGTTTCCTCTCCATTAGGAGCTCTTTCCAGACAGCCCTGATATTCTTTTTATTGGCTCACCAGTCCCAGTTGGTATGGCAAATTTCGATGCCATTCCTGACACCCCTGGTTCTTGGCTTTCATGCCTTGGGGTATGCTGCTCTGCAATACCTCCAACCTCAGGGTCAGGACAAAACTGCCCCGGTAAGCTCACCTCCTCCATGAGGGAGACATTATGCAGCCCTTCTACAGGTGCTGCTGCCATGGGCCCCCAAGAAGACCCATGGATATAAGGCTCCTCTTCATCGAGCAGATCTTACCTATACAGCCCTTGAACAGAAGCTGCTGCCACAGGCCCATGGGGTGACCCATGGATATAGCTCCTCCTGGAGCATGTCATGATGGAGCATCCTCTCCATCAGGTGCTCCATCTTTGCCAGACGTCCACAGACGTCGCTTCTAGTGGGAGGGGAATCCTCCTGGCCCGACTGATCGGAGTCCACGGGCCTTACTTTTTAATGGCTTTTCCTCCACACAGGAGTAGCCACGGTTGGCACCCTGGTGATACTGCCTTCCTCGTAATTTACCCCTCCACAGGAACCACAGCGGTCTGGAAGCCGCTGACCACCTTGTTCCACGGTCTGGACCGGAGCCTCCTCACAGCCCAAAGCCGATTTCCCCACGGCTCGCCCGGACTCCGCTACAGCATCCAGCAGGAAACCTCTGTAAGAAGAGGTTCCTGCAAGAAACATGAAAAAGCTACTTTTCATAACTACTAAACCAGGTTCGCTTCTTAATAAACAGACACCACACAAACTGTTTGGTAGACCAGTTCAAAACTTTACTTAACATCGGCCGATGGAAGGGAGCGAGAATTCCAGCTAAGTGACCAATGTAGACACACAACTGTCCTCGGTCCTCTTTTTTTTAACAACAGAATTACATTGCCTTAAATAGGGTTTTTTGTCCCCTTAGCACATTCCACAGACATTAGTCATGGTCAGAGGTACAGGAAAAGGTTTCCACAGAATGCATCACATCAAAGGCCTTTTGTTTACATGGTACAAGATATACTAAAAACATTGGTCATTTGCTTTAGGTTATTTTATCTCCACTTCCCTGGTTCTTCTTTGTCACTTGGTCCCTCATAAACATAGGCCATCTGCTTTATTGCCTCTTGCTTCAAAGATGTGACCAACTATGTCTCTCTTCCTCTATCGCCTCCTCCCCCATAAACATTGGTCATTTGGTTTATGGCATCTTACTTCAAAGATATCTCTAGCTTCTCTCTGTCACTTCCTCACTTGGGAGACAATGTTATAGGATTTATTATCTCACACACACCGCAACCTGAGGAAAGCCTAATTTGACACTAAATATAAGCTGTAAGCTAGCCCAGAAGCCAATTTAATATCTTCTTATATTTTTAACTAAAATTTGGCTTCATCACATACAGGTAAGATTTTATTTCTTACCAGGTCATGTTTTTCTTGCAGGAACCTCTTCTTGCAGGAGCGACTCGCCTGCCAGTCCGGTGCTTCGCCATGCGAACGACGTAATGACGCGCACATGCGGACTGGCGGGGCTTCTTCACGGAATCACTCATCTTTCCTCCACATCTCTATCAACTCATCTTTCCCCCCCACTCCATTCTCATGTCACTTAGGGCAATTACAGTGGCAATTAACCTACCCACAAACAGATCTTTGGCATGTGATAGAAAAAAGCACCCAGGTGAAACACACACAATTGCAAACTTCACAAAAACAGTACTGAAGAGCAGGATTGAACCCAGGTCTGTAGAACTGTGAGAGAGGGGCTCCATTACGTCACCTTATTTCATGGGGCTTGCCAGTGGAGATGCAGTGATGACATTTCCACTGGCTGGGAGTATTGAACTGGGGGAACATGGTGGTTAAGTGTGGACTCAGTTAGTCAAGTCGGAAATGGGGAGACACATCTTCATGCAGAATGTAATGAATCTGGAATTTTCTCCCCAGAGGCCATTGAGTATCATTCACTGAGTTTGTTCAAGAGAGAGATAGACACATATATTAAGAGTGCTGAGGATTTCTAGGGATACAGGGTTGGTGTAGGAAAGTGTCAACAAGGTTTTAAAAAATCAGCCATTCTGCATTGAATGACAGAGCAGATGCAAGAGTCCAAATGGTCTCATTTTTCTCTTTTGAACATAACCTCTTGTACAACTTCTATCATGCTGACTGACAAATTTCACTAATTTAAATGATTGCCCTTAATTGAAAAATTGATACTTAATGATGCAATAGGAACAACTATAAATTCTCATACACCATTTATTACAGTTTCAGTTTAGTTTATTGTCACGTGTGCCGAGGTACAGTGAAAAGCTTTTGTTGCGTGCAGAAAGGCAATATATGATTACAATCCATCCATTTACAGTGTTTATACATAAGGGCAAGGTAAAGGCTTAGTGCAAGGTAAAGCCAGCAAAGTCCAATCAAGGATGGTCCAAGAGTCACCAAAGAGGTAGATAATAGTTCAGCATTATTCTGTGGTTGTAGTTGGATGATTCAGTTGCCTGATAACAGCTGGGAAGAAACTGTCCCTGAAACTGGCGGTGAGTTTTCACACTTCTCCCCACTCCCTTCAGGCAAAAGGGAGTGGCCAGGGTGTGAATCGTCCTTGAAAATGCTGCTGGCCTTGCCGAGGCAGCACGAGGTGTAAATGGACTCAATAGAACGGAGGTTGGTTTGTGTGATGGTCTGGGCTGTGTTCACAATTCGCTGCAATTTCTTACAGTCTAGTATTATTATTATTATTATACTCTCTCCATGCAATTTTGTTTCATATAAAGGGGCACAAAAGCTCTAATAGGGTGAAAACAAGAAAAATGCAAAGATGGCTTGGAACAGGCGAGACAATTAGCATCCTGTTTCGACAATGTTGGCATTCGTACTGTTTCAGGGGTGAGAATTGCAATTGAAATGAAGAACATGCAATTCAAAAACCTGTGATTATTAATTTTCCACACTGTTACAAAATATATTACATTTTTAAATGAAGATCAGTGAGACTAAAATGAGTGAGACTATAATAGTGAGACTTAACAGATCTGATATTGTCTTCTTGAGACATTAAAGTTAATCAGGGAAACCGTGACACTTCAGAATACAGCTTAAAATTTGTCACAATGTGTACTTGTATGAAAACAAATAGAAAGTGTATTAGTACCTTGGAATTCTGTAAATGCTCTAATTATGTGCACAGATTACACATCTTAAAGAAACGGATTGACTAAATTGCAAAATAATTGCTATGGTATTTAGTGGCCCTATTCATCTTTGTTGGTTTGGATAACATCCGAGTAACAATATGATGTATGGATGTCGGTATTGTTTTCGGATAATTAATGATATAAGACAATATGTGACATAGCGCAAGTCGCATTAAGTTTGTTTATTTATAAATTTAAAATGATAACCTTTTAATTCACTAATCATTCAATAATAATGATTTTCAGGAATACAAGATTACAATACAGGAATTTTGCAGTTTATGTCTAATAACGTGATACCAAAATCATTGGCATTTTTAGTGCATATATTGAGCTGGATTTCATTATTAAAATTTCAAGCCAGTCAGCAGCAATGATTGTAACAATAGACGCTGTTGATATTTGTTAAATACAGTATACAGTTTTGGAAATGCTCAGCTTTCAAAGTATATTTTACAAATGGAAATCAGGATCACAATAAAGGATAACACAACATCCACTGGCGAAATGACCTTGAAAAACATCTCATTAATAGGCCTTTGCCAATAAGAAAGTGACATTGCATAATCACAATACATTACAGGATGTGTTGCAGGTGCCAGTGAAACTAATACTGTATATAAAAAGAGTTTGTGCAAGGCGCCAATGCATTTATTTTTATAGCTGCCATTTATGGCAACAAAGCAAGTTATTTTGCTTTTTATTGCTTGCAATGACAGTTATTGAGTAATATCAATCACAGTATTAGTTATCATCACGTTAACTAGAGAAACAGTCTGCTGGGTCAGAAACTGATACAAAAACTGCTCACTTAAAAAAATGACTTTCACGAGAAATTACCAACGAATAATTCTTTATAATAGTATATTTTTTGGTTTAAAATTCCCTAATATGATGAAACCAATCTAGCTTACTCACTTATCTTTTGACCCATTGTGGGAGCAGTAATTTGAGGTATATATCCTTTATTTCCATTTATGAGCACTTACCACAGTCTTGGTGCCCTGCACAATAATGGTAGAGATTTTCTAATAACGGCTGATAGCGTTTCATGAATAATGTGATCTCAGTCATTACTTCAGCATCAACAAATGCTTCAGACTAATGCACATAATCTCAGTCTGCCTGATAGTCTAGTTCCTGGAATGCTAGTCAGTGCTCCATTACAATGAGTGACATCTGATTCTATGAGCCAGTCACATTAGAGCCACCTTACTGCCGCATTGCCACCATGTAGATGACAACGTCAGCAGTGGTGAATGACATTCAGCAATTTGTTACTTCTCGTCTTAAATTGTGCTTAATCTTTCATCCTAAACTGTACACATGTGTGGCTTTAAGTAGGCTATCACAACAAGTACCCAGTAATGCTAGAGCACATGGAGAATGACAGAAGGTAAATTGCTTGTCAAGAGGCCTGTATTTCAATTCAAAGCATATTCCTTCCACTCTGCAAACATCTTCCAATGAAACCTCTTCTGAACAGCTGCTTTCAATGCTAACTATTTTTGATTTAAATGTCAATAAAGCTCCAAGCCCTTTCAGAATTTTGGCAGGGTTTTGCACAGACTATACTTCCTTCTCTATGCTTGCTGGCAGGTTGAGTTCTATTTACCTAATCCTAGGAGCATGCCCTGTAATAATTATCATCTCAAGAGACTGTTTACAGTGATAGAAAATGCTGATCAGGACAATAGGATGCTGAATTTCATTTCTGGATTACTATGACAGGTGACTGCAGTTGTAAATACAAATCCCTCTGGAGGATTCAAGCAGTTTGTAGCAGACCAACAGCTGTGAAAATGTTATCTTGTGAAGCACATAAAAAGACAGTATGTCTAAAATGCCGAGGTATTTAGCTCCCACTTAAACAAAAGGTATGTTTCCCTTTTTCTATTAACCAGAGCAAATTCAGCTCACTGAGGCTTGAAGGTGCTCGACCCTGCTAATAATAAGTTTCTTCTTTACGCTGAACTTCCAGCAATAACGATCAGCAGTGCTGTATTTATTAAACAAAATGTCAGGCTGGCATTTTTGCGATAAGACTTTTTTCCTCAAAGTGCTGGAAACGTAATGATATTTTTACTGTTACATCTTAAATGGGGATTGTAATCTTTGCTGGCAAGAGTGGGTGCTGCATGATCATAATGTAAGATTAAATAAATATTACAGAAAGCATGCTTAAACCTTGCTATAACAATAGTAGACCGAACAAGTTTATTGTATTGAAAAAAACAGCTGTATAGATTAATTGGTTATTTCTCTTCTTTAAGGTGAAGGGGGAAAGATTTAATAGGGGTACCTTTTTCACACAAGGGGTGGTGGGTGTATGGAATGAGCTACCAGAGGAGTAGTTGAGACAAGAATTATTGCAACGTTTAAGAAACAATTAAACAGGTACATGGATAGGATAGGTTTAGAGGTTTAAGGGCCAAATGCTGGCAGGTGGGTCTAGTGTAAATGGGACATATTGGTCGGGGTAGGCAAGTTGGGCCAAAGGATTTGTTTACTCACTGTATGACTATGAATATCTGGAAAGAAATGTCACCATTCTTGAGGAAGCCTGGCAAGACCTTCGACAAGCTGCAGAGAAGATTCACTGTGCTGGTGCAAGGGCAAGAGAGTTGCATTACTTGAAGAGATTGGAGAAATTATCTTTGCTCTCCTCAAAGCCGAGAGGTTTAAGGAGATATTTAACAGGAAAGTTTACAATCTTGATAACTTTACATTTTGTAAGCAGGAGGCTAGAGAGGTTACCAGAGTGCATCAGATTAAAGATAATTAGTAAAATAATCAGAGGGGAGATTTTTGTTATATTCATATTTAGAACAGATTGTTACAAATTGAATACAATGTCTGAAAGAGTGATAGAAGCGGTCTCAGTAATACGTTTCGGACAGGAATTTGTATGAGTACTTGAAAATTAAAAATTTTCAAGGATGTAGTGAAAGAATTGGAAAGTGGGATTAATTAAATAACTCTTTCACAGATCTATATTCATACACCACAAAAGGCCCATTAGGCCAACTTGCGCATGCCGACCAATATGTCAGGTTTATACTAGCCCCATCTACCTGCATCTGATCCCCATCCCTCTAAACTTTTCTTATCCATGCACCTATCCAAATATCTTTTAACTGTTGTTATAGTACCCGCCTCAACTACCTCCTCTGGCAGCTTGTTCCATAAGCCCACCATCCTCCATTTGAAAAAGTTACCCATCAGGTTCCTACTAAATCTTTCCCCTCTTACTTGAAACCTATGCCCTCTGATTCTTGATTCCCCTACTCTGGGTAAAAGACCATGTGCATTCATCCTATCTCTTCCCCTTATGATCTTATATACCTCTATAAGATCATCTCTCATCCTCCTGTGCACCAAGGAATAAAGTATTAGCCTGCCCTACCTCTCCTTATAACTCGGGCCCACAAATCCTGGCAACATCCTCATAAAACTCCTCTAAACTCGCCAATTAGGTCGCCCAAGTGGGACAGCCCCTTTACTCCCCACATCTTGCAGGAGGAACCTGCCATCACTACTGCATTAAAACCAAGAAGAAGAAAAAGCACAACAATCACACACAAGAAACAGCAGACAGTACCTTTACCTCCTCCTGCCCACCACTGCTCAACCTCCTCACCTCAGCAGCACTTAAGCCTCTTGCGCCTGAGTCTGAACCAAAGCCTCGCACCGTCACCTTTCTACCAACATGGTCACTCACCTCACTTTCCTTCCTTTTATTGGCTGCTTAATTGGCCAACCAATTCAGTGGCTGCTTTTTGAAATCTGCTGCTGCTCTGACACTGAAGTACACACAGGTACAATAGACCAAACGGCCTCCTCAGTGGTGTATTAGTTAATGATCCTAAGGATCTATGAATAATCCCAAGAATATTGTTGCAGCAACCCCAGGTAAATTATTTTAAACATATGGCTTTTCAGTTTATTATTTCGTCACACATACAGCACAGCGCCATCTGGCGTACACCAGGTGAGAACGATTGCTGTTTATGTGGAAAGAGTGTGACATTTCTCCAACAGATTTTCCATATCAAAATGTTTGACTAATCATGGCTATCTGGTGTGCAAATGTATGAAAAGTATAAGCAAACATTTTACAGTTTTTTGATCAGAATTTCCTATGCTCAGGTGAGTCCGTTTTTGTTAGTACAACAAGGCTGAGCCTGTGTAAATTCAGCAGGTTTTACCCAGACCCCATTAACAACTCAAGAACTCGCTTATAAATTAGGATGTAGCATTGCCCTAGTCATATCAGAAATTACCTATGATGAGCGTTTGTTGGCACTGGGCCTGTATTCGCTGGAGTTTAGAAGAATTAGGGGGGACCTCATTGAAACATACAGAAGAGTGAAAGGCTTAGATAGCGTGGATGTGGAGAGGATGTTTCCTCCAGTGGGAGCGTCAAGGACTAGAGATCATAGACTCAGAATTAAAGGTCATTCTTTTAGGAAGGAGATGAGGGAACATTTCTTTAGTCAGAGGGTGGTGAATCTGTGGAATTATTTGCACAGAAGGCTGTGGAGGGCGTCAGTGGATATTTCAAAGGCAGAGATAGATAGTTTCTTAATTGGGACAGGTGTCAGAGGCTATGGGGAGAAGGCAGGAGAATGGGGTTAGAAGGGAGAGATAGATCAGCCATGATTGAGTGGTGGAGTAGACTTGATGGGCGGACTGGCCTAATTCTACCCCTATTCTATATGACCTTATACCTCAGGCGCAGTGTGAGGATGGAGGCATCTAGCAGCTTTGTGCATCAGGAACAAATAAACAATGTTGTTGATTGTTCAAGGCAGAAAACCTTGAGACAGTTGCATGTAACTATATGATAATCTTGAAGAAAGAAGTGAGAACCCATCACTAAACACAGAGTCTAGCAAGCATCAGTGAATCCTGGGTGAAGCCAGATTCACATTTGTTTCCATCGTCCCCAAAATTCTAAAATGCAACAACAAAAATGTGGTCTTCCTACTCTTTACTCTCTCAGTTAGATCACCAGTGTAAACATACTACAACTGAACTGGCACATTGAATGGTATGCATGGTGGCATGTGCTATTAAGGGAGATAATGGATAATTCAACAAATTATTGTGAGAATTTTCAGGTTGATTATTCAATCAAATGTCAGACATGGTGTGCCTAAGTTGTAAGAGTTCCCTTGAAGTAAATCTTCATGGCATGGTGGCACAGCGGTAGAGTTGATGTCTTACAGTGCTTGCAGCGCCGGAGATCCGGGTTAGATTCTGATTACGGGTGCTATCTGTATGGAGTTTGTACGTCCTCCCTGTGACCTGCCTGGGTTTTCTCCAAGTTCTTCAGTTTCCTCCCACACTCCAAAGTTGTACAGGTTTGTAGGTTAATTGGCTTGGTATAAGTGTAGAATTATTCTTAGTGCATGTAGGATAGTGTTAGTGTGCAGGTATTGCTGGTCGGCGTGGACTTGGTGGGCCAAAGGGCATTCCGTGCTGTATCTCTAAACTAAACTAAACTAAATCTTCTAGTTATTGCACATCAATAAAACATTTTCAGTTAAAGCAAAATCCATGCCTTGTGAGCAGAAGTTAATTGTGCATAAACGCCAGGATAGTTAATGAGCAAACTTTAAATGGAATCCCTTATTGCAGTAAAATATTTGTTCTGACAATGTTAAACCTCGAATATTCCACAGCATTTTCTTGATACCAACCACTGCATTATCTCAAGTGTTTCGATGAAGAGCTTTCCTAATATTATCTGGTCAATCTGTGCCAAGTTTCAAAGCCATGATCATGAACAGTGTGAAGCACATGGATATGTTACCTTAGCTTGAACTCAGTATGTTTTGTAGCTTGTGAAATGCAGTCAATTGTCCAACTGCTGACTGTGAATTCAAGTGCTGTGTTTGTTTCAATCCCAAATTGAGCGCAAATAGTCAGATAAAAGTTAGTCAAGCCACGCTATGTAAGAATTGTGGCATTATTATCATTTTTTTAATAATTCACTTTCAATACCTAATTGCTCAGTTTGCTTCTGTTAAGAGGATCGTGCAAGTTGAACACTTAAAATAAATATGTCAGTACTTGTTTCATGTCATTAAAACCTCTCGAAGTGGACTGTTAAAACTACATCGTCCCGTGAAAATATTTCTGGAAAATAATTCTAGAATTCAAAATTTGTAGGATTTGGTACATCTGAGCGAAAACAAAGAAAGCATTGCTGAACAAAAAGGTGCAAGGATTGGCGTTTGATCACTTTGTCTGCAGTGTGTTGAACAGATAGGCGTCCTGCATGTTCTAATTAAATATGAGGCTTCATCTGACTGGGAACCCAGCAGTTTTTCGCACAGACCGGGCCATGCCCATCCCAAGAGGAGGCGATGTTGCAGAGGGATACTTTTTCATGGGCTACCTGCTTCAGCTCCTCTAAGCAACAATGATAGCCATATGTGAAGCTGCAGGAAAACAGATGCTGTTTCTCCATTTGTGAAATCAAGTTGTTGGAAAATGGTCAGGTTTTCAATCGCCGAATGTATGAGAGGGAAACTAGGAGAATGAGGCTGAATATCTGACATGCATTTTATTCACCAGCTCACAGGTTACTTGCACCGCTTGTGTCAATTTAATGTTTAAAGGAGAAGCTTATTCTTGCTGCAGAGAGCTTCAAGCGTAATGAAAAACATTAATTTCTGTGCATGTGTGCCTGTGGACACATTAGAGCTAATTACTGGCCATTCTCTTTTAGATGTTTCCAAGAAAGCCTCCTCTGGTTAGAGACAAGAAACAATGTTTATGGTATTTCTGCTTGCTAATCAGCATAAATTATGTACATCAATCAGCGTGGTTTTAAATTAAAACTTCTCTTCACAAACAGTTACATATATGTTGATCCCTGTGGTGGATCAGAGTTCTCCAACAGAATGCTTACTCCTATTTCAGATAAGAAAATGGGCAAGTTTGACCTTAAAAGCATTTTAGAATCTTCGATGTTATTGTGATAATGGGCACCTTGCTAAACAGAATGAGAAAAGTGTGCATGATTTAGTGGTTCATTTCAATATCATAAGGTCATAAGGAATAGGAGTAGAATTCGGCCATTCAGCCCATCAATCATGGCTGATCTATCTCTTCCTCCTAACCCCATTCTCCTGCCGTCTCCGCATAACATCTGACACCTGTACTAATCAAGTATCTATCTGTCTGTCTGTTTGTCTGTGTCTGTCTGTCTGTCTATCTGTCTATCTGTCTATCTATCTATCTATCTATCTATCTATCTATCTATCTATCTATCTATCTCATTTATGTCAAACTTCCATCCATTGTTATTTTAACTGGCCACATTGCCCATTTGGTTTATTGAATTGTGAATCAGGATTATAGCCTACCTCCAATGGTAAAGCTTGCTTTACTTGCTTTCACGGCTCGGGGTATTGAATACGAGAATCAGGAAGCAATGCTGCAGCTTTGTATGACTTTGGTCAGGCTGCATTTGGAAAAATGTGTGAAGTTCTGGTCACCCCATCACTGAAAGAATGTGGAGGTTTTGAAGAGGATGCAGTATATGTTACCGGAGTGATGCATGGAATTGAAGTGTTATAGCTATCAGAAGTTGAACTATTTTCTCAAGAGCAACGGAGGATAAGAGGAGACCTGATGAAAGTATTTAAAATTATGAGAGGCATAGATAGGGTAGACAATAGGAGTAGGCATTCTGCTGAAGAATCCTTTCCCATGGAGGAAATGTCAAAGACTAGAGTAAATAGCTTCAAAGAAAGAGGGGGCAATGTAAAGGATATGTGCTGGGCGAGGTTTTTAAATAGAGAGTGGTGGGTGCCTGGATCCCGCTGCCAGGGGTGGTGGTGGAGGCAGATACGATTGCAGCATTTAATAGGTTTTTAGATAACCACCTGAATATGCAAGGAATGGTGGGATTTGGATCACGCACAGGCAGAAGAGATTAATTTAACTTGGCATTATGTATGGCATGGACATTGTGAGATGAAGGACCAGTATCTGGAACCCCAGCACTTAAGGGGCTGCCCCACTTTGGCGACCTAATCTGCGAGTTCGGAAGAGTGTCTTCAACCTTCAAGCTCGAGGGCACTCGCCTGGAAAGCCTCGAGCTAGATTGACCAATCGCGTTGAAACCGCGTGCAGAATCCACCCACCGCACACACACACACACAAACACACAATACACACACACACAAACACATCGCAAAGGCGGAGGCCAGGGGAAGCCAGGGAGCGCTGTCTGAAATTCACATCCGCGATGAAGAGGAAGGTTAAAAGGCTGCACAGTAACGGTAACAGGGGGGGGGGGGGGGGGGGGGGTGGGGAGGGAAGGGGAGAGAAGGGGGGGGGAGAAGGGAAGGAAGGGGGGGAGAAGGGGGGAGAAAGAGTGGAGACACTTTTAAGAAGTTTAATAAAGTTTAGCGAGCATTTCACCTACCGGTCGGTTTTCCTTGGTCCTGAAAACTCCAATGAGCCAATCAAAATGCCCGGACAGCGAAGGCGATTGCCTACGGCCACCCTCGACTGCCTGTAACTAAATTGCGACCCCACTCCACTGCACTATGATTTACAAAGCCCCATGCTAATCATGTTTCCCGCAAACATTTTTCACCATGCTGAAAGATTTTCCACGACCTAGCTGAGGCCACGGGTATTCGTGAACTTCCCTCGAGCATGAAGGAGAGTTCCAGCGACCTCATAGGACCTCCTAAGACCATGTGTCGACCATGGTGCGAGTTTGAAGGTCGAAGACACTCATCTAAACTCGCGGATTAGGTCGCCGCAGTGGAACAGCCCCATTAAATTTAATCAACTCTTACTAAGTATTGAGCGCTACAATGTTTCATTCTACTAGAATATCACTGTGACTTGGCATATGTGGCAATAAAGTATCATAATTCATTCATCATTCATTCATTCGTTCATTCACTATTTGAAAGTGAATAAGATACTGGCTTACTGTACATGTGGAATAACTTTCAGATTGAGTTTTTAATTCTCACTTGGTTCCCAGGCAAGGGACAAGATTTTACCTGCCAAAATTGAAGAAGAAACAAATGGCACTACACTGATGCCTATCTTCTGATTAAATTGGATAGGTGGAAGACTATAGGTGTGTGGGACCAAATCATTGCCTGCTTCAGCAACTCGAACGCTCAAGAACATAGGAGGGTCCAGAAAGTGTTGGATATTGTTCAGTCCATCGTGTGTGTGTGTGTGTGTGTGTTTTTATGTGTGTGTTTATATGTGTGTGTGTGTGCTGTGTGTGCAACTCGAACGTGTCAAGAACATAGGTGGGTCCAGAAAGTGTTGTGTGGATGTGTGTTCAGTGTGTGTGTGTGTGTGTGTGTGTGTGTGTGTGTGTGTGTGTGTGTGTGTGTGTGTGTCCCTCTGGCTGGCTGGACAAGGCTCGTTCTGGTCTCCAACACTCTCATCCTCACTTTTCCCTCCCATCATCACTCTCTCATCCAACATGATGGAATGGACATCTGCAAGTTCTTGTTCCTGAGCAAGGCCTTACTTTGAGGCCGATCTATATCAGTGAGACCAAGAGTAGGCTGGGCGATCGTTTCGCCGAACACCTCTGCTCGGTCCGCAATAACCAACCTGACCCGATAGCTCAGCACTTCAACTCCCCCTCCCATTCCCCATCCGACCACTCTGTCCTGGGTCTCCTCCATGGCCAGAGCGAGCAACATCAGAAATTGGAGGAACAGCACCTCATATTCCGCTTGGGGAGTCTGCATCCTGCGGGCATGAACATTGAATTCTCCCAATTTTGTTAGCCCTTGCTGTCTCCTCCCATCCATCAGCCCTTAGGCTCCTCCTCCTCCTTTTTCCTTTCTTTTCCCCGCCACCAGTCTGAAGAAGGGCTTTGGCCCGAAACGTTGCCTATTTCCTTCACTCCATAGATGTTGCTGCACCCGCTGAGTTTTTCCAGCATTTTTGTGTACCTTACTTTGAGGATCTGGGCAGCACTACACAGAAAGTTAGCAAAAAATAAATGCAAATTGAACTTTCAGGCCTGTGATAACCTTGGCCACTAACTGTGACATAATATTCTGGGCCATTGTTGTGGTCAATCATATCCTTCAGATTCTGATGTCTCCATTGCTTATATGTACATGTGCCCTGCTCGAAGCTTGAGCAATTGTACAGTTTACCAATGCCTTGAGCAAACCTGAAATAACAAAAGTATAGAGTAATTGATTTGACTTCCACCTGACATCACCGAATCTGCCAATTTGGAGATAGTTATTACTAATAAATAGTACTGTGTAAAATGTAATGCTTAGGAAGGACTGCTTCAGTTCTCAAACATTGCTGATCAGCAAACATTGATGTCTTCACTTTTGTTGAATTAATTTTAGGTGTAATTAAACAGGCAGTTAGGGAAGGCCAATACATGTTGGCCTCAGTGGCGTGCATATACCGTAAAATTAATGAATCAATATTTATAATTTATAATTACCTAATGATTCGGCCTCAAATAGGGTCCATTTTGATTTTTTTGCAGGAGAAAAAACAACAATTGAAACTAACTGCTATCAACATTTAAATTACTGTTTGGCGGGTTTCATTGATTTCACAGCATAAATATAAAACTTAAGTATTACATTGCCACAAAAGGCTGTGGAGGCCAAGTCAATGGATATTTTTTAAGATTGAGATAGATAGATTCTTGATTAGTACGGGTGTCAGGAGTCATGGGGAGAAGGCTGATGGTGTTGGGAGAGAGAGATCAGTCATGATTGAATGGTGGAGTAGACTTGATGTGCTGAATGGTCTAATTCTGCTCCTATCATTTATGAACTTATTAGCCACCTGGCAAAACATTTCTCTCAAATACACGATGCAATAGAAGTAGTCAGAGTCATTTTCATATATATCATCGTTAATATAACAAAATATCCAAAGAATATCTTAGGTACATTGTCAAACAAAGTTTTGTCACCAGGCCATAAGAAATATTAGGACAGATGACCAAATATTTGTCTACATTTAAAAGGAGGTAACAAGGTGACAAAGTTTAAGGTGAGAATTCTAGATCTTATTCCATGGTTTAAAAAAAAGGGGAAGGTATTTAATATGTAAATGAAAAAGGGGTTCAGAACTAAATAAATAAAAATCTCAAAGGTTTATAGAGCAAGAGAAAGATAAAGGAATAAAGATAAAGGAAAAGTTTTGCCCCAAAACTTCACCTATTCCTTTTCTCCTGAGATGCTGCCAGACCCGCTGAGTAACTCCACCATTTCATGTCTATCTTCTGTGTAAACAAGCAACTGCAGTTCCTTCTTACAGAGTTCTGCCTAACTTCAGTCCAAAAGTGTAATTATTGTCACTCTTCCAACTGCAAAATGATGTCAATGTTGGTCACAGGAGGGTTACATATGTGTAACATAATTTTTCTCCATGTATTGCTCTGACATTTTTTCCCGAGACGACTTTGAAGCTACTAAAACTTTGGCGAGGGAGGGGATGGAGAGAGGGAATGCAAGGGTTACTTGAAATGGGAAGGGATGAGTTAACCAGGGAGTTGCAGAGGGAACGGTCTTTGCGGAAGGCGGAAAGGGGTGGATTGGGAAAATGTGACTAGTGGTGGGAACCCATTGGAGGTGACAAAAATGTAAGTGGATTATGTGTTGTATGCGACCGCTGATGGGGTGGAAGGTAAGGACTAGGGGGACTCTGTCCACGTTGCAAGTAGGAGGAGGGGTAGCAAGAGCAGAGCTGCAGGGTACTGAGGAGACACGTGTGAGGGCCTCATCTGTAATGGAAGAGGGGAACCGCGTTCCCTAAAGAATGAGGACATCTCGGATCTCCTGATATATCCGAGATGTCCTAATTTTTTAGATGAGATGAACTTCCTGGTTAACCCATTCCTTTGCACCCAAACCACTCCCTCCCCAGGTACCTTTCCCTGCAACCACAGGAGGTGCAACACCTATCCCTATACCTCCTCCTCAACTATGTCAAGGGACCCCAACAATCCTTTCAAGTTAGGCAGAGGTTCACTTGCAGCTCCTTCAACATCATCTACTGTATGCGTTGTTCAAGGTGTGGACTCTAATACATTGGCAAGACCAAACGTAGACTGGGTGACAATTTCATTGCCCTCCTTCACTCGGTCCGCCTGGACCTCCCTGTCCTCCCTGTTGCCAAACATTTCAAATCCCCTTCCCATTCCCACACTGACCTTTCTGTCCTGGTCCTCCTCCATTGTCAGTTAGGTACAAATTGGAGGAACACCACCTCATATTTAGCTTGGGCAGCTTCAAACCCAGTGGTGTTAATATTGATTTATCTAACATCAAGTAACCCTTGCATTCCCTCTCTCTCCATCCATCCCCCACCCAAGCTGTACCAGTTTCAAAATCATCTTGTTGTGTCTCATTGCCTGTAACTCGTTTCAACTAGCCCACAGCTAACCTGTTTTGTTTATCTTCATTACTTTTTTGCATATCTTTCATTCATTTTTTCTATATCTCTCCATATCACCGTCTATATCTCTTCTTTCCCTTTCCACTGATTGTTTAAAGAAGGGTCTCAACCCGAAACATCACCTATTCCTTTTCTCCAGAGATGCTGTCTGACCCGCTGGGTTACTCCAGCTTTTTGTGTCTGTCTTTAGCAGTCACTAGTTGGGCTTCACCATTGTTGAGGTTTAAGATGTACTTGAACCCTTTTCTTCCCATTAGTTTTGTTTAATTTTCTACCATTATTCATGTTTAGATGTAGCAGAGATGCAGAACTTTAATCGCTTATTCCCAGCTTGATAATAATGCTACAGTTATGGATTTGCCAGGTCTTGAGATGACATCGTGATGTAGCTTCCTTTTCTGCTGCTGATAGCCTACAGCCCTTCATGATGTCTAGTTTTGTGCTGCTAGACCTCTCCTGAATATATCCAATTTAGTACAATTGCACAACATGATATCATAGATGGAGCTTCTAGTGTGAAGAGAAGACGTTGTTCGATAAACTTTATGAAATGTTGATCTGGAATCTACCATTTACATATTTATGAATAATAATAGGAATTCTCTCATGTTGCATAATTGATTTCTAGAATATCTTTGTACAATACAGATTCAGCAAATATTTAATTTGTATTGTCATACCAAATGAAGATGGATGGGGATCAGTAGCATATGTTATGACATTTTAACATCTTCTCGGTGGTCCGAAAATCTGATTAGCACTGACCAGGATACTACATCGCAGTTGTAATTCAGAATTTCAGCAGAATTCCTGCATGGTTTACCTTAATCTTTTAACATTATTCTACTGTAAAGCAAACATCTTCTCTAATTTCAAGGCATGTCTGACAATAGTTGTACGATTTTCCATTGGTGCATAAATGGCGTCAAGTCTGCTGAGCCAGAGTGCCGGGGCCCTTGGACCAAGTCAGGAAAGCGCCAACCACCAATCAAAGCTTTCTTGGACAACTTTACTGTCACCAATGAGTCAGTACCAGGAGGCAGGTGGATCCTGCAGAGGTTGGAAAAACTGATTGGATGGGCAAGGATGAGGTTTAAGCCAGGAAAATCAATGTCACTGGTGCTGAAGAAGGGCAAAGTCATGGACAGGTTCCGCTTCAGCATCAAAGGGACACCAATCCCAACTGTCTCCGAAAGGCCAGTGAAGACTCTTGGCAAGGTGTTTAACAGCAGCCTGAAGGATACAGCATCAGTCCAGGCAACCTATCAGGAGCTGGAGAGCTGGTTGAGAGTGGTGGACCGTTAGGGGCTTCCTGGCAAGTTCAAGGCGTGCTTTACCAGCATGGTATCCTGCCAAGGATACTCTGGCCACTGCTTGTCTACGAAGTCCCAATATCCATCGTAGAGAGATTGGAGAGGAAAGTCAGCAGTTTTCTCAGGAGGTGGCTGGGACTGCCCAGGAGTCTTAGCAGCATCACCCTTTACGGAAATAACACCAAGCTCCAGCTGCCCCTGAAGTCCCTGAAGGAGGAGTTTAAGGTGACTCGGGCCAGGGAGGTGATGCTGTACAGGGACTCCAGCAACCCCAAGGTGGCTCGGGCAGGTGTGGAGGTGAAAACTGGGAGGAAGTGCAGAGCCGGCGAAGCCATGCTGCAAGCAGAGTCCCGGATACGCCACAGAGTCCTGGTGGAACAGTGACTCGGGGAAGAGCTGGTCTGGGAACCTTCCCAACTCCCCAGTTTGACGAGGCCAAAGGGAAGGAGAGGTGCAGGCTGGTCCAGGGGGAAGTGAAGGCAGGTCTACCAGAGCGGGGTCTGGACAAGGTGGGAGCAGGCCATGGACCGAAAAGTCACATGGACTGAGCTCTGGCAGGCTGAACTACAATGTATCAAGTTCCTGGTCCAGGCAGTGTACAATGTCCTACCCAGCCCATCGAACCTCTTCATCTGGGACAAAGCGGAATCTCCAGATTGCCCGCAATGCTCAGGCAAGGGGACGTTGGAACACATCCTGAGCTGCTGCCCAAAGGCTCTTGGGGAGGGCCGGTACACATGGCGTCACGACCAGGTTCTCAACCCCATTGCAGAAGCCATCAGCATGGGAATCAGTAGCTGCAGACGAGTACTGCCCACCACCCAGATGATCACCTTCGTGAAGGCCGGAGTGCAGCTGCCAAGAACCACAGCAGCCAGGAATCCGTCAGGAATCCTGGCAACTGCACAGGACTGGCAGCTTTCTGTAGACTGCCATAAGCAGGGCTGGAAGACAAGGTGTATGCCCATCGAAGTTGGCTGCAGAGGATTAGCAGGGCAATCATTCTACAAAGCCTTGAGTGCACTGGCCATCAATGGAATGGAGAGGAGAAGAGCCATCAAGAACACCACAGAGGCAGTGGAGAATGCCTCGAGATGGCTCTGGATCAGGAGAGGAGGTCAATGGGGAGGAGCAAATGCCACCTGAACACAAGTCGTGGTCTGATCAACCACGGCTGGGTCGCCTGGGTGAGGGTGTCTGATGTTGAAAGTCCAGAAATACCCAATGACCCCAGGTTACATCATTGATGATGTGTTCAGGAGCATCAATAGATGTATTTTTTATCAATGCTAACCACAGCTCAACCAAAATGTAATTTATGTCATATTTATGATTTGTATCTTTACAGGGAAAACATATGGGCTTATGTAACAGCACGCATCGGTGGTGCAAAATCACTTCAGGAGCAACCTTGAAGCATGTAAAATAAATTTGTATTGCATTTCTTTGGTTTGCCAAAGCTCAACTATTAAAGGAAATGTTTCTATCATAGGATGATTGCGCCACATGGAATACCATCAGCCCTTTGTGCCTCAAAGAGCCAACCTATTTACTTTATTATCAAATGGCATCTGGTCTATTCATCTTCTGCCAAATTCAAAACATCAACAGGTGCACAAGAGTTTATTGCTTCCAAAGTCCAGGAAGAAAGATGCTTCTCACATTGTAAACTAGACTGCTGATAAGAGTCAGTAGCAATTCAGATTGTGTGCAGTATTATTAGTTCGTTTTTTATATCACCATTATACATTCCAGTAGCAAAGCAAACAATAAATGGTGCTATGTTTTTTTTTTCTCTTGCTCATAAAACTGTGACCAATCCTGGTGATGTTTGTTCAGGGTCTAGCATCTTGTCAACATTTCATTTTCTTATGTAGTCCAGAGTTCCCTCACAAAATCACTCCCAATGTCCTGAATCTCCAAGAAAAAATACAGGATATTTGTATCTATAAATATGATTGTGACAGTTAATCAAAAGAACACCAGAAATAATCTTCTAGCATTGGTGTTTGTTAAGGTTATTACAGTGAAGGAAAAGACAGCAAAGCCTAATCTAATCTCAGCCAATATATACACTTGCCCGCTTGTCACTACAAATGACCAGAAGCTTTTTCTTTCACAGGGTTACAGTATGAGACCAATTATTCCTACAACTCCAACTCCTTGGGTTTTCTCATTTCAAATCAAAACATAAAATGTTGGAAATACACGGCAGGTCACGTGGCATCCATGAAAATGGAAACTGAGTTAAGTTTACAAGTTGAAGATCCCTCAACAAAACTGAGTTACTTTGGCCTGGAATATTAATTCTCATTCTCTTTCCACAGATTTGGTCATCAGGTGTGAGGTGCTCTCAGGGCTGCTGTACGTGGCACAGGTGTGGCCCATCCCTCGCTTCTCTGCCTAGGCAATCACCAGAGCCATCTTCTCGTTCACCTGGGGATCTAAAATGGAGCAGGTCCAACTGGTCACAATGCGCAAGTCAGCAGACAACGGGGGCAAAAGCATGCCCAACATCACCCTAACCCTGATGGCCACTTTTGTGTGGTGCTGCAATGGGCTGTACGTAGAGCCCAAGCACATGGACTGTGTCATTACCTGCAGACGACCTACCTGTCCCCAGTGCTGTGACTGAAGAGCTTGGCACCAATGTCACACAATGAGTCAACCAGCTGGATATTGCCACACCACTTGTCTTTTGTGGAAAAGTTATTCCCGACCAGGGCGGCACGGTGGCGCAGCGGTAGAGCTGCTGCCTTACAGCGCCAGGGACCTGGGTTTGATCCTGACTACGTTCTCCCTGTGACCGACCGGGTGTTTTTTCTCCGAGATCTTCGGTTTCCTCCCACACTCCAAAGGCATATAGGTTTGAAGGTTAATTGGCTGGGGATCGCTGGTCAATGTGGACTCGGTGGGCAGAAGGGCCTGTTTCCACGCTCTATCTCTAAACTAAACTAAACTAAACCAACAAATTTGACCACTAGTCCATCAGGCAGTGGTCAGCCCAGAACATGCTGCAGGCACTGCAGGACAAGGACTCGATGGATCCTGTGGCGTGGTTCCCTGACCTGACCGCCCAGTATGTCTGGAGAAATGTACCTTCACCTGAACAAGCTCCAAGACCTCACTTGGCTGCCGGTGAGAGGGGTCTTCCAAGTCAGATCCTTCCTGCACAATCGGAATCTTACTACCGAGGCACGCTGCCCTCAGGATGGCTGCTTCGCAGAGGAGATGGTTGCCCACCTCTTCGATGAGGGTGGATTTATGAAGAGGGACTGGAGGATGATGCAAGGTCCATGTCGTGGTTCATCTCGAGTAGCTTGTAACAGAGGACTCTCTGATTTATGGATTATTCCCAGGGACAAATTCTGAGACGGACATCAAGTGATGTTGGAAGATCATCAACTCAGTGAAAGATGCTCTTTGGTCTGCCTGAAAGTTATTGGCCTCACAGCACAGTGAGATGTCGGTCAGGGAATGTTGCCGACTGGCCCATTCCAAGCAGCATGGGGAACATGCTGAGGGACGCACTGAAGCTTGGTGCAGCAAAGCCAAGGCCCCCGTGGGGGGGGGCCTACAGTTTAGCGTTCTTCTGCTGCTGAACATCGAGGGGCAGTCTGGTGGGGACACCGCGCAAACAAGGAAAGGGTTATCACCCAATGGGGCCATGGCTGGCAATGGTGTTTTGTTGGGTTTTAAAGATAGATGCGCACTCTACTGAGGATGACACCAATGAATGCACAGATACTGAGAATGTCTGAATATTTTTTGATGTTTTGATTTTGTATATTTTTTTAATTCTGAATAAAGTTTATTTTATTTGTAAAAAATAAAGTCAGGAACAACAGAGGTTAGGAACGCCAGAGGTCAGCCAGGGTTTGGAGTGCTCATATATTCCCTGCTCCCTTTAAACTCACCGGATGCATTGAAAAATTATTAGTCCATCCTGTAACATGTAAAAAAAGTAAAAGTGTATTAGTGTATTAAAGGGAGCATATAGTCCAGGAAATCCGTTAGTCCGGAACTACAATAGTCCCAAGAATATCACATTTTCAGAGTTTACTGTATCGTGGCTATAGAAAATAATGGTGCCCCCTCTGTTGTTAAGTAATGTGTGATATAATTTGTTAGAAACATAGAAAATAGGTGCAGGAGTAAGGCATGCGGTCCTTCCAGCCAGCACCGCCATTCGACATGATCATGGCTGATCATCCAAAATCAGTACCCCATTCCTGCTTTTTCCCCATATCCCTTAATTCCATTAGCCCTAAGAGCTAAATCTAACTCCCTATTTTAACAGATCAGCATTGGGATTGTGAAGAGGAAAAGAGTGGTTAGGTATTTGTTGCCTTAACATTGCTAGAGATTGTGTGAGACTTGCTATCATTGAATAACAAAGGAATTTGACACAAGGGTGGCGCAGCAGTAGAGTTGCTGACTAACAGCACATACAGCGCCGGAGACCCGGGTTCAATCCCGACTACAGGTGCTGTCTGTACGGAGCTTGTATGTTTTTCCCGTGACCGCGTGGGTTTTCTCCGAGATCTTCAGTTTCCTCCCACACTCCAAGGACACAGGTATGTAGGTAAAATTGGCTTGGTATAAGTGTAAATTGTCCCCAGTGTGTGCAGAATAGTGTTAATGTGAGGGATCGCAGACGGTGCGGACACGGTGGGCCGAAGGGCCTGTTTCCGCGCTGTATCTCTAAGCTAAACTAAACTAAAAAAAATTGCAACTCCACAATATTATACCTCAGAAAATGGATGAGACTGCTGCAACTTAAAGTTGGAAGGTTGAAAAATATTCTAATGTAAGGCACGGTAGATTATAGACAGTTGGACGAGTATAGGATTTCCCCAGCAAAGTGCTAGCACAGTGTAAAGAATTTCCTCCTATGATAGAAACTTCATGTTTACGCATTATGCTTTCTCATATTTCACAACATTTTCCACAAATTAGACCTCAAGTGTTATTATTATTTAATAGATAAACATAGCAGCCAATGCACACACAGCAGGGCTGAATAAACAGCAACCAGGCATTAATCTCTTTTGGTGAAATTGGTTGGTAGAAGCTTGTTGCCACAGTATCAAGGGAATTTCTATTCTTCTGCAAATGGAGCCATGGGATCCCCTATGAGACTGGACAGATAGTATTTCAGTTTAACCCCTCGTGTGAAAGAAAGAAGAAAGGCCGTCGCACTCAATCAGCATTGCAGGTGTTTCATCAAAATGCACAAGGTCTGTTAGTATTTTAGGCTGCAATCCTCTTGGGACTGACATGGGAGAGCTCAAATCAAACCAACAGTAGATTAAAACGAGCTTGAATTAGTGAGGTAAAAATCAGTATAAGGCTTTTCCCACTATTGATTCTTATGGATGCTCATTAATCGACTTCTATTCTGCAAAAAAATCATATTTTGGTAGCGTTTCATTCTTGCAAGCTTGAACCTGAATGTCGTCGGTTACTATGTATTCTGGAGATTGTGTAGGTCTGGCGATTGTGTGAGAAATAAACTCATACCCCATACTTAAACCTTCAACCATAAAAACAGAGCTAAACAATATCTGTTTAGGCGTCAGTGCCACCTATTTTATTTAAACATTAACACTTGTAACAATTAGATGTGATATTTTTCTAGCATAATATTCCCCACGTCACAGTGAGGTGGAGTTTCCATAAGCATTGCACATAGCGTTCGGCGGTAGAGAATATTGTCTTTTCCATCATGCACTAACATATTCCATGTTCAGACGTAAATGTGAAACAGATTAAGCTGTTTGTACAAACTAATCCTTTTCTCCGATGCTTTCCCTCCCCCATACCAAAGTTACATCTTCAGTGGTGTGCTGATCTAAGTGGAGTAGCTTTAAACTGCACCAGCATGAAACAGTATCAGCAGAACTTGCAAACACAGCCAAAGGTGCTCGGGCATCCAGGCACCTGCCAGCTGTTTGTACCTTGTATTAAAAGACATCATGTTCCCAATTTTCTTCAATAAAACAAGGAATCTGCCAATTTGTGTTGTCTGCTTCTGGAGAAGGATCACAGTTCAGGTTCAGCCGGTTGGAAAATAATTGGAGAGAGCAGGCCACTGTTCCCTGTGCAGCTTGCTGTCACAGTTTGACTGACAAACTGACTTTTGAGGTGTTCTTGCCCATTCCAGTCACAGTTTATTGAAGGTGATTTTGATCTTCTCTGTGAGGCCGCAGCAGTGGCCATGCCATCTGTCACCTTGATTGCATCCGAGATTCTCTGGAGAGAGCACGATGGCTCCTGATCGTTTACAGATTGTGCTGCCTTCGCCTCCATAAGGACCACATGCACAGAGCCAGATGGTGAACATACACGCTTATTATGAGTCTTTATCTCTGTGCAGGAAGGATAGGAACCATTAGATCTCCCTTAGGAACCCCGCTCTTTTCTAGCATCATGCTGTTTCTCAGCAAATACAGTCTTATTCAGCTGTCATCACCCTACCTCCAGATTATTTGCAAAAGGGAGAGAAAGAAAAAGAAAACAAGTATTTTATCAGCTACTTTAAAAGCGGACTCAGGTAGCCTGACTGCTCCCCCACCATGAAAATTATTGGCACCGTCAGATTTGCAGTTTCATTGCTCGTTGTGTATAATAAACCAGACTTTGGGGATTTTGCCAGCAAGCCTCACCTTACAAAGGATAACAGCCACTCATTTAAGCCCAGCTGCAAAAAGTGAAATATGTTCTGCTGTTTAAATTCTGTCAGCACCTGCAATTATCCCTGTTCCAATACCAGCAGAGAGAAAATCGCACAATTGTTCTACTGATCCTGCTTCATACAGTGTGCTGGCTATTATGCAACTCTGTATTGATTTCTTCTCAAAATGACTGCACAATAATTCAGCTATTGAAATGGGCACTGAGCATATGATGGCATACATCTTTCTTTTATATATTATCACATGAAAGAAGATTTAATTTACTGTAAAAGGTTGTGCATTTTATAACATACAGTTTTTCTTACCAAACACATTGTTAAAAACAATATCCTTTTAAACTGTTTTGTTTTCTTATTTCTCTTTTGTGGAGATTAATTAAAATATTGAGCACATCAAATAAAACTTTTTTGTTGTCGAGTGCAGCTTCACACCAATTCATCTTCAACATATGCATTTACTTAGTTGTGTCATAGACGCTCTGTGTCAGAAAAGTGAGTAATCTCTATAAGCAGAGGCAAGAAGATAAAGGGCTCGCGTATATATTATAAAACAATAGCAGATGGTTAGGATGCATTGAAGGCTTGCTTCGACTCCCCTGTTATTCCGGGGCATGTGTGTGTAAGGATGGCTTCACCACTTGCGTATATATTGACTTAACACCAACTTGGGAATTCTCACAAATCACTCCTTGACACCTCTTTTTTCTATATGTATCAACTGCTGTATTATATAAATATTTTCCAAATCAGTTATTGCCATATTGTGAGTATTTACACAGCTATGACCATAATTTGTAACAATTAATGAAATTTAGCTGGTGACTGCAGATGCTGGAGTCTTGAGCAGAAAAAAACCCAAAGTGCTGGTGGAACAGCTCCATTGCTGTAGTTGACATTTTTACACAAATGACACTGTGCAGAGTTCAGCTCACCTAGTACAGGCCAAGCTTCCAATGTAATATTTTTGCTCTGTGCAGTTGAACATCCTACAGGTTTTGAATGCTCTAATCAAATTGCCAGCAGCATGTCTCTTATAATCAAATATATTTGTAGTACCTTTATATTGTTTATTAAACTAACTGGTTGTATTTTATCAAATAGAAAAAAAATTGCTGACAGCACTGACGGTTTTAGACAGTCAAGTGGAAGAAAGTATCACGCTCTTGCTAATTCCGAAGTTCATAGACTCTATCCTTATAACAGTAAAGATTATTCTGCAAAGAGGAGCACATGAAGCTGCTATGACATAAATGAGTGTGGACACAACTGGAGTATTTTCCTGGAGCACAAATAGGAAATAAAATAATCACTTAGCCAAATGTTTCTGTAACCCTCCTGCAAACTGAAGCAGGCCAGAATAGTGGCATAGCTCGTAAAGCTGCTGCCTCTTAGCTCCAGCGACCTGGGTTCAATCCTGACCAGTGCTGTCAGAGAACATAGAACTGTGTAGCACAGGAACAGGCCCTTCGGCCCGCAATGTCCGTGCTGAACATGATGCCAAGTTAAACTAATCTCCCCTTATTAACACACATACCCATATCCCTCCATTCTCTGGATACCTATGTTCCTATCTAAAAGCCTCTTAAATGCCACTGTCATATCTGCCTCCACCACCACCCCTGGCAGCACTTTCCAGGTACCCGCCATTCTCTGTGTAAAAACAAACTTACCCAAACATCACCTTTAAACTTTGCCCTTCTCATCCCAAAGCTATGCCCTCTAGTGTTTGACATTTCCTCCCAATGAAAATGTTCTGACTGTCTGCCCTATCAATGTCTCTCATAATGTACATATTTTTTATATCTGGTGTTACCAATGTGGACTCCTGTATATCAGCTTGACCAAGTATAGAATCAGCAACCGTTTTGCCAAATACTTATGCTTGGTCCATCAAGGCCTATTGGACCTCCCTGTTGCTAACCATTTAAACCCCATCCCATTTCCATAATGATTTTTCTGTCCTGGCCCTCCTCCATTGCCAGAGTGAGGCCACATGTAAATGGACGTTGATTTTTTGAATCTTAGTTGACTTCTAACACCCCCCATCCATCTCTTTTCTTCCACCTCCCCCCCCCCCCCCCCCCCCCCCCCCCCATTCCTGTGTTCACCTGTTATCTTCCACGCTTTGTCCTGCCCTTTTTTCCAGCTTTCTTTCTCTCCCCGACAATCAGTCTGAGGAAATGTCCTTAGCTGTAATATCACATATCTGCGTTTTCTAGGGATGTTGCCTGACTCGCTGAGTTACTCTAGCACTTTGTGTTATTATTTTTAGTAACCGACATTGGTGGCCCCTTCTTTTCTCAGCTCGAATACCAGTTGACTTTAAACAGGAGTCATAGTAACTTCCTGTTTGCGGCTTGTGTATAAACCGTGGACAGGTCACATGGCCATTATGTGGGATCCCATAAACCTGTTCAAAAGACAAAGCCAGAATTGTTATCTGTAGGTATGAGGCGGAATTAGATTGAGTAGCCACCTGTCCAATAATCTCTCTCAAGCAGATTGAGTTAAATGAAGCACCCAGATATCAAAAGACAATTCTAGAAAAAAGAACAGGCTGGGCCTGAAGTCAATGTTCAGAGTCGTTTTTCTCAGGGTGCCTCGCCCCACCCAGCTATTATTTGTCTTTAAGTGGAGGTTGGAAGTTTGAATTGTGAAAGGAATTCAGCTCTCCGCTGTTCCCTCAATTACTGTTAATATCTTTCTAAGGTTACTGTGGGTGGGTGGTGGAATCCTCTCAGTTTTTATTCTTGGAAAGAAAACTACCTGAGTGAGAGGTTTGTAGCTATATTCTGGTTATACACCTAGGTCATCAGTTATGATAATCAAATCTCTCCATGCTCTCTAACCAACTCTTCCCACCACTGCCGTTAGATTACAGCTTGCAACCACCCCTGAGGAATCTATTATTTGTTGTATCCTAACGCAAGTAGTGATCAAATTACAGAGAAATTGAACATGTGTACAGTTGCAGTTGCAAAGTAGCTGGCTTGTGTCCCTTGGACTTAGGCCTTGGTTCTTACATTAAACTAATGCACTGGAGACACCAGATATTTGTGGCCTGATCAATTCTCACTAGCTCCTATGGCTGATCATTAACTTCAGGCCTAGGCTAAGTCTGAAGAAGGATCCCGACACAGAACGTCACCGATTCATGTGCTCCAGAGATGCTGCCTGACCCCGACAATCGATCAGAGATACAAGGTTGGGAGCAGCCTGCAGTATATTCATGCAATATTTCTGGCTCCAATTAAATATATTTTCCAAATATTATCGGGGAGCATTCAGTGCATTCCTTACAAAGAGCTTGTTAGACTGCTCAAGAACAGGAACAAACAGGCAGAGCAGTTGTTCACTCATCCATAAATAAATTTCAATTGGGAACCTAACTGGGGAACACTCACTATTTACAGTTATAATTCACTTGCTGTCTGCTTCAGATGAGTGCCCTGTGCACCTGGAAACAATTTTGGAATTGTTGTGTGTTATGCTGGCCATTGTTAGAATAAAATGTGATTTCAAAGGAACCCCAATTGACTAGTATTTGATTTAAATTATTTATGCATTCAATTTGCTTCAATAAAAGAATATAGACAGGATACTGTGGGTACAGATGCAACAGTAGTGTGCCATTTTTAGTCTATTTGAGAGATACAACGTAGAAACCGGCCCACCAAGTCCGCGCCAAACATCGATCCCCACACACTAACACTATCCTACACACACTAGGGACAATTTACAATTTTACCAAGGCTAATTAATCCCCTAACTTGTACATCTTTGTAGTGTGGGAGGTAACCTGAACACCCAGAGGAAACCCACGCAGGTCACTGGGACAAAGTACAAACTCCGTGCAGGTAGCATTGTTCACAGGAAGGGCGTCTTTTTGGAAGGAGATGAGGAGAATTTTTTTTAGTCAGAGGGCGGTGAATATGTGGAATTCTTTGCCACAGAAGGCTGTAGAGGCCAAGTCAGTGGATATTTTTAAGGCAGAGAAGGATAGATTTTTGATTAGTACAGGTGTCAGACGTTATGGAGAGAAGACAGGAGTATGGGGTGAGGAGGGAGAGATCAAACAACCATGATTGAATGGTGGAGTAGATTTGATGAGCGAAATGGCCTAATTCTACTACTATCCCTTATTACCTTATGAGCACCCGTGGTCAGGATTGAACCTGGGTCTCTGGCACTGTAAGGCAGCAACTCTACCGCTACCCCACCATGCCGCCTCTTATTGTAGGATATGATATTTAATCATCTACTGTCAAGTGATACACAAGTGCCCATTCAGTGCTTGAGGTGCCCTGTCTCCCTAGTGGTTAAGGCCATCGTATTGCTGTTTAATTCCCAGGACAAAAATTGAGAATTGGTTGCTTTCAAATGCTATCTTCATCCAGCTTACACAAACCATGCGAACAGCAGCACCAAGCAGCAAGACGTGCTTCAGTTCTGCCCGCTCCCGCAACAGTGTCCTTGGACCATTCCTTTCCACTGGACAGTGACATACCAGCTGTCCCTCAATGAATGGTTCATGTAAAACAACACCTTATTCTTTGTCAATCAAACAGTGGCCTGGTGCAAAATGTTCTGGAAGCCCTGTGGGAAATGGAAATGATGGATCATTGACCAGACTGTTATGGTGAGACCTCATCTCTACTCAAACAAATACCCAATATTGGTTTCATTGGTGTGATAAGGCCACACCCACTTGCACAGCAGGAGCCTCTGCACCACTAAATGCTGCCCTCAAGACAGCTATAGATGAGATTGTCAAACATAAAATATGACTTCAAATGAACCCCTTTACTTTTCAAGTTGACTGTGGCTGCACCCCTCTGTCGGTGGATCACCAGCTTCCTGACAGACAGGAAGCAGCATGTGAGGTTGGGAAAGCACATCTTGGACCTGCAGACCCTCAGCATAGGAGCACCGCAAGGCTGCGTACTCTCCCCTCTCCTCTGCTCTCTCTACACCAATGACTGCATCTCCTCTGTCAAGCTTCACAAGTTTGCAGAAGACACAACCCTGATTGGACTGATCCAGGATGGGGAGGAATCTGCCTACAGACAGGAAGTGACACAGCTGGCGTCCTGTTGCCATCGCAACAACCTGGAGCTCAATGCTCTTAAGACAGTGGAATTGATTGTAGACTTTAGGAGAGCTCCCCCTCCCTTCACCCCATTCACCATCAACAACACGACAGTCACATCTGTGGAGTCTTTTAAGTGCCAGGGAACCATAATCTCCAAGGACCTTAAATGGGGGGCTACCATCAACACCACAATCAAAAAGGCACAACAGAGGATGTACTTCCTGAGGCAGCTGAGGAAGCACAATCTGCCACAGGCAATGATGGTCCAATTCTATACACCCATCATAGAGTCTGTCCTTACCTTCTCCATCATGGTCTGGTTTGGCTCAGCCACCAAGCACGACATCCGGAGGCTGCAGCGAATCGTCCGATCAGCTGAGAAGGTTGTTGGCTGCAATCGTCCCTCCATTAACGAACTGTACACTGCAAGGGCCAGAAAGGGAGCAGGTAAGATAATCTCTCACCCCTCTCACCCTGGCCACAAACTCTTTGAATCACTTCCCTCTGGAAGGCGACTCCGGACTGTCAAAGCTGCCACAGCCAGACATAAAAACACCTTTTTTCCACGAGTAGTAGCTCGGAGACGAGGAAACACTTTTTCTCACAGAGAGTGGTGAGTCCGTGGAATTCTCTGCCTCAGAGGGCAGTGGAGGCAGGTTCTCTGGATGCTTTCAAGAAAGAGCTAGATAGGGCTCTTAAAAATAGCGGAATCAGGGGATATGGGGAAAAGGCAGGAACTGGGTACTGATTGGGGATGATCAGCCATGATCACATTGAATGGTGGTGCTGGCTCGAAGGGTCAAATGGCCTACTCCAGCACCTATTGTCTATTGTCTACTCAATAACAAAAAATCTGTAGCCTCCTTTTGCTCTGGTATTTTATTTAACTCACATGTTTAATCAATAATGTTTGATTATTAATGTTTAATGTTTTATGTGTGTAACTGTCTTACTGTTTAACCCTAACTGTCTAACACTAACTGTCACTGTATGTCATGTTGTCACTTGCGGGCTGAGCACCAAGGCAAATTCCTTGTATGTGAATGCTTGCCCAATAAACTTATTCATTCATTAACTGATTCCATATGTAATTTGAATTATTTATGCATTCTTTCTGTTCAGTAAAATAATAGAGACATGGTGTTATAATGGTGCAGTCGTAGAGCTGCTGCCCAACAGCATCAGAAACTCGGATTCGATTTGGACCACGGGTGCTGTTTGTACTGAGTCCTGTATGTTCTCCCTGTGACCGAGTAGGTTTTCTCTGGTTTTCTCCCACACTCCAAAGACGTACAAGTTTGTAGGTAAATTGGCTTCTGTAAATTGTCCCTAGTGAACAGGCTCGGTGGGCCGAAGGGTCTGTTTCCTTGCTGTACGAGTAAAGTCTAAAGTAAAAATTAGCATCTATGTCAGGAATGTGTGCTTGCCAAGAAGATTTGGAAAGAGATACAGAGGTTTTTCAATATTTCTCCCGAGCAGTTGCATAACATAAGATTCTGCTCTGCCTGCTGTTTCAAGGGAGACAAATGTAAACTGCTGCTGGAAGATTATCAACTCTGTGAATTATGACGGTACACAAAAATGCTGGAGAAACTCAGCAGGTGCAGCAGCATCTATGGAGCGAAGGAAATGGGCGACGTTTTCAGGCCGAAACCCTTCTTCAGACATACTCTCCAGAGCCTGTGAATTATGACCTCTGGATTGTGCAAACTTGTTGGTCTTCCAATGCAAGAAGCTGAGTGATGCAGACTGACATATTCCATGGCCCAAGACCATGTGGTGAGGACTGCAGTGAAGTTAGTGCAACCGCATAGAATCAATTTATCTTATACTTGCACCAATCAGTTACTAATATCAAGTAAAAACATTTTATTGAGTTGAGTATCTGGACACATTTACCAATTTTAGAATTTAATATCATTGAAGAAGGTCATTAAGCCACCCAAGCCACTGCTCACGGATCCCTGGATACTCAGGGTTAAATTGGGCACTTTAGCAAGTTGGCCTGGACATTTCCATGTGCAATTCACCTCAGTAATAATGTTTCACCTAATGACATGACAGGTCACGCACCATACAGTCCCTTCAATGCTGACAAAAGATGTAGCCTGAAATGTAGGACTTTTCTCAAACAATAATAATATGACATTTAGATTAGTATTGTAACATCAATTTGTGACGCTACAATCTAGCATCATTGCCTTGCATTAAACATCTTCCAGCCTTAATCTCCAGAACTCAGGACATTTGAAGCCTCATCACGGATCACTCTCATCATTGACAATGTCTCATTGTTGTCTCATCACTGACCTGTGTAATATCAACAACGGAACTAAATAATTTATGTGTAGGAAAGAAGTGCAGATGCTGCTTTAAATCGAAGGTAGACACAGCGGGACAGGCAGCATCTCTGAGTCTCACTGTCTGAAGAAGGGTCTCGACCCAAAACGTTTTCCATTCCTTCTCTCCAGAGATGCTGCCTGTCCCGCTGAGTTACTCCAGCATTTTGTGTCTACCTTTGAACTAAATACTTTAATCTCTCCAGAGCCTGTCCCACTTGGGCGTCATTTGCGCATCACGCAGGTGGCGCGCGAGGATTTTGAGAATCCCAAAATTCTGGGGCGCCGCGCACTGCCGCGCGTCACTGCATATGCCACCACACCTCACCATGCGCCATGCACATGTAATGCATGCCATGCGCACGTCGTGCATCGTGACGCGTAAATGACGTGCAAATGACGCCCAAGTGGGACAGGCCCTTACCTCATTCATTGTCTTGCTCCTCACAGGACATTACATCATATGATCACACATATCCCCACTCTCAGATCTCAGTGTTCCCCTCCCAAATATTTCTCTCACCTCTTTTCCAGTCTTTTATGTGGTAGTTCTGTGACAGTTAGGAAGAGGGATCAATGTTGCAAACTCAGGCAAGTTGTGGACCTTTGAAGCAGCTCCTGTTGGGAAGTGTATAGAGTGATAGAGAGTTATAGTCCACGCCAACCAGCAATCTCCATAGTCTAGCACTATCCTACACACTAGGGACAATTTGCAATTTTACCCATGCCAATTAACCAACAACTCTATACGTCTTTGGAATGGGGGAGTAAACTGGAGCATTTACAAACCCTATATAGAGACAGCACCCATAGTCAGGATCAAACCCGGGTTTCTATCCCCTGGTAGGGAAGCAGCTCTACCACTACACCACCATGCTGCCCTACCAGGGGAAGGATGTGATGAAAGTTTAAAAAGTGCAAAAAAGATTTGAGGATGACACTGGTTCTGGAGGATTTGAGCGATAAGATGAGGATGGATAGGCAATTTCTTTTTTGCCTGGGGTGCAAAAGGCCAAAGGTACCTTAGAAATAGCCTCAATCCTTTCCCCAGGGTGGGGAAATAAAAAAAACGAGAGGGCATAAGTTATGGTGAAAAGGAAAAGATTTAAAAGGGACCTGAGGTGTATCTTTTTCACACACAGGTGGTTTACAATGAACAGGTGGGAATAATGAAGTCTTCGAGAAAGTACCGCCATTCACTGTGATCATGGCTCATCATCCACATTCTGTACCCCGTTCCTGCCTTCTCCCCATATCCCCTGACTCTGCTATCTATAAGAGCTCTATCTAACACTCTCTTGAAAGCATCCAGAGAATTGGCCTCTACTGTCTTCTGAGGCAGAGAATTCCACAGACTCACAACCCTCTGTGTGAAATAGTTTTTCCTCATCTCCATTCAAAATGGCCTACTCTTTATTCTTAAACTGTGGCTCCTGGTTCTGGACTTCCCCATCATCGGGAACGTGCCTCTAGCGTGTCCAAACCCTTAATAATCTTCTATATTTCAATAAGAACTCCTCTCATCCTTCTAAATTCCAGAGTATACCAGCCCAGCTGCTCCATTCTATCAACATATGACAGTCCCGCCATCCCGGGAATTAACCTTGTGAACGTATGCTGCACTCCCTCAATAGCAAGAATGTCCTTCCTCAAATCTTGGGACTAAAACTGATAGTGATACCTTCCCTACCATTTCTTGTTTATTGAAGTAAAGGTCTCTGTGAATTTTAATCAGATTCCTTTTCAGCAATTCTATTGTTGATGATTTGTTTATTTAATCTCACTAAGCTTTAATCGTAATGCCATAATTGCAAAATATAGGTAACTACTCAAGAGCCATACCAGCAACTCATGGGTAGCTACATTGTAGAATCAGATTCCTGTAGTTTATCTTGTATATCTATTCTTAGTCAGTTGCATTGGGGTGAACAGTAGGGAACCCTGAATGTTGTTTGGCTCTTTGTGCATTCAGGATTTTATAACCCAAGGCAGTGGATTGCTTTTTAGGGCAACAGACGGCTATCTGTAAGCATTTGACCACTCGTCAAGCTTCATTGCTGCAAACAGAATGACACAGACGTGCCTGTGGTCATTGCTGTGTTTAGACCACTGAGAAAATCCATTACATCGTTTTGCAAAAACTGACTATTTCCATCAATAACTTTAATAATGCCAAAATAACACCTTTACACCCATATAATTTCACAACCTGATAATGCAGAGACACAGGCACTATTATGTAAGTTTTTATCATTTACAGTGCTCACCATAATGTTTGGGACAAAGACCCATCATTTATTTATTTGCCTCTGTATTCCACAATTTGAGATTTTTAATTTTTTTTAAATCCCATGCCGTTAAAGTGCACATTGTCAGATTTTATTAAAGGGTATTTTTATACATTTTGGTTTCACCATGTATAAATTAGAGCTGTGTTTATACATAGACCCCCATAATGTTTGGGACACATGGCTTCACAGGTGTTTGTAATTGCTCAGGTGTGTTTAATTGCCTCCTTAATGCAGGTATAAGAGAGCTCTCAGCACATAGTCTTTCCTCCAGTCTTTCTATCTGCTTTGGAAACCTTTATTGCTGTTTATCAACACGAGGATCAAAGTTGTGCCAATGAAAGTCAAATAAGCCATTGTGAGACTGAGAAACAAGAATAAAACTGCTAGAGACATCAGCCAAACCTTATGTTCCAAATGTTCCAAAATTAACTGTTTGGAACATCATAAAGAAAAAAGAGAGCACTGGTGAGCTTCCTAATCGCAAAGGGACTGGCAGGCCAAGGAAGATCTCCACAGCTGAGAACAGAATAATTCTCTCCATAATAAAGGAAAACCCCCAGACACCTCTCCGATAGATCAGAAATACGCTTGACAAGTGTGGATTTGTCAATGACCACTGTCCGCAGAAGACTCCATGAACGGAAATACAGAGGCTACACTGCAAGATGCAAACAACTGGTTGGCCGCATAAATAGGATGGCCGGGCTACAGTTTGCCAAAACTCTGCTTATTAATAACCCATTTTCTGTTATTTGCACTATCAGTTTATTTATTCGTGTCTGTATATAATCATATTATGGTATATGGACACACATCTGTTTTGTAGTAAATGCCTATTATGTTCTGTGTGCTGAAGCAAAGCAAGAATTTCATTGTCCTATACAGGGACACGTGACAATAAACTCACGAACTTGAACGTGAACTCTTTTAAGGCTTTTATTTCAGGTTCTATCATTTCATATCAAGCTTATCAAAACAAAAATAATAGGATGGAACAATTGCAACTAGAAGAACAGATCAGACAACTGGACTCAGAAAACGTGATAGATCCGACTATGGTTAAACATAATATGATAGCAGTATTAAAATTTAAGCTAAATCAAATTCTCTCTGCAGAAGTTATCAGATTATTTCAAATTACTAAACAGGAAAATTTTGAATTCAGTGACAAACCACACAAACCTCTAGCACGCCAGTTGAGAAAAGTTGAAAAGGACCATACTATTAAAAAAATCAAATCAGATAAAGGCGAATTGTTAACACTTCCACAAGACATTAATGAAAGATTTGCCCAATTCTATCACAATTTAAATACATCCAAAACATCAACAGAAATGAGAAAAATTACAAACTTTCTTGATAACTGTAATCCTCCGACACTTAATCCGGGGGAATGAGATGAATTAGGAGCACAGATTTCAATTAAAGAAATAGAAGAGACAATCAATTCATTGAAGAATGGCAAAACACCAGGACCAGACGGGTTTAGTAACAAATTTTATAAAAGATTTTACGAGGTAATTTTGCCGCGTTTATATAACCTTTATATATACGCATTTAAAGAACAGACATTACCACAAACCCTAGCTGAATCAACTATTACACTTATACCCCAAAAAGATAAAGATCTGGAAGACCCGGGATCATATAGAGCAACCGCCCTGTTAAATACAGATCAGAAAATATTAGCTAAAGCTTTGGCAAAAAGATTAAGTAAATACGTTAATAAATTAATACACTTGGATCAAACTGAGTTTATACGCAAGAGACACTCGTTTAACAATTTGAGACGCCTGTTTAACATAATGTACTCACACAGAACGATAAAAGAAGACATCAATTATTCCATTAGATGCAGAAAAAGCATTTGATCAAGTAGAATGAAATATCTTTTTACAGTATTGCAAAGATTTCAGTTGGGAGAAAATCTTATCTCATGGATAAAACTGTTATATGATAAGCCGACTGCCAGAATACTGACTAACCATATACTCTCTCCTAAATTTCAGTTATCCAGGGGCAATAGACAGGGATATGCATTATCACCCCTGTTATTTGCCCTTGCAATTGAACCTAGAGGGGAAATATATCATTATATGCAGATGATGTATTATTATATATCACCAATTCCCAAGTTAACATTCCAAGTATATTAAATCTTATAGAGGAATTTGGTTCCTTTTCAGGATATAGAATAAACTGGAACAAAAGTGAAATTATGTCAATAAAACCTGAAGAGCCGACACACCTTCTAAAATTCCTTTTCAGAATTGCTACGGAAAAATTCAAATATCTGGGTGTTCAGGTAACCAGAAAATATACTTCTCTATTTAACACAAACTTTCCTCCTTTAGTTACTTAAATTAAACGCTCTTATTCAATTTTGGAACACACTTCCGATGTCTCTAATAGGCAGAATAAATGCTATAAAGATGATCTTCCTCCCACAAATCCTGTACTTATTCCAATATATCTTCCTAAAAATTTTTTTTCAAAACACTTGATTGTCTGATTACAAACTTTATTTGGGATTATAAAACACATAGAATTCATAAACGGCATCTATGTAAACCCAAAGAAACTGGTGGATTGGCTCTCCCCAACTTCTTATACTATTATTGGGCAATGAATATTAAAAATGTAATCTATTGGTTGGACAATACAGGCCAACAGGTAAATTGGTTAATAATGGAGAGAGAGGATTGTTCGCCTTTTAATATAGGTGCGATTCTTCTCTCTCCAATAAATTTGAAGAAAACACTATATATGAGAAGAATCTGATTATCCACAGTACTTTACGAATCTGGAGACAAGTGAGATCAACCTTTAAACTGAAAAATGTATCTCTTCTTTCACCAATTGCCAATAATCCTTTGTTCAAGCCATTTATTTTAGACAAAACGTTCACATATTGGAAAAGATTAGGAATCAAAAATCTCGGAGATCTTTATGAGATGGGAACTCTTCTCTCATTTCAAGAATTACAGTCGAAATATCACCTGAAAGGTAATCAATATTTCAGATACCTTCAAATTCGAGACTATCTGAAAACATATACCCAAGACTACCAATCTTTGTTGCCAGACATACTAGACGAATGTATGAATAGAAATTCGGAGTCAAACAAGTTAATATCATATCTGTATAACACCGTTTTAAATAAAGAAATCCAATCGTCAGAAGTAATTAGAAGAGCTTGGGAAGATGAACATGGCCTAAAAAGTCTAAGAGACAGATGGGAAGAAAACCTTCTATATATACACAATTGCTCGATTAACGTTAGGCATTCGTTAATTCAATTTAAAATACTGCACACACTCTACTATTCAAAGTCTAAACTGAATAAGATCTTTCCAAATGTATCTCCTATTTGTGATAAATGTCTCCTTCAGGAAGCAACTATAACACATTCACGCATAGGGAGGGGGAGAGGTGGGGGGGGGGGGGGGGGGGGGGGAGGGGGTGGGGAGAGGGGGGGGAGGGGGGGAGGGGGAGGAGAGGTGGGGGAGGGGGAAGGGGGGGAAAAGAGGAGGAGAAAAATAGATGAGAAGAAAAGGGGGGAGAGGGGGAGGGAGAGAGAGAGAGGGGAGAGAGAGAGAGGGGGAGAGAGAGGGAGAGAGAGAGAGGGAGGTCTATCCATGCACTGTATACTTGTATTTATACTGATGCATTTTAAATATGTATGTCATGTTTTATACTTTGGCAATATAACACATTTTTTTATCATGCCAATAAAGAGAGAGAGAGAGAGATTGAATTGAATTGAATTGAGAGAGAGAGAGAGGGGGGGGGGGGGGGGAGAGAGAAGAGAGAGAGAGAGAGAGATGGGAGAGAGAGAGAGATAGAGAGAGAGAGGGGGAGCGACCGAAATGCAACCGTGCGTCACGCGTTAAGAATGTTCTGGAAATGAACCGTGCGCGTCTCATGCACGAAAATTGTCAGCAGCTCTATGGAATTCAAGGGAGCAGCCTGCCGCGTCACACACACACACACACCCCCCCGCCCCCCCCCCCCCTACCCCCCCCTCCCCCCCCCCCCCCAGTCCCCCCCCCCCCCCTCCCTCCCCCTCTCCCCTCCCCCTCCCTCCCCCCTCCCTCCCCTCCACACACAACCCACACACGCAGTGGATCCGATCTAAGCTGTCATTGAAGACAGCAAATTTATTTTTTAAAAACTGTCTTTGAAATTAAAAGTTAATGTTAAGAATTAGTGATGTTAAGTGACAAATAATTAAATTAAATTCAATGAAAACCAATGGAATCAACAACCTGGCAGGCTGGGGGGGGGGGGGGTAGGGGGAGGGGGAGGGGCCAGAAAGCAGTTGGGCCAGGTGTAAAGGCATTGTGAGGTCAGAGGGCGGGGCCGGGCGGGGCCACCAGGCAGGCTGGGGGGGCAGGGCCGGGCGTGGCCTTGAAACACCTGGGCCAGGTGCAAAGGCATTGTGAGGTCAGCAGCTGGGCAACCTTAATATTTTTTTAAAATGTCAGTTTGGTTATAAATTTTTGTAAATATATCGGGAAATAATCGACCAAATGTATAGAGGATTGGATTTTTGAAATCATAAGGGAAATTTCTACCAAAAGATGGAAAAATGTATCTGTTATTGTAACGTCAGCAGCTGGGCAGCGGTGGTGTGAGATGGCACTGTGACTCATGCAGCAGTTTGATTTTAGTGGGACCACATGAAGGTTCCAATCTCCCACACCTGTCCTATTGTGATGTCATATATGTAAATGAGATCCATTGTGATTGGACATCTGTGAGGTGGCACTGTGACTCATGCAGCAGTTTGATTTTAAAATTTACTCCCTACTCAATGATGTGCATTTTATTAAAACAATTATAAAACTGGAGTGCAGGTATTTTACCTTTGCACCAATTTCCCGAACTAACCCCATATCCTTTGATTGCCAAAATAACAAATAATCTATTAATTGATGCCCCTCTACAGCACTCTTGGACAAATAATTCCAAATATTCTCTGTGAATATTCTATTCATCCTCGTAGTGAATAAGGCACATTGTATGGGTAGCATTGCAAAACTGAAAAATAGACATAAATTACTTTTGTTAAGCTTCGGAATCATTCATAACTGGATGAAGAAATCTGTGCATTTTGAAGAACTCCTCTGCATCATTTTAGCATTCACAGCCACGGCCCCTGTATAAAATAGCTCACTCTCGTTGTCTGTAACTGATCTGTCCATGTGTTTGGTTATATTGTTCTTAAAATATGCTTATTGAGCTGTAAACAATTATTTTTGTTCATGTGGTTAACTGGCTGTTTAGATAAATGCACAATATTTATCTATATAGTAATAGAGATCGGATCACATAATGGAAATATTATCTAATCTTGGGATATATCATAAGTTATGAGGTTATTTGGGAGGTGAAAGTACCTGTTAGTTTATTGGGTGGTCTCACTAAAACAAATATTTGTGGGACATGACAAGGTTAATAAAGGGATGATGTTTCCTTGACTAAGATTAAGAAAATCAAGAATCATAATCTCAAGAAAAAGGGGTTGTGACACAGAGATGTGAAGAAGTCTTCATACATTTCGAATTCTCTGCTCAGGAGGGGTGTTGATGCTCAGTTACTGAATATATACAGAAGGAAGGTTAATAGATCTCAGGATATGAAGTGAATTTGGTGATTTGGGGTTTGTGCAAGAAAATAAGGCTGAGTTAAAGCAATATATAATGAGATATGCCAGATATCACATAATTACGAGATGGAGTACAGAGAGAAGATTGAGAACTTCATAGCCTGATAGCGAAGACAAGAACCTCTCCCTCAATGTCAGCACTACAAAGGAGATTGTGACTGACTACAGTATGGGAACAAAGTGGTACCCACACCCCAGTATATACACTTGGGTAGCGAAGTAGAGATGGTTGAAAGCTTCAAGATCTTGGGAATAAATATTACCAGCAATTTGTCCTGGACCAGCCACATTGAAGCAATGGCAAGTCCTCAACAACCCTCACCAACTTCAACAGAAGCGTAGTAGAAAGCATTTTATAGGGATGTATCACGGTGTGGTTTGGGAACAGCTTATTCCAAGACCACAAGAAATTGCAGGGTTGTGGACATAACCCAGACTATCGTGCAAGCTACCCTACCTTCCATTGACTCCATCTACACTTTATGCTGCCTCTGCAAGGTCATCAGCATAATCAAGGACCAGCCACACCCTGGTCACTCTCTATTCTCCCCTCTCCCATCATGCAAGAGGTACTGAAGTTTGAAATGTACACCTTCAGATTCAGGGACAGTTTCTTTCCAGCTGTTATCAGCCAACTGAACAATACTCTTACTAATTAGAGACCTTCGAACTATCTTTAATCAGACATTACTGTACTTTATCTTGCACTGAACATTATACCCTTTATCCTGTATCTGTACACTGTGATTGTAAACATGTATAGTATATCCACTGACTGGATAACATGCAACAAAAAGCTTTTCATTGTACCTAAGTACATGTGACAACAATAAATTAAACTATACCCTGTTGTCAATGCAATCTTAGCATTGTAGAGACAAGAAAATGGCCCTTCAGTCTATCACACCCATGCAGATCTTTTGCCCATCTATATTAATCTCATTTGGTCACAAGAGGTCTGAATACTTCTACAGTATGCCTTGACTGCCTATCTCACTGTCTCTAAATGTTTAGGCTGCAGCAACAAAAGGCTGGCATTGAACAGCTGCAGAATCTTTCTGGCTTGCAAAATGAAACTGCTGCTCGAAATATAATTTGCAAATGTAATATCAGACAGATGAATATCGGTGTAGCGTCAGTCCATGAAAGTTCGCCCCCAGACTATCTTGATACACATTAAGCACCTGATCTAAGTGTGTGAGTTTCCCTGTTCTCAGACCTGCAACAAAACCTAACTGAACAGCCAGAAGGCTGCAGCAAGGGAAGCGGAAGGAAACAGCTGTCCTCCGCTAAGAGCTCCCCAGAAGTCTGTATAAGTTGCTGCTTCAAGGAGTTTAAACATACCTGACTGACCAATAATTGAAAAGCTTATTAGCATCTCTTTAATGCTGTCAAGAAAGAGGACATGCTTCAGAATAAGGGAACAGAGAACAAAAAGATAACGGTTGCATAAATAATGCATGCATTTTTATAATTTCTAAAAAGAACACAAATATGTCCTGGAAATGATAGAGGGTCACAAAACAACCTTGGCTCGATCTGACATGTATTTCATTTATTGAGGACCAGATTTCTGCAGTTTGAAGGCAACAATAACCCAAAGTGACCTGCCACTGCAGTGAAACAAAATAAATAGCTAAATAAACAGCGGCGCAGCGTTGGATACATCGCGGAATGGGCGATGCCTTACCTGGGATCGCCATTTGAAGCTCCGGAGTGTTGGGCCTGCTGCATCAACATCGTGGAGCTGTGATTTGTGGAGCTCAGCCACGGGCGGTGCTGACTTCAACATCGCGGAGTCCTGGGACCTTTTGCCAAGGGCCGCCAGCGTGAATCTCCGACCAGTTCAGCCTGTGGATTTCGGGAGCCGCGGTCTCCGGTAGGAAGTGGCCGATTCGGAGGTCCAAGCCGCTGACGATGTTCTTCCATTCCTACATCAGTTCATGAGAGGGCCTGAACATTGGGCCGCCTGTAATGGTGACTGCGGGGGGCTCGGGAGGCCCCGACCAAGGGTGAACATCAAAGAACTTCAAAGAGGAGGATGCCTGAACTTTGGTGCCTTCCCTAACAGTGGGAAACTTTGATACCATTGTGTGGGGATGTTTATGTTAAAGACTATCATGTTCTGTGTTCTTTATTTTATTCGTAGGCTGTATGGTGACCACAAATTTCACTGTACCAAAAAAATGGTGCATGTGACAATAAATGTCTCTTGTTTTGTCTCTTGTCTATCTTTCCCTCTCAACCTCATTCTCCTGCCTTTGTCCCCATAACCCCTGACACCCTTACTGAATCTGTCAATTTCCGTCATAAAAATATCCGTTGACTTGCCATGACAGTCGGCTGTAGCAATGAATTCCACAGATTCACCACCCTTTGACTAGAGATTCCTTCTCATGTCCTTTCTAAAGGTACGTCCTTTTAATGTGAGGCTGTGGCCTCTGGCCCTGGACACTCTGGACACACGCTGCTGAGGGACTGCTGTATGTATGTATTTATGTATGTATTGTTGATCTATTTACCTGCACTAATGTAAAGCACTTTGGTCAACGAGAGTTATTTTTAAATGTGCTATAGAAATAAAATTGACTTGACTTGACTTGACTTGACTTGACTTGGGATATCAAGCAGGGATAAACGGCCACTCCCAAATTTCCCACATCTGACAGGAGGGGTGTTCCACTCCATTGACTGTCATAACTGCCCCTTTAATACACACTGAAAATTAAATCTAGTGAAAGTTCATCAAACTTTCATCACTGACCTACCAGCAGCACTTCCACCTCAAAACAGCCCTTCTCCAAATGGCTGGGATGGAGCAAGAGTTAGCAAGCAAGAGATGCATACATGTGCAGAGGGTTGATTAGCGGATATCAGTCACATGAGGGAGGAAGGGTGGAAATAATGACAGAAGCTGGGAGGGTGATGAATGGGGAATAAAAGGCTGCAGATTCAGGAATCTGATAGGAAAGGAAGATGAAGAGTGGAGCCAAACATGGTGGAATGCTGGTAGATGGGAAAAATAGAGGGATGGAGGGAAGAGGGGGAGGGGGGGTGATACAACGCAATGTCTTTCTGTGAGTCCCTGCTGCATTGCATTGTCTGCTTCAATTGTCAGTACAACAATAATGGCACTTCAATTGAATCAATTAGATACAAAGCATTTTGACAGATACTAAAGTTGTCATTTGGCACTTTATATATTCTGATGTTGTACATTGAATCAAATGTTTTTGCTACTTTTATTGCAGCAGATATCATGTACACTGTTACTGAAATTTCATACGGGGTATATTTGCCCAGGAACCCTTAAATCTGAGACAAACTGAGGAGTTTATTACAGTAGTTACATAAATGCTGGGAAAACATGTTGTAGTACAGCATTTACTATTACATTTGTAAGTACAGGGGACTTCAAAATGCACACCTGGTAATAGGCTCCAAATTGTTTCACAAAACCCTTTCACACTTTATGAGTGAAAGCTTGGGTTAAAGTGAAGATATACTTTCATTTCAATGCCAAAAATAGAATGTGCCGCGTATCATAAAAAAATAAATTGGCAGAACCATAAAGTGAAGCTTTTCTAATAGTCTTAATATATGGACTGAGGCCAGCTTTGGAATTATTTAGGAAAGATGTCTATTAGCTAAGTATGAAGGTGAAATGTAACTTATTCTCATGCTCATCTTCAAAATGTATTGAATAGTTTTAACAGCATAACATTGGCGTGACAAGCCTGTTACTGAAGATTTCTCATTCAGACAATCCTCTGAATCTTGATTCTTTGCTTTCTTCATCGTTATCCCATCATGATTCCTCGGTACCGGAATCTTTGCCCAAGCCATTTGCCTTTTTGCCTGAGTTTAACTGAAGTGCTTCACCAGAAAATAAATGCTGTTATGTTTAAATAACAATTACATAATTTTGATATCTGTGCATATCTATCTTATTTTGAAATGTTGTTTTACTTTTATTTGCCCCTTGGTCGCAGTGGAACACTTGCAGAATAGATTGAGTATGTTTTCATGACATTTTTTTCCCAGCAGAAACAATGGGAGGACAAAAAGTGGGTATAATAATGAAAAATGCTGAAAATATTCAGCAGATCAGGCAGCATCTGTGGAGAGAGAAAGAGAATTAGTTTGAAGCTGATAACCTCCCATGATTCAAAGAAAGGGAGCAGCAAGAAATCAACTGGAAAGTGTGAAAGAGTGAAATTCAAGAAATTAAATGGCAAAGGAGATGATAATGCAAGAAAAAAATGATTGTGGTAAACAAGTAAAGTAACACAAGACGAGAGTAAAAGGGGCCAAAATGGAAACAGATGCATTATCTGACATTGCCCAAGGAAAATAATATATTTGCTACGCAAAATGTTACATCTTCTCCATTGGGGAAATCCAATATTGATTGGGTGAATTTTAGTTTAGTTTAGTTTAGAGATACAGCGCGAAACAGGCCCTTCGGCACACCGATTCCACACCGACCAGCGATCCCCAACACATTAACGTTATCCTATGTACACTAGGGACAATTTACACATACACCAAGCCAATTAGCCTACATACTTAAACGTCTTTGGAGTGTGGGAAGGAACCGAAGATCTCGGAGAAAACCCACACAGTCACAGGGAGAACATACAAACTCCGTACAGACAGCACGCGTAGTCGGGATTGAACACGGGCCTCCGGCTCTGTAAGCGCTCTAAGGCAACAACTCTAACTCAGCACCACCATGGCCACCCACTTTTTTATTGTTAAGATTAACCAATCTTTTTAAGATTCTTTGTGTAAAATCCCCAGTAAGTAAGTGTTGGCATTGTTTCCTGGTCCATTAATTCTACTGCTACTCGCACTCATACTTTTCCATTATCAATTTGTTCATGCTCCAATTAAACTTAATGTAAGCTTGAGGTACAGCATCTCATTTTCCTATTAGGCACATTATAGCCTCTGCACTCTATCTTGACTATGTCTGTTTGTATTTCAGATCTATACCAAACAAAGTAGGTTCCTTTGCAATTTCAGATAATAATTCTCCTATTTCCTCAAGAAAGATTTTTTTCTTTCTGCACATAGCCCATGTTTGCACAGTTTCTTTAATTTTCAAATATTAATTGAAAACCCAAAACTATCGATGTTAGAAATCTAAAATAAAAATAGAAAGTGTTGACCATACTGGAGCGAGAGAAACAGTGTTAATATTTTTGTGGAACCACTGTATGGCTCCAATTTCAACCTGAGACCTGGAAAATGAGTGGATGTTAGTGCTCGCCCTTGCAGGTATTCAGGAACCACCACTCTGTTGTACATTTGTGGGAGATGTTCTCCGAAGGTGTGGGTGACCTGAAATTAAAAAATTCAATATTCATACCATTAGGTTGTAGCGACCAAAGCGGAATACGAGATGCTGTTCTTCCAATTTGTATTTGGCCTCTCCATGACAATGGAGAAGGCCAAGGATAGACAGGTTGGTTTAGGAAACTTGCAGACTTGCAGGTAGAGGTGGATCGGGACTGCCTTCGTTCACACACACAGTTATGGAGCAGCACAAATAAAGGATAAAGAGTACAACACTCAGTGCAAGTATCACATTTAAATTCTCCTTCCCACTCTCACACCTACCTATCTGTCCTTGGCCTTTTCCATTGTTACGGAGAGGCCAAATGTAAACTGGAAGAACGGCATCTCATATTCGTGCTCAATGTAGAGGGAACACTATCAGTACTACCTCCTCCCACTTCTAGATCTGCCTAGTCTTTACAGATATAATAATATAATAATAATGCCTTAGCAGTGTGCATTGCATATCTCATGGCATCGTTATATGATCAATGTCCTACAACGAGACACACCTCCACAGCTTTAGTCTCTGCATAATTTGTCTTTAAATAGTTCGATACCACACTGACTCCTGCCCACAGTGTAGAGGGGTGTACAGTATGCTCTAAATAGCGACATCTTCACCACATCTGCACACGCACCAAATTTACGCAAGAGGATATTTGCCTGTACATACAGCATGCGTCGTTGCCTATAAATATCCTCATCATCTGTCATTTGTTCTGTGACAATGTGCCCTAGATATTGTATCTTATTACAGACACTAAGATTGTTGTCAGACAATTTAAAAACAGGATATTTTAGGCATTTATCCTCTTTATTCTCCCCTTGTTTACATTTCCCATTCCTTCCCCATTCCCCTCCTTCACCTGGTTTGATCATCCCTTCATCCCCTCCGTCTGGTTCTATCTATCATGTACAAGCCTGTCCCACCTCTCCCTTGTACTGCTGTATACAGGCCACCTTTCCTCTTCCCTCACAGTCCTGATGGAAAATTTCAACCTAAAACGTTGACTAACAACTTTTGCTTCATTCCAATGTCCCTTTTTCAGTATTATTGACAAACTCTAGCCTTAATGACATTGACTCTTTAGAGTGTAAGTCTTTGATTTACAAATGCACTTTTCACTGCAGCAAATGGTGTTTTACTCTTTGCTCATTGAATTACATCACAATACCCAAACACAATTTTCCAGCCTTTTTGATTTACCTAATGTTGCTATTCATAACAGTTTTCAGGAATGCATCCTTTTTGCTAAGCAATGAATATTTGTATTTCCCCAAAATGGCTGCCTCCTGAGTTAACTGTACATGATTGATGTGTGGGATTTGGAAATAGCAACGAGGCAGCAAATGGGGTCAAAATGACATTAATGATTCTTATTTACATGCATAAGTTTCCAACTGATTACAGACACAGCTGCCAAGATTTAGACCATTATCAAAAATTGTAAGAGATAGCAAGGTAGCAGTGGCTACTTCCAGCAATCACTTCCTTGAAGCGTTAGCCCAGTGCTGAGCACAAAAGAGTGTTAGATGATAATTAACACCAATATAAAGTTCAAGGGAATCTTTAAATGACATCTCCAGATTAATTGTTAGAACATTTCTTTATCCATGTATAGCAATGTGAATCCCATTGTATTTCAATGGCATGCTGTTTATCAAGCTCAGAATACATTTGCCAGCTACAGAGCCTTAACCATTGGAGCCAGCTTCATCGACTAATATTATTTAATTGGATGCTCTCCTGATAGAGCAGCTTTTTATTCAAATAACATTTTTGCAGTAATGGGTTCAAATTTCCACAAACCCAATTGCGTACCATGAAACAGAAAATGAGCGCAAAATGAGTGTGAAGTTTATCATGGTATATGGATCCTAAATCTATTTTGGCAAAAGAAACCGGAGCATAATTTTCCTTTTATCATAAATTACAGATCTGTTGCACAGTGCAAATATTGCAGAGCTGTAAGACAGCTGTGTCCCATTAAAATGTGTAATGGTCACTGATTTCTTACAGCACATGGTCATCAGGCTGAATCCACAGCCAGTAATTAAGAAGATGAAATGTTTAATTGTGCTTTAATTTTGATAAAATTTATCTGTCACACATCCTGTAATCAGGTATTATGCTCACAAATCAATGTCATTGGATCTGAGTGGTGATGGAGGCAGCAGGTTCTCTCTCCTGACAGATTCATTTGAATGTCAAACTACCCTGTTCAGTAATCACGGCAGTGCTGAAATGTCAATTGCTGCAAAGACCATGACATATTGGGAGTGAGCCCTTTCTTTAAAACTTGAGGAGACAATGGCCTAGAAATTCTATCGTGCTGGAAAACAGGCACCAAACGAGTAATGTCTGAACAATCCTTCCTAACATATCACAGTGATGACAAAGCTGACATTTTTGCATGTAGAGTCATAACGAGTCATAGTGAGGAAACAGGCCCTTCGGCCCAACTTGCCCATACCAACTAACATGTCCCATCTACACTAGTCCCACCTGCTTGCGTTTGACCCATATCCCTCTAAACCTGTTCTATCCATGTACTTGTCTAATTGTTTCTTAAACGTTGCAATAGTTCCTCCCTCAACTACCTCCTACACCCACCACCCTTTGTGTGAAAAAGTTACTCCTCGTATTCCTATTAAATCTTCCTCCTTCACCTGAAACCTACGTCCTCTGGTTCTCGATGCAATGGTACTTCATGAAATGATTGTAGAATTTGAACAATACTAATCACGCTATTTGGCCTGTTAGTACCTTCCATGTTATAGCCACATTTTCATAAGGTAAGGGTGCTGCACAATCTTCCAGCCTACCCTATTGTTGCCCTTGCAATTTTTGTATCTAGACTTTCTCTGAAGATGTAATACTATTACACTGATAGGATGACAATCAAGTGGGCCACTTGTGCTGGACTAAGTTCAGCGCTCACTGTGGCGCAGCGGTAGAGTTGCTGCCTTATAGCGAATGCTGCCTTACAGAGAGATCTTCGGTTTTCTCCCACACTCCAAAGATGTACAGGTTTGCAGGTTAATTGGCTTGGTGAATGTAAATATTGTCCCTAGTGTGTGTGGGATAGTGTTAATGAGCGGGGATCACTGGTCGGTGCGGACCCAGTGGGCCATAGGGCTTGTTTCCGCGCTGCATCTGTAAACTAAACTAAACTAAACAAAAAAGTCAAAGTTCTTCGGTTTGCTTGCAGCAGCACTCCTCAAGACAGGTAATGATTTTTCTGATTAACTCTGACTGGTGCCACACCAAATGTAGTGCCTGGTCCAGGTCAGTTTCTCATCAGCGTTGATCCCTGGATGCTGAAGTGTCATTGACTGCATTGAGATAATGGTCACAATGATTTTTTTAGAGATGGCAACTTGGCACGTATGCTGATGCTTGATGGTAACTAGGACTTGCAGTATGACGTCATAGGTTGCACGTCCCCACCCCACCACCAAGTTATTTTTCAGTGATTCCAGAGCTGGTGGACATGTCTTAATGGATCTGAGGGAGAGGCTGAGCATACAGACATACAAGGATAACGCAGGAGATGCTTCAAGCCTCCTATAGCTCTCTATCTCAGGCCCCCGGGGCATTTTGCTGAGGTTCGGTCCACCAAGGCCTCCTAAATCTCCTGATTGGTCATCTTGTTAACTCCTCTTCCCATTCCCATATTGACCTTTCTGACCTGGGCCTCATCCATTGCCAGAGTGTGGTCACACGCAAACTGGAAGAACACCAACTCATACTTCACAATCTGATGTGTGCGCATGTGCGGGGGCTCGGGCCGGCGAGGCCTGCTGAATCAGTGATAATTTCCAGGCCCTTTGAAGATGTGTATTACAGAAATGGATTGCTTAAAGCTTAAATAAAGTTTAAGTAAATTAGAATTTTTCATTTGCCTCACAACCTCTCGCTGAGTCAGTCTGTGGTTCCCACCCCCTTCAAAGCATCCATCATTGTTTCCGTTCCAAAGAAACCAATAATCTCCTGTTTAAATGACTACCGTCCTATCGCACTGACATCAGTCATCATGAAGTGCTTCGAGCGACTAGTCAAAACTCAGATCTGCTCCTCTCTCCCTGACACCTTGGACCCTCTTCAGTTTGCGTATAGACCAAACAGGGCCACAATGCCATCCCCATGGCAACACACACTGCGCTCACCCACCTGGACAAAGGAAATACATATGTGAGAATGCTCTTCATTGACTACAGCTCGGCATTCAACACTATCATTCCCTCAAAACCTGTCTCCAAGCTCCTTGATCTTGGACTGGAGCTCCATCTGTGGCTGGATATTCGACTTCCTGACGGGCAGGCCCCAGGTGGTGAGAATTGGCAGCCACACCTCTTCCTCACTGATCCTCAACACAGGCCCGCACCACAGGGCTGGGTGCTCAGTCCTCTCCTGTACTCCCTGTTCACGCACGACTGTACTGCTAAGCACAGCTCAAACATCATCCTAAAGTTTGTTGACACGACCATCCTGGGCCTCATCACAGACAATGATGAGATGGCCTATAGAGAGGAGGTAAAGAAACTAAACAACTGGTGCCAGGAAAATAACCTCTCTCTCAATGACAGCAAAACTAAGATGATCGTGCACTACAGGAGACAGCAGGGGAGTGGACACCTCCCCACCCACATCGATGATGCTGAGGTTGAAAGGGTCAGCAGCTTCAAGTTCCTCGGTGTGCACATCACTGAGGACCTCTCCTGGACACTGCACACGGACACAATAACTAACAAAGCCCGCCAGAGGCTCTTTTTCCCGAGAAGACTGAGGAGGTTTGGCATGAACGCCAGCATCCTCACAAACGTCTACAGTTGCACCATCGAGAGTCTGCTGACGGGCTGCATCACAGTCTGGTACGGGAACTGTTCTGCCCACAGCCGCGAATCACAACAGGGAGTGGTGAAGGCGGCACAGCACATCACTGTCAACTCTCCCAGCCATTCAGGACATTTTCCATAGGCGGTGCCTGTGGAAGGCACACAGCATCATGAAGGACCACAGCCACCCAGCACACAGACTGTTCTCCTTGTTACCGTCAGGCAGATGATACAGGAACATGGCTGCAAGTACCACCAGACTTAAGAACAGATTTTACCATCAGGCCATCAGGCTTCTGAACTCATAAACACATTATATATGTTGATGGTTTTATTTATTATTGTCTTTTATCTACCAATGTCACTTTTAGCTTATCTTTCTTTATCTTATTTTTATCCTTGTAATATCATTGCTGAGGTGACCGTTGTCTTGTCAAACGCATTTCATTCTACCATTGACCCTGTGTTAACCTACATATGACAAATAAAGCTGAACTGAACTGAACAATTTAAGCAACTCAATCTCAGAAATTAAGCAGTGTGACATCGAGATGTAGAAACTATTGAAACCACAATGCTTGGATCTGTATCTCAACTCACCTACTGCTGCAAAGGAATGGAAGCACTGACTTCGTACACTAAATAACTTCTTTGATGAGTGTGGTGACAATGCACCAGGCAAATTCAGGACATTAATAAGCTCTATGAGAAATGTACAACTTAGGATTCTGCTATTGATGTACTATGCAGACTCTTTGTTAAGACAATCAATGTGATATTTGCTAGACACCTCCTTGCAACACTTAAACAAAAACCTGGTGAGTCACTTGGTGAATTTTTACAAGAACTTCAAAGACTTATTAAAGACTATGCCTTCAAAGCAGTTACAGCTGATCAATATCGACAGGAACTTATTCGAGACTCTTTTATCAATGGTTTGGCATCGCCTTTAATATGACAGAGATTATTAGGAAACAAAACCTTGGATTTACAGTCAGCTTACAATCAAGCTTACTCATTAGACTTGACTCAGAAAAAGTCTGATGTTTATGACTCATCTAATGTGTATTCTGCTGCAACTGCTACAAAACAATCTCACCCAAGTACTAACATGGAGCAAGCTGAAACAATTTCTACTGATAAATGTGCCCTTGCTGCAGCATATACTTATTGAAAATGGAAGTGTTACTTTTGCAGGGGTAATATTCATAATAGAGAGATATGTCCTGCTCGAGAGGCAACTTTAATAGTTGTGGCAAGAAGGGACATTATTCTAGAGTATGCAAGTCCAAAGCAACTACTAAAAGTGTGACTGCTGCCATGTATATGCCTTCTTTATGTGCAATTACAGCTGCATTTCCTCAGAGCTTGTCTCATGCAGCTACAACGGTATCCATCAATGGCCATACATTTAAATGTACTACTTGATTCTGGCAGTTCAGAACGTTTTATAAGTGAACAAGCTGTGTCTCGACTAAATCTAACTATAATTCCTTCAAATAGAGAAATCTCGATGGCTCTGACAACTCTCAATACTCAAATTATTGGATCTTGTATTGTAGACTTTATTCTGAACAAAACTAGTTATAAATCTGTCTTGGTATTTTGAAAAATATGCGTAGTGATATAATTCTAGGTCAGGATTTTCAGAAACAGCACAGATCACTTCAAATAATGTATGAAGGAACAATGCTGATCTTGTATTGTCAAAGCCACCAGTATTGTGTGTTTTTTTCTGCTGCATCTGTTGAATGTCCTTCATTATTCACTAATTTATCCTCTAAGTGCAAGCCAATTGCTACAAAATCAAGAAATGTTAGTAAAGATGACAAAATATTTATCAACACAGAAGTAACTAACCTTTTACAAGAGGGTATCATAGAACCCAGCTCTTCCCCTTGGAGGGCACAAGTTGTCGTGGTTAAGGACCCCTTGGAGAGACATAGAAAGAGACTGCATTGATTACTTTCAAACTATAAACCAGTTCACGGAGCTTGATGCATATCCATTATCTCATATAGAAGAGATTATTAATACATTAGCTAAGTATAAAATATTCTCTACTTTTGACCTAAAAAGTGCTTACTACCAAATTCCTTTGAAAGAATCAGAGAAGAAATACACTGTCTTTGAAGCAAATGGAAAATTATACCACTACTGCAGAGTTCCTTTTGGTGCATCTAATGGTGTGGCTGTTTTTCAGAGAGAGGTGGGCAAACTTGTTGAACAAGAAAACCTTAAAGATACTTTCCCTTATCCTGATAATATAACTATTGCAGGAAAAGACCAAGCTGAACATGATGAAAACGTACAATGGTTTTTAGATGTTGTACATTCTAAAAATCTAACATTAAATGAGGCTGTCAATAGCATCAGTGTCATCAACTAATATTCTTGGTTATTGGGTTGGAAATAATATAATCAACTGATCCAGAAAGACTCTGCCCATTCCAAGAGATACCTGTTCCAGCTACATTAAACTCTCTACGAAGGGTTCTTGGTATGTTTGCATTTAATGCTAAATGGATACCAAATTTTTCTGACAAAATTCAACCTTTGATTAGAGCAAAATCTTTCCCCTTGACTCTACAGCAATTGGTGCCTTTTTTCAAGAAACAATTAGAATCTGCGACATTGCAAGCCATCGAGGAGGATCTCCTCTTTGTTGTTGAATGTGATGCCTCTGATTTAGCAGTATCAGCAACTTTAAATAAAGGAGGACGGCCAGTGGCTTTCATGTCTCGTACTCCAAGGCAGTGAATTGCACTACCCATCCGTCAAAAAGGAAGCTATAGCAATTATTGAAGCAGTGAGGAAATTGAATCATTTACTTGCTCACCAACATTTCACTTTGATAACAGAACAGCATTCAGTAGCTTTTATGCTAGATAATCGGAATCGAACGAAGATTAAAAACAGTAAAATTCATGAATGGAGGATTGAATTATCTGCATATCAATTATCAATTGAGTATCGCCCTGGTAAGGATAATGTTGCTCTGGATACATTAACTCGAGCATTTTGTGCCTCTGTTCATTCTTCTGCACTCACTGATCTTCACAATGGGCTGTGTCATCCTGGAGTCACTCGTGTGTTACACTATGTTCGTTCCAAAAACTTACCTTTCTCTACAGAAGATGTGAAGATGACGTGTGCTTCATGTAGAATCTGCGTTGAATAAAAACCAAGGTTCTTCTGTCCTGAAGAAGGAAGATTATCAAAGCTACTCAACCTATGGAACGTTTACATATTGCGTTCAAAGGGCCTTTACCATCCTCCTCTCAAAATGTTGATATACTTACCATAGTTGATGAATATTCGGGGTTTCCATTTGCCTTTCCTTGTCCAAATATGTCAGCTTCTACGGTTATCAAATGTTTACATCAACTGTTTTCACTCTGTGGATTTCAAAGTTACATACATTCTGATAGGGGCACCTCATTTACGTCAAAAGATTTAAAAGACTACCTTTCTAATAGAGGAATTGCAACAAGTAAAACAACACCATATCATCCTATTGGAAATTGTCAGGTTGAGGGGTATAACGGAATCATTTGGAAAGCAGTGAAACTGGCTTTAAAGCCAAATGACATACCAGATCAGCAGTGGGAATGTGTTCTACCTGGTGCATTAAACACTCCATCAGATCTCTACTGTCAACTGCTACCAATACTACGCCACATGAGCGGTTCTTTAACTTCAAATGACATTCTTCTAGTGGTACTTCTCTGCCATCATGGTTGACGAGCCCTGGGCCTGTGTTGCTTCGTCAGTATGTCCGATCAAATAAGAATGAGCCTTTTGTTGATGAAGTTGAACTGACTGATGTCAACCCGTCTTATGCAACTTTCAAGTATCAGGATGGGCGTCAGTCAACTGTCTCACTTCGTGACCTTGCACCATGTCCATCTTCTCCATCAGCTCCATCACTCCTTGATAATATTAATCGAGAACTTCATTCAACACTCCCATAATCCCCATATGGAAACGTCTATAAGTAATTCTAAAATTGAAAATGTAAATAACAATATGAGTGAAGTTGATGACCAAGCAATATATGTACCACCAGCTATTGAAACACCATTATCTCCTGATGCACCAGTGCTCCAACAGTCATCAAGACATACTAAACCTCCTGACCGTCTCAACATAAATAGGAGGGTAGAATGAAGTGTGCGCATGTGCGGGGGCTCGGGCCGGCGAGCCCTGTGGAATCAGCGATAATTTCCAGGCGCTTTGAAGATGTGTATTACAGAAATTAGTTACTTAAAGTTTATAATAAAGTTTAAGCAAATTAGAATTTTTCATTTGCCTCACAACATAATCTAACAATATGAACCATAATTTTCCAATTTTATGTAACCTCTAACAAATTCTATGTCTCCCCAATTTTCTCCCACCCCCTCCCTCCCCCTCCACCCTCCCACTCCCTCCCCTGCGCCCAACCTGGACATGCACACATTTCTCCCCTCCCCTTCCTTTCTTCCTTTGGCTTCAGAATTCACAACTCTTCAGTCCTTTTGTCTCACCTGTTTTTTTCATCTATAGCCATTATCCATTATATGCCTATCAAAACCTCTCCTCTCCTGTGTTCACCTATTATCTGCTATGCTTTGTCTTGCCCCTCCTCTCTCCTGTCGTTGATACAATCAGTATATCACTTTCTGGACATCCCAAGATCAAAGCTGTCATACTCACTGCTGTACAAGTGGGCCAGCAAGTTCTTGTTGTCCCTGGCAGGAGCTGATGTGTTATATTGGAGTTCAATGCTGACCAAGCTTCCCTTATCCAGAACTTCCACCGTTGTCACGCTATACCTGCCATTTGATGCCATTAAGTGATTGCACAATCCACAAGTGCAAACACTCAAGCTGGTTGATGTGTTTCCTGTAAAGCATCCACACTCACAACCATACAAAAGGTTTGTGAGTATGACTGCTTTGTATACTTTCATGTTGGTTCACAGCTTGAAGTTACTTGATCTATCACAGGACAGCATTGGGCAACCAAGTGATTGACTGGCCTTGCTGATTTGAGCCACTACTTCCATGTCTAGAGAGCCATCAGAAGAGACGATGCTTCGAAGTAGCTGAGGTGATTGAGTGGCTTTGGCTCAGTGCCATTGATGCTTATGCTCAAAAAATTTGCCAGAGAGCCTGGAGCAGGTTGGTAGAGGATCTCGGTCTTGTCGAGACTGCTTACACCAAAGAATCGTGAGACTTTGGCAAACTCAAGTTCAATTCTGAATGTGCACAAGGAGATATTGATCTTCAAGACACTGTTTGCCGATGACTGCACCCTTCTGGCACATTTGGAGTTTGACCTTCAGGTCTTGGACAAGATAAACACATGGCATTGACCAGTTCAACATGTGGCTCTTCCCGGCTAACTCCGATCACTGCTTAGAATCTTAGAGATTCTGGTGATTATTACATTTTGGTGATCAAATTATACACAAGAGTAGGGTATAGGTTGTAAGGCCTTCATTTTTAGCAGGAAACTTGGACGATTATCTGAGTTCATTGTATTAACTTTAACATTTTCACATTATTTCTTTGGTGTCTTTCAACGTGACTGGTCTGCCTCACCACGAACATCAAATTTGCCGCCTAGCATTACTTTATTTTACATATAAGAAATAGTTTTGGATGAACTAAACATTATTCTCGCTGTTATAGTGGGTGCAAATAATTGAAGATAGACAAAAATGCTGGCAAAACTCAGCGGGTGCGGCAGCATCTATGGAGCGAAGGAAATAGGCAACGTTTCGGGCCGTAACCCTTCTCCAGACGGATGCAGGGTGGGGGGGGCGGGAAGAAGAAAGGAAGAGGAGGAGCCAGAGGGCTGAGGGAGAGCTGAGAAGGGGAGGAGACAGCAAGGGCTACCGGAAATTGGAGAAGTCAATGTTCAAGCTGCTGGGGTGCAGACTGCCCAAGCGGAATATGAGGTGCTGCTCCTCCAATTTCCGGTGGTGCTCACTCTGGCCATGGAGGAGGCCCAGGACAGAAATGTCGCATTCGGATTGGGGGGGGGGGGGGGGGGGGGGGGGGGGGGGGGGGGGGCAGTTGAAGTGCTGAGCCACAGGGAGATCAGGTTGGTTAATGCGGACCGAGCGGAGGTGTTCGGCGAAACGCTCGCCAAGCCTACGCTTGGTCTCACCGATGTAAATCAGCTGACATCTAGAGCAACGGATGCAATAGATGAGGTTGGAGGAGGTGCAGGTGAACCTCTGTCGCACCTGGAACTACTGTTTGGGTCATTGAATGGAGTTGAGGGGGGAAGTAAAGCGACACGTGTAGCATCTCCTGCGGGTTGCAAGGGAAAGTGCCCGGGGAGGGGGTGGTGCAGATGGGAAGCGTGCAAATAATTTCTTGTGTGATAACTGGTTTGCTAAATGGAAAGCTGTGCTGGAAGAACACTTATATATCCTGAAAAAAAGTATCCAGTTTCCCTTGCTGCATCATTACTCTAATACTTGATAGGGTTCACCTTAAATTTTATAAAGCACACAATATAATCTTACATTTTGCTTAGTGAAATTAATTATGTTTTCTTTATACATGTAGTGTGGTTTCAGATGCTTTTGATAGAAGTTTTAAATTCTTATTCCATTTGTGCATTATTTTCATTTGTTCGTTATTTCAATTAATGCAGAAATTAGTCAATAATTGCAAACTCTGAAAATTCTGTATGTTAAATAGATTAACAGATATTTCAAGGATTGTGGGGGTTGAGGGAGGTTATGGCAACTGATTTACAAATGTTCAAAACTGTAATTAAAAGACTGTGATCAGCAATTAGGACTTTTAAGCTGTCTTAGTTGTTGTGGTGTGGTATTACATTCTGCTTAACATGTGGCATTCATGATAATTAAAATGATACTAACACATGGACAATTTTATGGCCCTTATGGTGCAGCCCATAATGCCAAATACAAGCCTATGTTTGCATTGCATACACTACACAGTCTCATTATGCGTCCTTTTCTCTTCCTTCCTTCAAACAAATGTTCAAGCAATCTTCAGAACACAGTATTTTGTTTTTCTTTGAGTTGACAGTTCTTAAGTGATTGTTGAAAATATACGTTCTCAGTTAATTCCAACCTTCACAATAATTTGTTAAGGGTAAATTTCATCCATAGGAAGGAGTATCTGACAGTTTAAAGCACGCTGCCAATTCACTGATTTTTTTCTTTCTTTCAGCAGGGATTAATTTCACCTGCTTTGTGTTCTGTGTGCTTATTTTAAAGAGCTTTTCCCACTTTGCAGAATTTTTTTTTCCTTGGGATGAACAGGTTGGAGTCAGTTGAGGCTCAGTTGGTGGCAGGCTTTCCTCTGAATTAGTGGGTTTCTGGTTAAAGAGCCACCCCAGACATTTGTACAGACAAATCTAAGCTGACATTCCAGTGCAGTGCTGCACTGTTGGAGATACTATCTTTCAATGAAATGACAAACTAAGCCCCTTCTGCTGTCTCGGGTAGACATGATTAATCCTTTCTTCGAAGTCCAAGTCAGTTACCCTCAGTACCTTAGCCAGAATCTCTTTCGCAGTCAAACCATCGGAAAGTGATTTGCCTAGAAATTCACCACCTGCAGTAAAGCTGAGCACAATAGATTAATGATGTGAGAATTTATTCAACATTAACCATTCCTCAAAATCACTTACTGATTGTGTTATTCTGCAGGATATCCAAAGATTTTTGAAAGGGTCCATTGAAAATATAACTTTTGAAAAACGCAACCCTATATCACTATGATTTTTGGCCATCTTACTCACAGTCCTCCTCTGTTGAGGCAGCCGCGAGGATTTTTCCGATCGATGAAAAATAAAAACGTTATCCGTGTTTAAGAAATCTTGAGGTCAGCTGATTGATCCTCTAGCCTGTCAATCACCATGATGAACGATGTTTGGCGTGCCCTGTGCTTGAAACTGCAATGGAAATGGAAATTAAATGAAAATGCAATGAGTTGTTTGGGCTGCCCTGTGCTTGACACTGCAATGGAAATGGAAATGAAATGAAAATGCAATGAGTTGTTTGGCCTGCCTTGTACTTGAAACTGTAATGGAAATGGAAATGGAAATGAAATGAAAATGCAATGAGCTATTTGTACTGCCATGTTCTTGAAACTGCAATAGAAATGGAAATGAAATGAAAACGCAATGAGCTGTTTGGCCTGCCCTGTGCTTGAAGCTACAATGGAAATGAAAATGAAATGAAAATCTAACGAGCTGTTTGGCCTGCCCTGTGCTTGCAACTGCAATGGAAATGGAAATGGAAATGAAATGAAAATGCAACAAGCTGTTTGGCCTGCCCTGTGCTTGAAACTGCAATGAAATTTGAAATTAAATGAAAATGCAATGAGTTGTTTGGCCTGCCCTGTTCTTGAAACTGCAATGGAAATGGAAATGGAAATGAAATGAAAATGAAATTACTTGTTTGGTATGCCCTGTGCTTGATATTAAAATGGAAATGGAAATGGAAATGGAAATGGAAATGAAATGTATTATTTGGCCTACCCTCTGCTTGAAATTGAAATGGAAAGGAAATTAAATGAGTTGTTTGGCCTGCCTGAAACCACTAATTTCAGCCCACATGCCCCTATTAGCCGAGAAACCAATCCCTTTTGCCTAAAATGCCCTTATTAGCCCAGGATGAGCATTTTGGCCCAAAAGGCCCGTGCCAGGCCAGGAAAAGTCCAGAAAACGTGTCTTTCACTGAGATTTCACTGAGATTTATTTTTAAGAGCCCTTTCGGCCCATCAGACCTGTACTAGCCCAGGAGGAGTCCCTTCGACCCATCAGTAAGAATCCCCCCTGCAAGTATTAAACCTCATCCCAGTATTTTTCTCCCTGCTTTAATTGGCAGTTTCTGAGCTGCCAGCCCACCAGCCCTGAGTGACTGAGCTGCCAGTCCACCCGGCCCGAGTGACTGAGCTGTCAGCCCACCAGGCTTGAGTGACTGAGCTGCCAGCCCAAGATCCATTCGGCCCACAATATTCATACTAGCCCTCTGGAAACCAGTCCCTTCAGCCCACAACACCCATACTAGCGCTCCAGAAAGCCCCCACCCCCCCACTGGGCACCAATATTGGAATTGGTGGACAGGTGGAATATTGTGCTGGGGGACCAGCCTCCCGTGTGGCCATGGGACCCTACGGGTCTCACTTAATCTAGTATGTTTGAATTGTGAAGCAGATTCTCCTTCAATTGCCATCTTATTACAACTTAAATACAAATCATCATGTGCTGCGGAACCGATGGGGCTGGTGGGGGCTGCAGCCACTCCACTTTTTTGGCGAGACATGCTTCATAACCCAAAATTATCTGTCCCACAGGTGTATTTTTCTCTTCTTCTGAGGACCTCCGACATCCAGAATCTCAGAACAATCGCACAGTAAGTGCATGAAAACCAAAGATCATAGACCCCGAGGCTGGTGATCAGTGATCGCTCAGCTCAGCCCCCCCCCCCCCCCCCCCCCCCCCCCCCCCCCCCCCCCCCCCCCCCCCCCCCCCCCACTTTCAAAAATGTTCCATGGCCCTTGAGCAGAATCCAATTTTCTTTCTGACTGCCAACCAGTTCTCTACCCATCAATGCCCTACCCTCACAACCATGTGCTCTAATTTTCCACACTAATCTCTTGTGTGGGACCTTGTCAAAGGCTGTTTGAATGTCCGGATACACCACATCCACTGGCTCTCCCTTATCCATTCTAGTTGTTACATCCTCAAATATTTCCAGAAGTTTAGTCAAGCATGAATTCCCGTTCATAAATCCATGCTGTATTTGACCGATCCTGTCATTGCTTTCCAAATGCACTGCTATAACATTTTTAACAATTGACTCAAGCATCTTCCCCATTACTGATGTAAAGCTAACTGGTCTATAATTTCTTGTTTTCTCTCTCCCTTCTTTCTTAAAAAGCTGAGTTACATTGGCTACCCTCCAGTCCACAGGAACTGATCCAGAGTTGAGAGAACATTTGAAAATCTTCACCAAAGCATCCACGATTTCTACGGCCACCTCCTTGAGTGCTATGGGATGCAGAACATCAGGCCCTGCGGATGTATCTGCCTTCATTCCCAACAGTTTATCTAACACCATTTCCTGACTAATGTGGATTCCCTTCAGTTCCTACATCCCACGATGATTCCCGGTCCCCTAGTATTTCTGGGAGATTGGTTGCATCTTCCTTAGTGAAGACAGAACCAAACTACTTGTTTAACTGTTCTGCCATTTCCATGTTTCCCATTGTAAATATACCTTTCTCTGATTTGGCTTCACTAATCGTTTCCTTTTTACATATCTAAAGAAGCTTTTACAGTCAGTTTGTTATATTCCCTGCAAGCTTTTATACTGGGATGCTTTCTTCCATTCTCCCCCCCCCCCCCCCCCCCCCCCCCCCCCCCCCCCCCCCCTCCCCCCCCCCCCCCCCCCCCCCCCCCCCCCCCCCCCCCCCCCCCCCCCCCCCCCCCCCCCCCCCCCCCCCCCCCACCCCCACTCCCCCCCCCCCCCCCCCCCCCCCCCCCCCCCGCTTAATTACCTCTTTGCCCTCTGTTGAATTCTAAATTTTGCTTACATTTCCATCCAATCACTGAACAACACACAAGGAAGAAGATAAAATAATCTGGGCACAAGGTAAAGAATAGGCAGAAGAGACAGCTCCACTCTGTGGCAATAAGGTGATGATTAGTTGAATTATCTTTGTCCCTTGGTTTGTTTTATATTTTGTCTTCCTTGTTTTCATAGATCCTCCTTGTGACACTAGGCCTTCTCCATCTAGGATACAACAGGATGTAGTGAATTGGTCGAACAATTGATACAGTTGCATTTTTGGCTGTACAATTTGAAATGCTTAGTCTTTAATTGAAATGTGCATTATCCTCATCATAATCTTGCAAACTCGCTTGGTTGCAGTTCAGACGACGGATGAAAGAAACATTATCTCAGGCTTCCCATGGCAGCAATCGCACTCCACAGGTGGCAGAAGAAGTCACAATCTGAGCAAGATGTCAGTTTTCCCTCTCACCAAGATGGAGCACCTTGATTCCACGTGGCATTCCATCTGGCATCCTGGCTGAGGACTCAATAAACTCACTCAACTGGGGCAATCATGTTGAAGTGACAGGCAGTGCTGGGATTTGGACTCACAACATCCTGGGCTGATGCCAAGCACTACACTATTGGAGCTACCCGGCTGCTCCAAACTGCCTGGCAGTTTTTGGTTGTAAGGCCTGATTAAACTTACTCTCCAGGATTATTTTGGCACTTTGAGAACTTGCATTTGATGTTTGTACATTCACATATGATCCAGATATAGACGTGGTCTCGATTAGAATAACTTCCTTAACCCAGATACTACATTCAAGTAAATCCTGATGCAAGGTTTTGTTACTTACCAGAACTTCCAGCGAGAGCAAGAGTGTGAATATCAATTCACAGTCATTGTGCTTCCTTGTGTCTCTATCTTAATTAAAGCCCCACTAGATTTGTCAACATTTTGACACAATGTGTAGAATACTTTCTTAGAATATATGCAAATATGAGGTGACAGAATAATTGGGCGTTCTATATAACCATATAACCATATAACAATTACAGCACGGAAACAGGCCATCTCGGCCCTACAAGTCCGTGCCGAACAACTTGTTTTCCCTTAGTCCTGCCTTGCTATTTTTTTCCTTTGCAAAGTGGATAAGTTTACATTTGTCCACGTTATATGACATCAACCATGGATTAGCCCACTCATTCAAATTATTTAAGTTGGCCTGAAGTTTTTTGCACTCACCTTTAAATTCACAAATTTAGGATTATCATGCTGTCTTTTAATTTTTTCAATAGGAGGCCACTAGCTAGAGCAATCTTAAGAGACATAAATGCTAATGTGTGCAAATAACTAAAGCTAGAGTCAGTGTTAAGATTAAACAGGGTGAGGCAGTGAGATAGAAACATAGACAACATAGTCTCCACTGGACTCTGCCTCTCAGCATCCAACAGTGGAAGAACCCTAGACTGTGGTTCTTCACAAACAGAGTCTTAGCGTTGGCTGCACCAAGCTTCAGTACATCCCGCAGCACGTAGCCCTGCAATCTGGAATGAGCCAGTATCATTACCGATCAAAGACCACAACCATGTCACCCTTTATGGTTTGGTATCCATGTTGACCCTTTGATACAATCTTAGTATGCAACCTTTTGTAATTGTATTGACATTGCAATTATTTACATCGTTTTTGTCGAGTTCCATGTGCTAAAACACCATCTCAATAGTTAATAATGGGGTTATGCTTACAATAGGGCGCCATTGTTACAATGGAGTTTCAAATAAAGAAATCTTATTTTTTTCATTTGTTGAGGTAACTGAATATTGGAAAACTCAAAATGCCATAAATTGGTCTTTAAGACTCATCCGGGTTTCAATTAGACCATCTGTCATTGTATAGATGAAGGGTTCCTCCAATGTTTTTTGTTAACTCAACAGCAATTACCATTTAGGCATTCCCAAAGGTTTTGGGCTTTGGATGTTGAGCCACACTTTTGGGGGCCCTAGCTGGGACTGCCGTGGGAAGTTCATAGTCTTGTAGATAGACAAGGTTTTGGTAAAAGAAGAAATGGCGCACGTCTTTCTCTTTCTCCTTCTCTGATTAAATACCCATTTCCCTCTCTCCCACTCTCTCTCCCCCTCTGACTCCCGGCTTGTGCACTTACAGAGCCCTCTGTTCTCTCAGGGCATGCCGGGATACTAACGTTTGGTCCAATCTTCCTACATATAACTGTAGGAAGATTGGACCAAACGTTAGTATCCCAGCATTGCAATTGGCAAAAGAAGGTACATGGAGTTAAGCTTCAGATCAGGCATGATGTTGATATAATTGAATGGCATATCAGGCCTCGTCTTGCTTCTGTGTTGAGCTGTTAGGAGTGGGCTCAACATCTTCCCTCACGAGGAGAGGCTTCCGATGCACGTGAGCTAGGCCTGTTGACAGGTTATAGACGCAGCAGCATGGTCATAGCAACATAAAACATTGAAAATAGGTGCAGGAGTAGGCCATTTGGCCCTTCGCGCAATCACCACCATTCAATATGATCATGGCTGATCATCCAAAATCAATACGCCGTGCCTGCTTTGACCATATCCCTTGATTCCCTAAGCCCTAAGAATTATATCTAACTCTCTCTAGAAAACATCCAGTGAATTGGCCTCCACCGCCTTCTGTGGCAGAGAATTTCACAGATTCACAACTCTCTGGGTGAAAAGGCTTTCCTCATCTCAGTCCTAAATGGCCTACCCCTTATTCTTAAACTGTGACCCCTGGTTCTGGACTCCCCCAACATCGGGAACATTTTTCCAGCATCTAGCCTGTCCAATCTCTTAACAATTTTATATGTTTCTATAAGATATGCCCTGTCATCGTTCTAAATTTCAGTGAGCATAAGCCCAGTCGATCCATTATAAGTTGTTTCATTCTGTGCCACTCTTCTGTCTGAAGGTGATTCCCAGATCTCCTAAATGTGAATGTCTTCCATTTCATGGCAATAAAAAAAAATCACTTTGATGAACATTTTGACAATGAAGTAGAGGAAAAAGAATATCAGTATTCAGGCAGAAACCAAATCTTAAAAATGAAATAAAAGATTATTGATAATGTTGGATTACAAAACAAAATTGTGAGCGCATGCAGCACCTTAGGGAAACACTACCCAAAACAAGGTCGCAGTCCAAAAGCTAGAAACCAAATCGTTTCATCTATTGTTTGATTGACAACAATATTTGTGATCATCAAATCAGAGCATATTTGAAAGCAAATAGCTAGTTTATTTGTTTCTTTCTCACACAAAATGAATTAATTTGCAGGCTATTACTTGAATTGGCAGTTTATAGGCTTGTTTTACTGACAGTACTATTTGAAGTTTCCTGTGGTAACTTCATTACCCATATTTTGTTCAGAATTACTGATGCATGCCGAAAATTGCTAATGACAGATGTTTCTCCACTCTGTCACACTTCTCGTATCATTTGATTTGGAAAGCAACATACGGTGTTATGCTCTATCAGTATGTCACAGACTGTCTGTAAACAGCTGGTCATAACTCAGTTCAGTGAAAACCATTACTTTCCAATGAAGTGCTGGACAAGATCCAAATTTTGTTTTGGCATGGTGAGCACTGCATTATGCAGATAGTTTTGCTGCACTACGGTTACCTGTGGAAGCAAAAGCTTCCTGCTTTACTTTTCTTCAGTGCAAGATTAAGTTGAAATACAAACAATAGCAAACTAGTTACATCCAATAAACCATCAAAAAGCTGGTCACACTTTTTGCCTGCCAACTTTATGCTTCCTGGATAAATGACTGGTAAACTGAATGGATAAGAGGCATGGATAACGGAGAATGATCACTTAAATCAAGCGTCCCTCTAAAAAACGTTGATGTGTGTGTGGTATCACAGAGGACGGAAGGAGTGATTTCCATTCACGCTCGAATATGCACAATTCCTGGACTTTACAAGTAATCAATTAAGTATTCGTTGCTAATTATGCCCGTTAAATTTTATCACTGATTATTTCACAGATTTCTGACACTGTTTCTTTTATCAATCAATAAATATCCCAAAAAAGCTTCAGCTACTTGGCAGCATTAACAATTAACACATTGTTAATAATAATAGCATCCTTTTTTGATTCATTAAATGACCATGAATTTTCTTGTCAAGTAAAATCCATACCTAAACAATAAAGATCTAATCCTTATGAATGGGGCTGTGCACAGAATGAAGTAACCCTAAGCAATTCAATTTCTGGGAAATGCATTAAATACATGATGCTCCAGCCAAAAGTGAAGCAAATTGTAAGTGCCATGAAGCTACAAAATATAGACCAGGTTCAAAGTTGTAGCATTGCACATTTGATCACAAGGAAACAAGCAGAGTGCAATACGTTTGTTATCTAGCATTGCAGATTCATTCTCACCTTCTCTGGGCTACTTTCTATGTAATGGTGACATTTTCTGGGATGGAATCACATTGTAAGAAAACAATGAGGCATGCATGCACTGTTTTGAAGTTAAAATACAGATTTGGAGTTTAAATTGTAAGGCAATGGGATAGTGCACAATGACCTCACTTTCTTACGCTTGAATGGATGCATCCAGGTAGGAGCTGACAATTACAATAGGTTTTTATTTGCATACTTTAAGAATTCTATTTAATTCCAATTTGGGGGGAAATGCCAGATTCAGAGCTTCATTTTCAGACAGAACACATATTCAAGCCTCAAATGCAAGTCGTCAACATGATCACATTGGCAACATGGGTATTGGTGCAAGTATTGCTGATAGTTTGTGGTCACAAGACTATGGTTTGGTTTTATGCATACAATTATTTGTGTTATCCACAAGTGCCAAGAAATAATAATCACACTGATATGCAAAGATTGAAATTTGACAAAACCAGCCATGAAAATTGACCAGCTGGTGCCTTGTTAAATGCAGCAACAACGTGTATCACTGTTTCATAGGTAGAAAAGAATCGTATTCTATACGTGTGTCCCATTTCTCTGGAGCATATGGCACTCAATTACAATATGGCTTTAACAGTATAGATTATGGAACCGACAGAATCTAATGAAATATATTTACATAGCCTCAGTTTTATCTTATCTCCGAGAATATTTTTGACAGTTCTGTTAATTCTCTCCTAGATAACTAAAATGTAAAGACACCCCATTAAATATTCTTGCTTGAAAAAATTGCTCTAACAATAGCATCCCTATTACATGTCAATGTTGCTGTCTTGTTGATGTGTAGTCTGGAAAGTTAAAACTGCAGAAAGTGTGATTGTTCATCTTTAAAAAGGTAGAATTAGTACGAAGTTCCTACCACTGAGTGCCACTTAGTAAAATACCTTTTTATTTCAATAGACAATAGGTGCAGGAGTAGACCATTCGGCCATTCGAGCCAGCAACGCCATTCAATGTGATCATGGCTGATCATCCCCAATCAGTACCCCGTTCCTGCCTTCTCCCCATATCCCCTGACTCCGCTATTTTTAAGAGCCCTATTTAGCTCTCTCTTGAAAGCATCCAGAGAAGCTGCCTCCACTGCCCTCTGAGGCAGGGAATTCCTCGTCTCCGTTCTAAATGGCTTATTCTTAAACTGTAGCCCCTGGTTCTGGACTCCCCCAACATCGGGGACGTGTTTCCTGCCTCTAGCTTGTCCAAACTCTTAACAATCTTATATGTTTCAATAAGACATCCCTCTCATCCTTCTAAACTCCAAAGTGTACAAGCCCAGCTGCCCCATTCTCTCAGCATATGACAGTCCTGCCATCCCGGGAATTAACCTTGTAAACCTACGCTGCACTCCCTCAATAGCAAGAATGTCCTTCCTCAAATTAGGGGACGAAAACTGCACACAATACTCCAGGTGTGGTCTCACTAGGGCTCTGTACAACTGCAATTTCTATTCTTTGTTTCCTGTCAGCCAACCATTTCTTTGGCTGTCAGCATTTTGCCTCCAATCCCCTATGTTTTAATTTTGCACAGTAATTTTTTATGTGCAACCTTATCAAAACATTTCTCAAAGTCCAAAGACACCACATCCACTGTTCCTTTCTCAATTATTCTGATAGTTACTTCCTCAAATAAATCCAATAAATTTGTCTCGATCAGTCTGAAGAAGGGTCTCAACACGAAATGTCACCTATTCCTTAAAGGAGGGAGAGAAAAAACAGGGAATTATAAACCAATTAGCCTGACATCGGTGATAGGGAAGATGCTGGAGTCAATTATAAAAGATGAAATTGCAGCACATTTGGATAGCAGTAACAGCATCGGTCCGAGTCAGCATTGATTTACGAAGAGGAAATCGTGCTTGACTATTCATCTGGAATTTTAGAGGATGTAACTTGGAAAATGGACAAAGGAAAGCCAGTGGATGTAATGTACCTGTACTTTCAGAAAGCCTTTGATAAGGTCCCAAATAGGCAAAACTAGAACACATGGTATTGGGGGTAGGGTACTGACGGATAGAAAATTGATTGGCAGACAGGAAACAAAAAGTAGGGATTAAATGTGTCCTTTTCATAATGGCAGGCAGTGACTAGTGGGGTAGCGCAAGGCTCGGTGCTGGGACCGCAGCTATTTACAATATACATTAATGATTTAAATGAACGGATTAAAAGTAACATTAGCAAATTCATGGCCGTCCGAAGGGGGGGGTACGATGGGTGCAGTCGCACCCCCCTTTTTTTCCAGAGTTTAAAAAAAAATCCAGGAAAAAAAAAAATTGGAGCAATGATTAAAAAATGATTAAAATATCAGTGTTTCAACTTTGAAGGAATTTACCTGAAATTCAGGAAATTCTGGTTCTGGCCCATGGGATAATTTGGGGAGGGAAAAAATATTTGCGACCATCCACGCCTGCGCAGTTGGGGGAAGCCGGTGACGCAGTAGTGATGCAAAATGACGCCGTCTCTCCGCACGTGCGCAGTGGGCCGTATCTGATCACCACCATTTTTACTGCATCTCCTCGACGCCCCGGGCTTAGTTTGGGTGAGTGGTGCCCTGGAATATTGCGTTGCGCGAGGGGGAATCTGTTTGTTTTTTATCGGGGTTGTCAAAGTACCTGTGAAGGGTCCAATCCGGCCCGTGGGATGATTTGGAAAAAAAGAGGAGTGCCCGCTTCTCTGGGTCCGGGGCTGCGATGACTGCCCGCCTGGACCATCGCCTCCATCCACCGCCGGTCAGCCTGCTGTCCAGGTCCGCTGCCGGCGGTCCAGGGAGACCGTTCTCCCGTTGACGGGCGGTAGCGGGAACCACTGAATCTGAACCTAGTCCTGGCAGCGGCCGTGACCCCAACATCAGGCGCTGCTCCAGCCGGGCCCCCGGACCAGAGCTTCGGCAGCGGTGACGCGGCGCTGGATTCACCATGGAGCGGGCGATACCTACCTGGATCGCCGTTTGGAGCTCCGGAGTATTCGGCCTGCTGCTCCAACATAACAGATCTGTGGTTCGTGGAGCACCCAGCGTGGGTGGTGCTGACCAACATCGCGGAGTCCCTGGGGAGTCTCCTTTGCCGAGGGCCGCCAGCGTGAATCTCCACCCGACGCCGCCTGGGGACGTCGGGAGCCGCGGACTATGATACTGCATTTCCTTGTCTCTGTACTCTACACTGCACAATGATAATAAAGTTTGAATCTGAATCTGAATCTGAATCTGAATCTGAAGCGGCCGATTCGGAGCTGCTGAGGTTGGCCTCCCGTTCCGACGTGGCAAAAATGTCGGAGGATTATTTGTTGTATGTGACGGCTGGTAGGGTGGAAGGTGAGGGCAAGGGGGATTCTGCCCTTGTTATGAGTGGGGGGGATGGGGATTGAGAGAAGAGTTACGGGATATAGAAGAGACCCTGGTGAGATCTATAGTAGAAGATGGGAACCCCCATTCCCTGAAAAATGAGGACATTTCCGATGCCCTGGTGTGGAACATCTCATCCTGGGTGCAGATGCGGCGTAGATGGAGGAATTGGGAGTAGGGGATGGAGTCCTTACAGGAAACAGGGTGGGAAGAAGTGTAGTTGAGATAGCCATGGGAGTCAGTGGGTCTATAGTGGATGTCGGTCAGTAGTCTATCACCTGCGATGGAGATAGTGAGGTCTAGAAATGGTAGGGAAATGTCTAGGTGTATTTGAGTGCAGGATGGAAGTTCATGGTCAAATGGATGAAGTCAGTGAGTTGTGTGCGGGTGCAGGAGGTAGCACCAATGCAGTCGTCGATGTAGCGGAGGTAGAGTTTAGGGATAGGGCCCTGGTACGCCTTGAACAAAGATTGTTTGACGCACCCTACAAAGAGGCAGGCATAGTAAGGGCCCATAGCTATGCCTTGTATTTGGAGGAAATGGGAAGAGTCAAACGGAAATTTATTAAGGGTAAGGAGATCAGTAGACGGGGATTGGTTAGTTCTGCGGTCGAGGAGGAAACGGAGGGCTTTAAGACCCTCCTGGAGGGGGATGGAGGTGTAGAGTGACTGGATATCCATGGTGAAGATGAGGGAATGGGGGCCTAGAAAACGGAAGTCCTGGAGTAGACGAAGAGAGTGTGAGGTGTCTTGAACATAGGTAGGGAGGGATTTAACCAGGGGGGATAGGATGGAGTCAAGGAGTGTGGAAATAAGTTTGGTAGGACACGAACAGGCAGAAACAATGGGTCTACCAGAACAGTCAGGTTTGTGGATTTTGGGGAGAAGGTAAAAGTGGGCAGTACGGGGCTGGGGTATGATGAGGTTGGAGGCTTGGGAGGGCAGGGAGCCGGAGGTGATGAAGTCAGTGATGGTGCTAGAGATAATGGCCTGGTGCTCATCTGTGGGGTCATGGTCCAAGAGTAAGTAGGAGGAGGTGTCTGAGAGTTGGCACGTGGCCTCGGCCTTGTAGAGATCAGCGCGCCAGACTATCGCGGCACCTCCTTTGTCGGCAGGTTTGATCACCTAGTCTAGGTTGTTGCAGAGTGAGTGGAGGGCTGTACCTTCAGGGGGGAAAGGTTAGAGTAAGACAGGGGAGTGGAGGAGTTCAGGCAGTTGATGGCCCGCCAGCAGTTTAAAATAAAAAGGTCTAAAGCCGGTAGATGGCCATGAGGGGGGTACAAGAGTAGGGAGTCCGTTGGAGACGGGAGAAGGGGTGATCACTAAGGAGTGAGGAATTCTTCCCATGGAAAAATGCTTTGAGGCGGAGGCGACGGAAGAAGAGCTCCACATCATGGCGGACGCGGAACTCATTGAGGTGGGGACGGAGGGGAACAAAGGTGCGGCCTCTGCTGAGAACAGACCATTCGGTATCAGAGAGTGGAGGTCAGGGGGGATGGTGAACACACGGCAAGGATGGGGGTTGGGGACGGAGGAAGGCAGGTGAGTGGACTGAGACCGAGGCAATGGGGGATGGTAAGGGGGTGGTGGGTGGTCAGGGAGGAGGGCGGTATGAGGACTATGGTGTGGGTGGGGAAGAGCTGGCCTCCTCCATGATCAGAGTGAGGAACTCCGTAAATTGGAGGAGCAGCACCTCATATTTCGCTTGGGCTGTTTGCACCCCAGCAGTATGAACATTGACTTCTCTAATTTCAGGTAGTCCCTGCTTTCTCCTCCCCTTCTCAACTCTCCCTCAGCCCACTGTCTCCACCTCTTCCTTTCTTATATGGCCCCCCCCCCACCCTCACATCAGTCCGAAGTAGGGTCTCGACCCGAAACATTGCCTATTTCCTTCACTCCATAGATGCTGCCTCACCCGCTGAGTTTCTCCAGCATTTTTGTCTACCTTTGATTTTCCAGCAACTGCAGTTCCTTCTTAAACATGACAGTAAAAGGACTTCCGGTGGCGCTATGGAGTAGGAGAGACTCGCGCCAACTAGCTCCGTGAAAAAAAACGAAAAAACGGGGGGAAAAGACAGATCCTACCTGCAGAAAACGGCACCGATTGTTTTGCAGTAGGCCCGTGACGTCATCAGGCGCACGACACCGGCAGTATGTCGACCCAGCATACTCCCCCCCACAAGACAAAAACCGGCAAGACTAAAGAGGTAGGCCCAACTGAAGCCTCGGCCTCAGGTTTAACAACATCCCGAGAAGACATCTCAAAGAAGAAGAAAAAGACTGAGATGGAAGAATTAAAAACGTTTCTTACACAGGAAATCTCTAATTTAATGGAGGAACTTAAAAATCTTAGACAGAACTTTAAAGAAGAGCTGACATCTTTTAAAAAAGAAATTAAAGAACAAATTAAAGACGATGTTACAGAGATGGTACACGAAGTCCTGGAAGACTGGAAATTAGATATGGAAAGAAATTTGACTCAAAATCTTGAAGAAGTAAATGAAAAACTGAATATGATGGAATCCAGATTTGATTCTAAACTTGAACCTATCTTCCAGACATTAAACCAACACCACAAGATTGTAAAAGAACTTGAGGAATTTGCTGAGACAAGCACCGCAACTACAAAACAACTCATCACCGAGAACCAACGCCTATCAAAGTTATTGCGTCAAATAACCGAAAAATGTACAGACTTGGAGGGACGACAGAGGCGTCAGAACTTAAGAATCGTGGGCAGAGAGGGGACTCGTGACCCCCGTGAATTTGCTGCAGATGTATTGAAAACAATTTTGAACCTGGACCAGCAGCCATTACTTGCCCGAGCGCACAGAGTGCCGGGACGTCCCCCAAAGGTGGACGACCCTCCAAGAATAATGATAGTAAAGGTCCAATATGACCATGTATTGGATGACATGATGAGGAAAATTGTCAAAAGCAGAAATCTTGTATATGAAGGAGACAAGATTAGCGTATTCAGAGATTATCCTGTGGAAGTTGCTAAGAAAAGAGCATTGTTCACAGAAACAAGAAGAATACTGAAGAACATAAAGAATTTGAGATATGGACTGTTATACCCCGCAACACTAAGAGTTACTTACGAGAAGAAGGAACACTTCTTCATCAAGCACACAGAAGCATTGAAATTTGCCAAGAACATTGAGGACAAGATCGAAGATTGAAAAATATTCAACACTCAACACCTACCTGGATACTGCTATCTCGCAGAGAAGATATGGAACTGTAAAATTTAAACTATTATATTTAAGAGTTGCCTAAAATTCGCAATAAGAATTGGGTAAATATCCTGCAACGGATATATAATACTTACATTTTAGTACTAACTTCTAACTCCTATTAATAATCATGAATACTAACTAACACTAACTATTGACAATTAGATTACTTAGATTATTTAAGAATTAACTAAAAGTATGAAATATAAGTAAAGTGTGATTCAGGTATTTTATAATGAAAAATGTATGGTGGCTCTCTGTGTGATGTTTTTGTTTTTGATTATTCTTTGATAAATGTTTATATTATACAAAACTAACATTTCAATTTGAGACTACTAAGTATATCATTAATGGAATATAATCATTATTTCTTTCCCCCCCACAAATTGTTTGCATCAAATTGGAAACTTTCCCTTCAAGGAAAGTACGGAGCTAGTATTTTTATTAACCAAAAGCTACGGAAGTCCATAGATGCTTAGCCACATTAGGGTGGCTATCACTAACTGCACTAATTGTAGTTGTAGTTGCTTTTTTTTCTTACTTTCCACACTTTACTAATCCAATTTGTTATCACTTTTTTTTAAAAATCTTATATCATATTATATTTTGTATTTGGAATGGAATTGCATATTTTATTTAAGGAGATATGTTCGGATGGAAAACAGACGTGACCTAAAATTCATCTACCTGATGTTCGAGTATAAGGTAGGGTTGAGTGTGCTGAATCATCTGCTCTATCACTTAATCACAAGATGCAAGACATGAATATAAAAATTGGGGGTGAGGGAATTAAATTCTGTAGTTGGAATGTTAAGGGAATTAATGAACCTATCAAGAGAGGCAAATTGTTAGCGCATTTAAAATCATTGAAAACAGATATAATATTTCTCCAGGAGACACATCTTAAAAAGGAAGCACAACATAGATTGAAAGCAAAATGGATTTCTAAAGCATACCACTCTTCATTCTCACATAAATCTAGAGGTGTTGCAATATTAATTCGTAAAGGTATACCCTTTAAACATATATCAACGATAGAAGACATTGAAGGCAGATATATTGTAATAATAGGGGAGATATACTTAAAAAAGGTGACTCTCCTCAATGTGCATGGACCAAATTTTGATAGCCCTCTGTTTTTTAAGAGAATTCTTAACAATATCCCAGAATGTACACAACAAAACTTAATAATCGGTGGAGATTTAAATTGTACATTGGATGCTTGTTTGGATAGATCATCAACTCAAAGAAAACTAAAATCTCGATCAAGTGAATTTTTAAACTCATACATTAATACTACTAATATTAAGGATGTTTGGAGAATTGAAAATCCATCGGGCCGAGAATATTCATTTTACTCACCAGTACATAAAACTTACTCAAGGATAGACTATTTTTTAGTAGATTCAAAACTTATCCCATTTACCTATAACTCGCAATATCATAACATCATAATCTCTGACCATGCTCCACTAACATTTATGATCAAACTAAACGGAATGGTAGAGACACAGTCACAATGGAGATTTAATCCCCAAATCTTAAAAGATAAGTTATGTAATGAATACCTAGTAAAACAGATTAAAATGTTTTTTGAGGCTAACGATAGCCCTGAAATCTCTGCTTCCCTTCTTTGGGAAACATTTAAAGCATTTGTACGAGGAGCATTAATTTCTTCCCAATCATTTTTTAATAAAGAGAATAGGGCCAAACAACAGAAACTGGAAATGGAAATAAAGCAATTCGACACAGAAAATGCAGCAGCACCATCCACGATAAAACACAATAAAATTGCAGTACTGAAATATAAATTAAACAAGATATATTCAGACCAAGTTATAAAACTTTATCAACATACAAAACAATCAAACTTTGAATTTGGTGATAAACCACAAAAACTATTAGCGCGTCAACTTCGTAAATTGGATGGGGGAAAAAACAATATACAAAATTAGAACAGACAAGGGAGAAACATTAACACTGCCTAAAGATATTAATGATAGATTTCTACAATACTACCAAAAATTGTATTCATCTAAAATAACAGAACAATCAATGGGAATGGAAACATTCTTACAGAATTGTAAGCTTGCGGGTCTAGATCAGAAAGAGAGAGAATTACTAGGAGCTGAAATTACGATAAAAGACATCGAAGAGTCAATCAAATCTTTAAAAATCAGAAAGGCTGCAGGCCAGATGGTCTAAATTCTGAATTTTATTAAAAAAGTTATGATATGCTTTCCCCACGCCTACAGACAATGTACAAATACGCTTACACTCAACAGAAACTCCCAGAAACTCTAAATGAATCTACAATCATACTCATACCAAAAACGGACAAGGATCTTGAAGACCCAGGTTCATACAGAGCTATAGCCCTCTTAAATACTGATCAGAAAATATTAACTAAAATTCTATCTAATAGATTGAGCTTAGTGATCAGCAAATTAATACATCCCGACCAAACAGGGTTTATCCCAAAACGTTACTCATTTTATAATCTGAGAAGATTATTTAATATTATATACTCCAATAGAATTCCTAATGCAGATCTAGCAATTATTTCGTTAGATGCTGAAAAAGCATTTGACCAGGTAGAATGGCCATATTTATTTTCGGTGATGGAAAAATTTCAACTAGGAGAGAAGTACTGTACATGGGTTAAATTGTTATATTCTAATCCAACAGCCAGAATATTAACAAACAAAATGTTATCAACTAAATTTAATCTCTCTAGAGACCAGGAAGGCTGTAGACAAGGATGTTCACTATCCCCACTATTATTTGCTCTTGCAATCGAACCCCTAGCAGAAAGCGTTAGAAACCATCCAGGAATATATGGATACAATAATAGAGACACAAGGAATAAAATTTCCTTATATGCAGATGATGTACTAATATATATTACAAAGTTAGAAACTAGTATTCCAAACCTATTAAATCTAATAACTCAATTTGGTCAGTTTTTGGGATATAGAATTAATTGGAATAAAAGTGAAATCATGCCAATAACAAAATTCAATTTACATACAATACAACAATCCCCTTTTAAAATAGTTAAAGATAAATTTAAATACTTAGGAATCTATGTAACTAAGACATATACCTCTTTATTTAAACTAAATTTCCCACCCTTACTGAATAAACTACATAAGAATATTCAATACTGGAAAACACTCCCCATTTCTATGCTTGGGAGAATTAATGCTATAAAAATGATTTTTTTACCGCAACTGCTGTACCTATTTCAATTAATTCCGATATATATCCCAAAAACTTTTTTCAAAAAAGTCGACTCCATTGTTACAAGTTTTGTCTGGGATTATAAGAATCATAGAATAAGTAAAAAACATTTATGTAAGTCAAAGATAAATGGAGGTTTGGCTTTGCCAAATTTCTTATTTTATTTTTGGGCAGTCCATATTAAAAACATGAATTTCTGGCTGGAAGAAATGGATCAACAACCAGATTGGTTAATGATGGAAAAGGAAGACTGTCTACCTTTTGAAATAGGTCCGATCATATTTGCCCCCACAAAACTGCACAAAAAAAAACCTATAAAGAAAACCCCATAATACATAGTGGATACGAATTTGGAAACAAATAAAAAAATATTTAAAATTGAATAATATACCACTATGCCTTCCCATTGTAAATAATCCTTTATTCAAATCATCCTTTATGGACAAAGGTTTCACACAATGGAAAAATTATGGAATCAAAAATATTGGACATCTTTATGGGAAAGGCACTTTTCTTTCATTTCAAGAGTTACAACAGAATTATGGACTGCACTCAAATAATTTCTTCAGATATCTACAAATTAGAGATTATGTTAAATCTAATACACAAGTCTACAGGACTAGGGAATCAGAAATCCTTGATGAATGTCTGAACAAGCATCCTAACACTGAAAAATTAATAGCTTATATTTATAACACCCTCCTAAACAACGAGGTACCACCGACCGAACCATATAGATACAAATGGGAAAATGAAATAGGTCACCCTATAACAAAAGATATGTGGGACGAAAGTTTACAACAAATACATCAATGTTCATTAAATGCCAGACATACTTTAATACAATTCAAGGTCTTACATAGACTACACTACTCTAAAATAAAACTAAATAGAATCTTCCCACAAATCTCTCCTATTTGTGATAAATGTCTACATCTAGAGGCTAATTTAACACATACGTTTGCAAACTGTATAAAACTTAAACATTTCTGGACTGATATTTTTGAAATAACTTCAGAAGTTATTAATACAAAACTGGACCCAGACACAAAATTAATAATACTTGGAATATCAGAACAAAGTTTAACACTCACAACAAACCAAAGAAATTTCCTCGACTACAGTATAATAATCGGGAAAAAATTAATATTAAAATTTTGGAAAGGCCCTACAACCCCCACAATTAAAATATGGATTACAGAAATGTCGGAGACCCTATACTTAGAAAGAATTAGACTTGTCCTAATGGACAAACAAGATCTTTTCGATAAAATCTGGGCTCCATTCATTAACTATCTGAAGGGATAGATTGGCACAGCACGAGGACCCAACTGAAACTTGAACTCAGGATCAGATGAAAAGCTATACTTTATAATCTACGAACCTATCTCCATTGACGTATTACAGGTAACCCATTCCACCTCTTCTGTTTTTCTGGGTTTTTTTATTTGTAATTTTCTACCCTCTCTTTCTCTCTCTTTCTATAAAAATAAAATTAAAAAATTAAAAAAAAAAAAAAAAATTAAAAAAAACATGACAGTAAAATAGGTTCGTTTGAAAGCGATCAGAGTAATGTAAATGCACCATTTAGTTTGACTTCAATTTTCATGATGGAAATTGAAGTCGAACTAAATGTTGAATTCACATCACTATTCCATGTTGAAATTGATGTGATGTGAAGTTGTTAGGTCAGGAAGACCATTGAAGGTGCACTGCACACACTAACACAGCCTAACAGTAACAGGCAATCAAATCAATACACAAAACATTTTCTAAAAAAAGGTTTTCTTTACTGCAAAAACTTACAGTACTTTATTTGCAGTTTTTGCATGCTTCTTTATAACATTTTACATAATATTTTACAAAAGTACAACTTAATTATTAAAACAAATACAACAATTCTTGATGTAAAAAATGTATACAAAAACAATGATCCCAATCATCCCATTCCACCCACTCATTACTCTTGACAACCAAAATTAATTCTGAAATATTGGGTCATAAATGGTGTTGGGGGGGTGGGATGGTTTTGGGGAGGTTGGGGTGGTGTTGAGGGGGGGGGGGGGTGGGTGTTGGGGTGGTGGGGTGGTGTGTGGTGGGGTGAGGTGGTGTTGGGGGGTGGGCTGGTATGGGGGGGGGTGGGAGGAATGGGGGGGGGGGGTAAAGGGGGGTTATGGGTGTGTGGGGGGGAGGGAGTTGTGGGGGGAGGGCAACAGGGGGAAGGGTGTGTGTGTGGGGAGGAGTGGGAGAGGGGAAGGGGAAGGTGGGTGTGGGGGGGGAAGGGGAGTGTGTGGGGGGGAGAGGGTTGTGTTGTTGGGGGGAGGGACTCCACTCAGCAGCCACCGGTCACGGCACCACATGATGACTTTCCTGACACCACACAGCGACTTTCCCGACTGCACTCTTGCGGACTCAATAAGCACTTGTCTCAGCCCCGCCTCTGGGGACTTATTCTCCAGCGGGTGCTGGAATGGGCGTTATCTTCATGGTGATTGACATGTGAGAAGATCAATCTGCTGATCTCACGATTTTTTTACCTTTCTTAACTTTTGTATAATTCCACCAATCGGAACAAAACTTGGTGGGTTGGAGTAGATGAGAACAGTGAGTAAAGTGGCGAAAAATCCTACTGATAAAGGGTACAGTTTTTGCGCAAATTTAAAAAAAAAGCAAACCGGAAGTGGTCAAGATGAGAGTTTTAGTAATAATATAGATGGTGTCAAGTTAGGAAAAGGGGAAGTACAACGAGATCTGAGTGTCCTTGTACATTAGTTACTGAAAGTAAGCATGCAGGTACAGCAGGCAGTGAAGAAAGCAAATGGCATATTGGGCTTCATAACAAGAGGACTTGAGTATAGGAGCAAAGAGGTCCTTCTGCAGATGTACAGGGCCCTAGTGAGACCACACCTGGAGTATTGTGTGCAGTTTTGGTCTCCAAATTTGAGGAAGGACATTCTTGCTATTGAGAGAGTGCAGCGTAGGTTCACGAGGTTAATTCCCGGGATGGCTGGATTGTCATATGTTGAAAGAATGGAGCGGCTGGGCTTGTATGCACTGGAATTTAGAAGGAAGAGAGGGAATCTCATTGAAACATATAAGATTATTAATGGATTGGACATGCTAGAGGCAGGAAACATGTTCCCGATGTTGGGGGAGTGCAGAACCAGAGGCCACAGTTTAAGAATAAGGGGTAGGCCATTTAGAATGGAGATGGGGAAAGACTTTTTCATACAGAGAGTTGTGAATCTGTGAAATTCTCTGCCTCAGAAGATAGTGGAGGCCGATTCTCTGGATGCTTTCAAGAGAGAGTTAGAAAGAGCTTTTAAAGATAGCGGAGTCAAGGAAGATGGGGAGAACGCAGGAACGGGGTACTGATTGTAGATCAGCCATGATCACTGTGAATGGCGGTGCTGGCTCAAAGGGCCGAATGGCCACTCCTGCACCTATTGTCTATCGTCTATTGTCTAAAAGCATTGAAAGATTTTGGAGTCCGTCCATTATTACTTGTAAGTATCAACACAAGTAGATAAAGAGGTAAAGAAGGCATACAGTATGTTTGCTTACATAGCTGGGAGCCTAAGAGTCAGGAAGTCATGATGCAGCTTAACAGGAATTGGTTAGGTCACATTTTGAGTATTGCCTGCAGTTCTGGCCCCATTAAAGGAAGGATGTGGAGGCTTTGGAAAGGGAAAAGAGGGGGTTTACTAGAATGATGCCTAGATTACGGGGTATTAACTAGGGGGAGAGGTTGGACGGACTTGGATTGTTTTCCTGGAATGCCAGAAGTGGCAGGGAGACCTGATAGAAGGCTATAAAATTCTGACAGGCTTAGATCGAAACCCTTTTACCCCAGAATGGAAAAATCAAATATTAGAGCCTATAGGTTTAAAGCAAGAAGGGCAAAGTTTAAAGGAGATGTGCAGGGCAAGTTTTTTTTAACACATAGAGGGTGGTGAGTGCCTGGAACCTGATGTCATGGGTGGTGGTGAGGCAGATACGATTGTGGCATTTAACAGACTTTTGGATAGACATAAGGAAATGTAGGAAATGGAGGGATAAGGATTATGTGTAGGCATCATGTTTAGCATGAACATTGTGGGCAGTAGGGCCTGTTCTTTTGTCTTCACCAGACCCGATTTATCTTCCACTTAATTTGATGGAAAGATGTGCAATTGACGCTACCTTTTAATTTCTATCTATTCTTCTCCCAGACAGTGCAGGAGGAATGTGACCATAAGAACTCAAAAGAGAATCGATTCATGTTTGAATTGTAATCCTTCATCAGACATTTACAGCGTTGTTTTTATTTTTAGCAAATGTGAATTTGCTAAAAAATATCTGGGAATTTCCTCATAAATTCTCCAAAGCGACAGGCAATATTTTGGCAGAAGCTCAACGGAGTGCCTTAATAAAGTCACAAGAAAATATTCCACCAGTCTGGTGCCAAAATCATTATAGAAATTTGGGACCACCTCCAAGAAAACTTGTAGTATTATACCTTTTTAATAAAATGATGAATAAAAAGTGTAGCAACAGTGTCTGTGATTTTTCCTATTTTTCGTTTATTTTCATAGTTGATTTTTGATTACTGTACCTTGAAATGCATAAACAGTTATTTTGAATCAAATAGCATTATAATTCTCATTGATGGCTCTATGTTTACTATTGAAGTGGAGTAAGGTTTGCTAGCTCAATATACACTCATCCCCAATAGCCCTGAGACCATGGCCCAAGTCAATTCCTTATATGGTTGCCTTTGATTTAACAAGTCCAGCTGGACTGTGCAGCAAATTAAAATAAGATGTGAAGCAGCAGAAGGCATTCTTGTAATGTAAGGATTCTGGCTCTTATACCAGAACACTGCAGGGTGGCCTGGGGGTTCTTTGCAATGCTGTAAGTTCATCAAATATTGTCACTTACCTCGGCAACTAAATTTTGTATTCCAGCAAATTTCTCATGTCTATGTGCAGGATCATAAATGTTGACGACTATTTCAAAATATTAGACAACTTCAGAATGTTGTTAATGTCAATTATGTTTGCGATTTGGAAACTGCTAGTTGGACAATAGGCAATAGGTGCAGGAGTAGGCCATTCGGCCTTTCGAACGAGCACCGCCATTCACTGTGATCAAGAGTCAAGAGTCAAGAGTGTTTTATTGTCATATGTTCCGGACGGGACAATGAAATTCTTACTTGCTGCAGCACAACCGAATATGTGAATATGTAAACATTGTATATAACGGGAAAAAAAAGAAAAAGTTCAATAAATAACAAATCTAGTGCAAATAACAATCATCATGGCTGATCATCCACATACAGTACCCTGTTCCTGCCTTCTCACCATATCCCCTGACTCCGCTACCTTTAAGAGCTCTATCTTAAGGGCCTGTCCCACTTGAGCGACCTAATCCGTGAGTCCAGAAGAGTGTTTTCGACCTTCAAGCTCGAGGGCACTCTCCTGGAAAGCCTCGAGCTGGATCGACTGACAGCGTTGAAACCGCGAGCTGGATCTACCGAACCGCGAACTGCATCTACCGACCGCACACACACACACACACACACACACACACACACACACACACACACACACACACACACACACACACACACACACACACACACACACACACACACACACATCGCGAAGGTGGGGGCCAGGGAAGGTGGAGGAGCGTTGTCTGCACGATGAAGACCGGTAGGCGGCGCGGCTCTGGCCAGCAGCGGCCTCTGCAGTCTGTCCGCGTTTTTATTATTTTCTGTCTGTGTTTCAATGTAGTTTTTGTTATTTTTTTGTTGGTGTGTGTGTGGGGGGGGGGGGGTGGGGTGGGAGGGGGGGGGGAAACTTTTTAAATCTCTCCCTGCACTGGGGACCCGACCTTTTCTCATCGGGTTTCCATTGTCGTTGAGGCCGCAATGAGGAGCGGCCTCCAACAGGAGGAGCCGGGGACTCTGGTGCTACTCACCGTCGCCGTCGCGGGGCTGGCCGAGTCCGGAGCGGTGGAGGAGCGTTGCCGCTGCTGCTGCTGCTGCTGCTGCTGAGTCGGAGGCTGCCGCTGCGGGTCTACGGACAGCGACGTCGGGAGCCCGCGGCTCCCTGGAGAGAGACCGCTTTTCGGGGCTTCTGCAACGGCGAATTCTCCCGCCCGAGTGCGGGGTCGAAGAGCTCCTGGAGCGGGGCCTGACACCACTGCCCCGCGCGGCTGGAACGGCCGCGGGACTTTGCGAGCGCACACCGGGGGCTCCAACACCAAGACCCGGTGTGCGACCTCGCACCACCCGGCGTGGCTTCAATGGCCGCGGGACAATCGCCATCGCCAGCCGGGGGCTTTGACTTTGACTCTGACATCGGGGGGGAGAGAGTGCAGTGGAGAGATAAGTTTTTTTTTGGCCTTCCATCACAGCTATGTGATGGATGTTTATGTAAAATGTAATTATGTTGTGTCTGGGTCTATTTGTGTGTAATGTATGGCTGCAGAAACGGCATTTCGTTTGGACCTCTAGGGGTCCAAATGACAATTTTACTTTGGAGTCATGTGAGTGACTATGTGAAGAACCCACCCAGCGCGCAGGCGCGGCATTACGTCAGCAGTGCAACAGCGGCAGCAGCTGGAGCCAGGCTCTCCAGCTGCAGCATAAAGACGAGACCTCAGGTAAGTGCCTTTTTTCTTACAGAGTCGCGCTAGAGAGAATAATGGCCTCTCGCAAGCGACCAGCCAGGAGGACTGCCTGCCCTACTCCACCCGAGGACGGGTCCATAGCGGGACGGCAGCCTCTCGCAGCGGAGGAGCATTTTCAACGCTCCCGCTCACCCGACACCGAGCCGCCCCCAGTGCTGCAGATTTCAACGCCCCGCACAGGGAGGAAGGCGACTCATAAAACCGACCGGCCGGTGTCCTCCGATGATTCGGAGGAACGGGAACACTCTCCCCCACCGAAAAGGGGAGACGCTCGGATCAGCTGCATGAGGCAGCTCCTCGAGCGTATGATAAATGAGGAGATGCGGCATCTCCCAGGAGGACGGGCTTTGGCCTCCTCCTCTCCACACCCTTCTGTACCCTCTATGTTCGAGGGCAGTAAGGGAGGCCAGGACTGGGCTGGCCTATCCCAAGGGCAGGCAGAGGATATCGTCAGCATGCCGGGCGTGCCGGAAGAAGAGCTACTGGGTGTAGTGGGCCGATATGCGGCACCACCAACAACTGGGATGGTGTTGCCACCCAGAATGGCGGCAACTATAAACAGGCTGTCCAACAACCCGCTGCAGGACAAGGCTGTCCAGCAGGCCCTTGACAACTACATCGCGCCAGAAAATTGCGAGGCGCTGAGGGTCAAGACGGTCAATGGGCAGATCTGGAACCAGCTGGGGCAGCAAATAAGGGCTCAGGACAAAATGCAGCGAGTCCTGAAGCTCCACTCAGCAGCCGTCACCGCCTTTGCTCGGTCCGTTGGGGATGAAGACCTGACCATACCCCAGTAGGATGCCCTCGCACTGATGTGCAGCACCACGTATGAGCTAAACAACCTACGGCGGGACAACATCAGGCCTGCCCTCAACCCAACATATGCCGGCCTCTGTAAAGCTCCAGCGCCCGAACGACAGGCGCTGCTATTTGGTGCGGATCTGGCCAAAAGGCTCAAGGAGTTGGAAGAGGCGGCAAAACCAGTAGGCCTCATGAGGGCAGGGCCAGGACCGAGCAGGGTGAAGACACCCAGTTGGCCGCACGCCTCGGCAGCCACCAGCAGATACCGAGCTGGTGAAAGCCTGGTGACCGCCTCCCACTACCCCCAGTGCTCTTTTTTAGAGCGGGGCCCAGGGCGGAGCCGTGGGAAGATGCGCCGCCCCACCGCAGCACCAACACGGACAACCTTGGGCCAGACCCACCGAAAACGACCCCACAAGGGAACATGGAGGTAGGTGGGTCTGGTTCCTGTCAACATACACAGACAAAGGGTGTAGTATTAACAGGGGGACGTTTGAGGTTCTTCAAGCATGTTTGGTGCTCCCTTACTAAAAATCAGTTTATACTCAACAGTATTAGTGGATACAAAATTGAGTTCAAACCAGGCGTAGAACCGCCAGTTCAGCACATGCCCCAAAGGGTGTTCCTTCCCTCGGCAGTTGAGAAGGTCGAAGGACAAGCTGAACTTGATCGGCTCGTGGCTAAAGGCATCATAGAAATGACCACACACGAGCCGCAAGAATTTGTATCAAATATTTTTCTCAAAACCAAAAAAGATGGTGGATGTCGCATTATTATTGATCTGACATCACTCAATCAGTCTGTTGAGTATCAACATTTCAAAATGGAGACATTTGTCACTGCCAGACAACTGATCTCCAAGGGATACTACATGGCAAGCATAGATATCAAAGATGCTTACTATTTGGTACCCATTCATAAAGATTACTTTAAATATCTGAAATTTATCTGGAGGGGCCAGCTATGGCAGTACCGAGCTTTGCCCAATGGTTTAACGACAGCTCCCAGACTATTTACGAAAATTCTTAAAGTGGCCATGAAGAAATTGAGAGAACTAAAACATTTAGTAGTGGCCTATCTGGACGATGTTCTCATATTAGGAAGAACACGGGAACAAGCTGTCGCAGGAGTGTTAGCCACTAAACAACTCCTTGAAACTTTTGGGTTTTATCCTTCACCCAGATAAATCAATATTGGAGCCTACTACTAACATGGATTACTTAGGCTTCACTATTGACACGATTCACATGACTGTCACTCTGCCCAGAAACAAAACAGTTTCACTCATTGAAGCTTGTAGCCATTTAATTGCTACACCGCAACCTAGAATACGGCATGTAGCCAGAGTTATTGGCTCTATAGTAGCAGCATTTCCGGCTGCCCAACATGGGCCCTTGCATTATCAAAATCTACAAAGAGCAAGGACTCATGCATTACGCCTTCATAGGGGGCATTATGATCGCAAAATGGATTTACCCGCTGAAGCCAAATCAGAACTTCAGTGGTGGGTTGACAATATTTGGCACAGTCACAGTCCTATCGCCGTAACCAATCCTAACATAACCATTGCAACGGATGCCAGTGCTTTAGGCTGGGGAGCTACTAACTCCATAGACAGCACAGGTGGCAGATGGACTAACTCAGAGGCATCGCTACTACAATCACTGGGCATTAACTTTTTGGAAATGCTCGCCGCCTTTTATGGGCTAAAAGCATATGCATCTGATATGCGGCACGTGCATGTTAGAATTATGATCGACAACACTACGGCAGTATCTTATATCCAGCACATGGGTGGCATTAAATCAGTATCATGCGACAAATTAACTGCTATAATCTGGCAATGGTGTGTCGAGAGACATATTTGGCTATCAGCTGCCTATTTACCAGGCAAGCTAAATTTAGTGGCGGACACCAGGTCACGAAAATTCAACGACAACATCGAATGGATGTTGGACCCAAAATTATTTGCTAAAATTGTCAAGCAATATGGTACGCCAGATATAGATTTGTTTGCGTCTAGGTTAAATCACCAACTACCCATGTATGTGGCTTGGGAACCAGACCCAGAGGCAGCAGCGGTAGATGCCTTCACGCTGGATTGGGGAAATTTCTTTTTCTATGCTTTCCCTCCCTTCTGCCTCATCAGTCGGGTACTCCAGAAAATTCAGGCAGACTCAGCCTCTGGCATTCTGGTCGTGCCCGACTGGCCTACCCAACCATGGTTCCCAATGTTCCACGACATGGTGGTAGAGACACCAATGGTCCTTCAACACCACCCCCAATTATTGACTCACCCGGTAACTGGCATTAGCCATCCATGCCACCAAAAATTGAAACTCCTGGTTTCCAGATTTTGAACAGGCCTTACCGGGGATTGGGGTTATCAGACAGAACAATCACCACCATGTCGGCATCCCTGCCAGTTTCCACCAAGAAACAGTACCTGACCTTCATCAGGAAATGGGAACAGTACTGTCTGGACGCAGGGACATCCTACAAGACGGCTTCGATCTCGGATGTGCTGGAGTTCCTGGCCCACCTGCACCATGATCTCAAGATGAGCTACAGTGCCATCAATACGGCTCGGAGCGCACTGTCCGCATACCTCATGCCGATAGAACAGCATAGTGTGGGATCCCACCCTCTGGTCATCAAACTCCTTAAGGGGATCTTTAATACCAAACCCCCTACACCTAGATACACTCACATGTGGGATGTGAGTGTAGTTCTGACACACCTTCGAGGTTGGCCTCCGGTGGGATCCCTGAGCCTGGAACAGGCCACTTATAAAACCCTCATGCTCATGGCGCTTGTCTCAGCTCAAAGGGTTCAGTCGCTCCATCAGCTAAATCTGAACTACATGGTGACCACCCCAGATACCATTACTTTCACCATGCCGGGGTTGGTAAAACAAAGTAGACCAGGTACATCAAACTCCCCGTTGATCTTCCGGGCTTACCCTCCAGAACCTAGGCTGTGTGTGGTGACCCACCTTCATCATTATCTAGACACAACCCAAACGCTTAGAGGGAGAGAGAAAGCCTTATGGGTTAGCCACAGAAAGCCTTTTGGACGGGTAACCAGCCAAACATTATCCAGATGGTTGAAACAGGTCCTCAG